>NW_024349519.1:23342278-23507310 GCF_902729225.1 Pteropus medius
AAGGAAAAAGAACCAATGTATAATGGAAATCTAATTCTTTCTTGATTTTGAAGATTTTTTTTGTTCGGGGATGGGGCGACAGTTTGTTTTGTCAATGGAAGCTGAAGTTTTCCTTTTTCTTTAACCTATGGTTATGACAATTCAATCTGTTATTACAGACATGCTTGTATAGTTTGAAATATTGTTGAAATTTCACTGCAGGATCAAGATATGTAGGTGATTATATACAATGAAGTGGACAATTTCTTAAGTATACTTAACTTTAGTGTTCTTTAAATAGTAAAATAAAACCAAATACTAGAAATCTATAGAGTAATCTGGACATTATTGTGTTTGTAGGTTTTGTGTATTTGAAAGTCTTTCTTTTAAAATTTGTTTATTGAATAAATCTCTTTCACTTAATTTACCATAAATACTATTTCAAAATGCAATGTTGATTTTTTTAAAATCAGAATTTCAGGTTGATTTTTTTTCTACGCAATTGATTGGAGTTTAGTGGTAGCGCAGTAATTAGTTGAGAAATAAAGTAAAACAATATAGAACATCTAAGAAAATATTGTGATATGGTATATAATCACTGCTTTCTCATTTTCAGAGTACCTATAACTTATATGTAACAGCCTTTTACATAATTTTATGATTCTTTGCCTGCACAAAGCTCAAGAAAATTGATAGATTGAAAATTTCTTAAGTTATCATTATGAATTTCTTCAATGAATTTCCTTCATTAACTGCTTGTGTTGCACTTGTGTGGTTCCTGTCATATCATCAGGAGAAACTCTTGACTGAAATAATGCCATAGAGTCAGAGGTTATCTGTAAGTACAAGTGATAGAGGTATCTTATCAATGACAGATATTTAAACAAAATATAAATGTACATACAATTAAATGTAATATGACTACATTAACAATGGAGAGAAGCTTATTGGAAAACTAAGAATTTTTAAAATCAATGTCTTTCTCTGGTTTAAAATGTTTTAATTATTCTCACTATATTCACAATTTTCAATATCACTAAATTGGTTATTTTTCTCTTGGTATTTTATCTCAGTTTACTCTTACTAAAATTAAAATTTTATTTGTTTTCAGACAAACCAATTTTAGGTTAAAATGTTATCCTTTGAGTATATGCATTGTGTATACTTTGCATTTTCAATTTTACATTTTTGATTAAAAAATGCAATTTTCAACATCATAGAAAATATTTATTTATGCACATCAAATATATAGCTTACCTTATTGTCTTTACAAAATTATAAATGATCTCATAAATTGCCACATTATAACATACAATAAATTAATTGTGTTAAAAACCAAGTAAGGAATGCTATTGGAAATATTTGGGAAAATATTTTAAATATAGTTTTTCAGGCTAAAATGGAATAATCTCATCATAGATATTTAAAAGTGCAATAAAATATATGCTTTTAAATTTATATAAATTCTGAAAGACTTATGTCCTGGAAGGTGGATTTCATTATAATATTTTGCAAGATTTGTACTTTGTCGTGTAGAATCTCTGACAGGAAAATAATATCTATAAATAATGAGATAATTTCATCTACTTTCTTATTTCATAGACAATTAACATATTTACAAATTATCAGGTAAGAAAAATAATTTGTGGCTACCAATGTATATATATCTGTTGCAAAGTGGAAGAGAAATATATTACTGATCTCCAAAAAATGATTGAGACTACTCTACTTAAAATAGCATATTAATACCAAGAATGAAAGATAATGACTTGTTAAATATTGTTATAGAAAGAAGGAATGATGTATTGATAAAAGTTTTATTAACATTATTATGAAGATATATTTTTTATGTTTATTCAGTATATCTAGATTGACTACACTATATATCATGATTTTTTCCCTCTCTTGAATATATTTTAAGTTATGATCATGTTACCATTATTTAAAATCCCTCATGACTCTTTCTTAGCAGTAACATGCACACATCCTATTTTGTTAGTCATTCTACAGTGTAACTCCAGCTTTCTTTCTCAGCCATGCAACTCTCTTCTGCTTACTCACATCTCTCATAATCCTGGAAAACCTGATTATTATTGTTCTTCAAATATGTATAAGCATAGTTGATTCCATTGAGTTAGGCAGTCTTGTGTTTAAGTTTGGGTTTCATTCCATATAAGATGCATAATTTCAGGCAAAATGTGTAACTTGTCCAAGTGTCACTTATTCATCGACAAAATGTTGTTTTAAATAAGATATACTTAGTCCATTCTCAGGCATTAGGTTATACTTTATTTCTTCCCCTTTGTCTTAGACCTTTTCTTTAACAAATTACCAGTAAAGTAATCATTAACCATTTTGAATTATCATATTAATATTTTCCTCTTAGAAACAAAATTGTTTGTAAAATATATTGTGTAACGATCTACTACTCTTTAAAAAACTACTTCACCTGTTGCTATGTTTTTAAATGAAGTAGATGGTTTTTATAAATATGAAAAGAGGTTCTAAGGAAACATCAGTCCTGTACATTTTTCTGAAGCTTTTTTATATCTTATGATGGCTTGTTGAATTTGATTGTAAACTGCTTGAATTTAAAAATGAAAAATATTATATTGGTTTTGAATTATTTATTCTAAAAATTCTTTTTTATCTTTTTTTCTGTTGCCAGATATTGATAATTTTGAAAGCTTCCTCTAATAAGGTCATTCAAATAACATTTGAGCATAATTCTAAATGTTATTTTATATTATGAGTATTACCTAAATGAGAATATAGATACACTTAAAACAAGATATTTGGATTAATGTATATTAATGTACTAACCTGCTTCCCTATGCAATAATTCAATCTCTCCATCATCATCTCTCTTCCTGCCCCTGGCTTCTTATCTCTACCTTTTACTGGTCCTGCTGTCTGGCAACAGTATTGACAACTATGATTTGAGATAAAAGATGAGAGAAGAAAAGAGGGCAATTTTAAATTGTATAAATAGATATAGATAAGGATAAGCATAATGCTAATTAAATATTTTGGCTTCTTGAGCACTAAATCATTTTGGCTTCTTGAGCACTAAAGTTGAAATACTTTGAGTGATTATATATTTGGCATCAAAGAAGAATGATGGCCATAGACTTGTACACTTTGATTTAACATTTTTTTTAAAGCTTTATACATGAGCCCTGGTACTAGAATACTCTGGGGATGCAAATGTGATTAAGACACAGTCCATTTTCAAAGAGACAGAGGACAATTAACATTCATTGAATGAGCACCTGTAGTCAGGCTTTGTTACCTTACTTAAGGAGCTTAAAATCTACAATATAGGAAAAAAAAAAAAAAGCTGATACTTCAAAAAAAAATGAATAAGGATGGGCAAAAGGGAGTAAATACTGCAAGTGAACTGAGTTGTACTTTTGAATCGAATTGAAATTTTGACGTTAAAGTAAGAAAGAGGTCTTCAGTGCTGAAACTGAAACCACAACATTCTCTGGTAAAAGGAGAATGGAGTCCAGACCATATTAAACAAACCAACAGCAGCTCGAAAATGGCAGTAGTCTGTTCCTTCTCGACGTCCTTTCTGGTTTAGTGGCCCCTTCACTTTTAGGTTGGCAGTTTTTATTAGCTTTATCTCTACAAATAGAAGAATTTGAAGTGTGATAGACCATTCTCTGTATCCTGGCTCTGTCACTTCTTAGCACTGTGATTTCTGATAAAGAATCTTAGCTACTTATATCTTACCTTCCTCATCCGTAAAACGAGTATACAAACACCACTTTCTTATGGATGCTCTGAGGAGTAGACTAGTTGGTTATGTAAAGTGCTTAGCATGGTTTACGGTACCTGGTAACCTCTCAGAAAATATTAACAATTACTATAATTATACAATTTTTAAAAATCCATTTTTCTTCTTTACAAGATTTCAGCTCCTCAAAAAAGAAAATGAAAATATTAATTAGCTAGACATATTTTTAAAATGACATAAACTTAATGATTTCAATTTGCATCTAGGAGACATTTGTAGAAGTCCACTTATTCAGTTATTTTTGGTTACCCTTACCAGTTTCTAGGAGTTCTTTATGTTTTTTAAATGAAATTCAGTCATATGTTTTAGTTGTCAAATGAACTATACTTATAACATTGGTGTGGATTTCTTTGTGAAAGATGTATTATTCTTCGTTTTACCTTCTGCATATTTTATTTTTAATTTTTTGTCAATGAATGTCTATTGTTTTTCTACCATTTCTAAGTCCATCTTTAAGTCCCCTTAACTTAGAAAGAGCTCCATTATCAAATATACTATACGCATGGCGTGATGATCTAAATTTGTCTCAAATGGTACATCTAACACAGTGGTACCTAAACTGTGATCTGATGACTGACAGCATCAATGTCACCTGGAAGCTATTTTTTTTTTCAGTTGGTCTTTATACACATACATGTACAACTTTTTAAAAATTAATTTATTTTAATTAATTTCAAGTATGCAATACATTGGTTAGATATCTACATAGTTCATAAAACAATCCCCCAGTTGCTCCCTCCCTCCCCTGACCCTCCACCTAGCCAACATATTAATACTAACTGCATTCCCTATGCTGTGTTGCCCATCCGTGTGTCCATCTGTCAGCTACTAATTTGTACTTCTTTAATCCTTCACCCCATTCTCCAAGTCCCCCAAATCCTTCTCCCCTCTATCCATCACCAAATTGTCCACTATATTTGTGAGTCTGTTTTTGATTAGTTCTTTTTATTCCTTAGATTCTGCATATAAGCAAAATCATATAGCGTTTATCTTACTCTGTCTCACTTAAATACCTTCTAGGTTCATCAAAGCAATATCCTTTTCCATCCTATTTCTTTTAGTCTCTGAGTGTCTTTTGACCTGAAGTGAGTTGTTGTAGGCAGCATATGTAGGGGTCTTGTTTTCTTATCCTTTTAGCTACTCTACCCTTTGGTTGGAGCAGTTAATTCTTTTCCAGTTGAGGTATTTATTGATAGGAATGTAGTTACCATTCTCTATTCTTGTATTTAATACTTGTTTTTTTTACTCTTAAAAAAGTCCCTCCAACATTTCCTGTAATACTGGCTTGGTGGTGATAAATTCCTTTAGCTTATTTTTGTCTAGCTCTTTACCTGTCCTTCAATTCTAAATGATAGCTTTGCTGGAGAAAGTATTCTTGGTTGTAGATCCTGGGTCTTCATCCTGTCAGATATTTTTTGATAAGCCTTTCTGTCCTGCATTGTTTCTTTTGAGAAATCAGCTGCCAGTCTTATGGGTTTTCCCTTACAAGTAATTATCTGTTTTTCTCTTGCTGCTTTTTAATATTCTTTCTTCATATTTAACCTTTGGCATTATAATTATGATGCGTCTTGATGTGGGCCTCTTTGGATCTCTGATTTTTGGAATTCTCTGAGCTTCCTGGGGTTTTATGTCCATGTCTTTCACCAGATTAGGAAAGTTTTCCATCATTATTTCTTCAAACAGCTGTTCAACACCTTGATTTTCTTCAATTACACCAATCAGATGGATATTTGGACCCTTATTAGTGTCCTATATGCTCTTAAATTTATTTTTATAGTCTTGACATCTCATCTCTTGCCATTCTGATTGGATGTCCTTGGCTTTCCCATTCTCTAGATAGGGCATTTGATCTTTTTCTTTATTCATTTTGCTTATTCCTTTGTTTATTCCATTTAATATACTTCTCATCTCAGATAATGTGTTCTTCATTTCAAACTGGTTCCCTTTTATAATTTATTTTTTTATTTTTATGTTTTTTATGAAATTCTCACTGAATTTATCTATACTTCCCAAAGGTTCATTGAGCGTCTTTATAACCAGTGTTTTAAACTCTGCATCTGTTAGATTACTTGACTCCATTATATCTGGATCTCTATTCTGTTCTCTCATATAGTTTGTTTGTCTTCTCATTTTGGCTGCCTTTCCGTATGTGTTACTATTTACTAAGCAAAGCTCCTAATCTACCAGTCTTATTAGTGTGGATTTGTGTTTTTAGGTGTCCAGTGGCACAGTCCTGATGGGGGTTCAGCTGCAGGCCAAATTTAGCCCAAGCCTGTGCCCCTCAGGGGTCACCTGTTAAGATTCAGCAAGCAATCCACAGATGCTGTGCTTATAGTTGCCTCAAAAGACCACACCAGAAACTGAAGCCAGCTGCCTCCAATGAGTCTAGGCGCTGCTCAGCAAGGATCACCTGACTGGCTGAGGACACACCTGGATATGGCCTGGGTGGGGCCTGAGTTGGGGGAGGCGGGGTTTCAGGGAATCCTCTGGGCAGAGCAACCTCTGTTATCTGGTATGATGACCTCACAGCAATGGCAGTGCTGAGTCTGTGCACTGGGAGGGCTCAACAGGGAACAATGGATATTGCTGGCACTTCTGTACAGAGCGAGTCTTACTTCGCTTCTTGTTCCCTGACAATGTCTCCCTGTAAGCCCCTGATGCCCCATTGTGCACAGCCAAATCAGCACTGGTGCTCAGAGTGAGCAGGTCCAACACAGAGAATATCTGCTTATGGTCACAGCTCCTTTAAGAAGCTTCTGCTGCTGCCGCAGCCTCCCTCTAACTCAGCCACTGGAGACTGGGCAGCCCCGTGTCCTCGCCCCATCCTACCTTCTGCCATTGCAGGGTGATTTCTTGGATTTCTCCCTAGTTGTATGGCTTGTTCATCTAGATTCCAGGCGATTTTTCCTTGCTGCTGCTCCTTGTTTCCATCACAATTTTGATTTGGTTGTCAGAAGGATGAGCAGAGCCTCTATTATCTATGCCATTTTTTTTCCCTTCTCACCTGGAAGCTTTTTGACCATGGAAATTCTTAGGCTACACCCTAGATCTACTGAACCAGCCTCTCTCATTTGGGTTCAGGAATCTGTACTTTTACAAGTTTGCAGGTGATTCTCATGCACAAGAAAGTGTGGAAAGGACTGATCTAACAGAAGCAACTAGTAAAATGTAACGGATTCATTTTTATTTAAATGAATCCAAGCTCCTATAGAATAAGTATGTAATTCATTTATACTTAGTTTTCAATATATCCCTGAAATATAACATTTCTGCCATTCAAAGCAACACTTAGCCATTTATCAACTCTATTTCTCAAAGTATGATTGGGGGATCACCTATATATCAGAACTGATTGGAGAGATTGTTGCAAATATGATCCCTGGATTCAGCCCAGACTATAGGAACAGAATCTTTGTCAATAAGAAATCGGAATCTGCATTTTTAACTATCTTCAGTGGTTATTTTTGGGAAAACTAATATATAAATAAAAGTTTACCATTCTTGGTGACCTAGTGATTTGATTAGCTTCCTTAAATTTATAGAGAGTAATTCATATATAGGAAGTAATTCCTCAGCAAAAATGATCTGACCCATTAAAACATTCATTAAGATACAACTTGACAATTAGATATTTAATAGCTAGTCCATTCACAGGGTAATATATTTTTTCTTATTTTCTAGTTTTCTTGCATATACATTTCTTATCAGCATCACATGACAATAAGAACTAAGCCTCTGGAGTTAGGGAGAACTCATGGGGGGGGAGCAGTTTTACCAGTAGCGTCTGTGTCTTATGAGAGAAAGTGCCTAAGCCTCAGTATTCTAATCTTTATGATGTAGTAAAAAGTCAATTCCCCCACTGAGTGGTTGAGATGATATATTTAGGTTATGAATATGAAGTACTTGACATGGTCTTCTGCCTCCTTCTCCACTGAGTTGTGAACAGTGCAACTAATAAACAGATTATGATGGCAATTAAAATACAGTATAAGATTCGTGCCTCCAAAATATGTCATTTTGCATACGTTCTTACAGAGTTCCAGTTTAGATACACTCCTTCTTCTTACCCATATCCAGATATTGAAGCCTACTTGGGGTAGGGTTGCCAGATATGACAAATGAAAATACTGGAAACTCAGTTAAATTTGAATTTTGTTTAAACAGTGAACAACTTGTTTGCATAAGTATATCATGTACAATATTTGAGACATACTTGTGTTTAAATTCTTTCATTATTTATCTCTGGTTTCGATTTAACCGGGTGTCCTCTAGCTTGTCAGGTGTCACTAAACTAGAGAGAAGGTTGTCTTCACCATGTAGACATTTACCCTGCCAGCCTTATAAAAATGAGAGTCTATTGCATTATTTGGTCATTTGTGGAACAAAGAAGTTGAGAGATAGCTCTTACAGTCTTAGGTTCTGCTGGTCAGCTTTAAAATTAGGCCTTCTGAGAAAAAAGACCTTGTGATAGTATTCAGGTTTAAAGTTTTGAGAGAGACATAGAGAGAAAACAGAAGATGGGACCATGCTTTAGAAGTGATTCATCACATCTATTCAATGGAATAAGTGGCTCTTCTTCCTTTGGAAAGGACTGAATAAAGCACTAGACAGAGTGGATGTTGGCACATCCTGTGCTTATTTACTTCCCTGAGAAGGCACAGTCTCAGCAACTGTTCCCTTTAAGAAACCAGTGGAGGAATATTGATTATTACAAATCACAATGACGTTATAACTGTTTAGAAAGCAGAAACTATCTTATCCTTTTTTATTGCTACCATAATGAATGCAACATTAAATATCTTTTAGTATCTTGAATGTTTGCTATTTTATAGAAAAGAGTTTATGGTAACTATAATTGGAAGTTATGCTAAAACTATTTTAGATAAACTTTGTTGATTATATGCTTTATGTTGAGTTGGCTTTAATGACTAGAAAATAATTTAAAACCCCAGGGTTACCTCATTTGATTTGTCCTTAACCTGGTTTTGGATTTCTAATATAGTTGATGAAAAAATGCTAAGTCATGCCTCTCACAAAAATGCAAAGTAAAAATAAATAAAATTATATTCATATATCTTTGAAGTGGACTGAACTTCAAAGATTTAGGTTAATATGAAACTGCACATACTTTTTATCAAAAGAAGGTAAACGTAGAGAAATTCATAATAAGTAAGGAGATAAACTATATTATAAATAAGTTGCAAGCAAGAAGTAAACTTTTCAGGCAAAAGTATATTTTTTCTTCAAAAAATGCTACATTATTCATTATTTTAAAAAGTATCTTCTAATAAATATCTTATTTTTCTAAGCAAATATGTTTTTATTTTAATTATTTTCTTCACCTTTCAGAATTTAACATTAATATTATTATTAATTTATATTTTATAGTTTTTCTAAGGGGTTTCCATGCAGCTGTCAATTTCTTGCTCCACATAATGTTACTTTGTTCTCTAAGCCTACCCTGTCTGCTAAAATGTATTGGGGCAAAAAAATCCTCTTCTTTCTTTCTCTTTGATTGAGTTATCCTTTGCTAGGCAGTGCTGTTAGCTTTTAGGCTCTTTCCTTGGCTTCCAGCAGCTCTCCCCATAGATTGATGCTATTGCACTGCCAGGAGCCTGAGATCCCTACAAGGAGGAGATCAAACCTCCACCACAGGGGTTCTTCAAGGCAGGTCAAGTTCAAGAGTCTATTAGGAAAACACAGTCTGCATCGCACAATGTACATCTCACATCTACTCATTTGGAATTCTTTTTCTGTGGATTGTCTCCACTCCTATAACTGACTGATAAGGACAAGTTTAAATTTAGCTATAAATTCTTGGTACTTGCTTCTCTCACACTCTATTCCTTGTTAGTTCTTTAGTGTTACATATACATACATCAGATTAAGAAGTAAATTCAACTTTCATTCTGGTCTCCGTTATAGAAGTTTAGCTATATATTAGATGAAAATGGATTTTTTTAAAATTTTCAAGTTAATGCATATTATAAATGTAATGTATTTGTGTTCTAGTGAATTTGAATACTATAGGAAGGGGCAGAGGGGAACATAAAAGTTATCAACGATCACATCTGTCAAAAATAAGCAATTTTTGTCATTTACACATATAAGACCAATTGTGTACTTTTAATTTAATATCGTATGATAATTATTTTTTTATATTATTAAAATTAACTTTCAATGGCTAATAATTTCTCATGCCATTTACTGTATGTTTTACCTAGTTTAAAATTTGGTGGTCATAAAAAGAAAAAAAATACTTGGTGGCGATGGACATATGTATTAATTCCAATTTCCCAGATATAAAGAATTATTAATATAAAACTTCTTTGAGAATAAAACCTTGTCCTCTTTATATATCTTTAGGATGTATTTATAATTTGAATTATTTCATCACCCCATGAACTATTTATTTGAATGCATTTGGTGTGTTGAGAAGTTACATTAGAAAAAATTTTGAGTTTCTGTTTTATCCAGCTTTTACATTGTCTATAATGGACCATATTAAGATTGAGATTAATTTTAATCTCTGTTTAATATCTAGGTTGAACATTTTCCATGTGTTTATTCACCAGGTCTGTTTGTATACTTGAAATGAATACATGAGCAATGACATAAAGAACGAAATATCATCTATAATCACTGAAAAACTAAATGAAATATTTAGGTGTAAATCTAACAAAACATGTACAGAATATGTATACTGAAAACTGAACAACACCTATGAAAAATCAAATAAGGTGCAATAAACAGAAAGACATGTCCTGCTCATGAATTGGAAGACCTAGTAAAATACCAATTCTTCCTAAATTGGTAATACCGATTTAATACAATTTTTTGTAGATATAGACAAGATTATTCCAAAATTTATCTGCAAATGCACAGTCCATAGAATAGCTGTAATAAGCCTTATAAAAATAAATAAAGTGAGTGGAATTAGAATATCCAGTGTCAAGATTTATTATACATTTATGTTCATCAAGACTTTTTGTCATTGGTGGAGACACAAAAATCAATGGAACAGAACACAGAATCTCGAAGTATACCTACACAAATATACTCAACTAATTGTTGAGAAAGGTGCAAAAGTATTTCAATAAATGAAACTGGAAGAATGGAATGTTTATTAGGAAAGAAAAATAAAACCTTGACTTAATATTCATACCTTGCATAAAAATGAATTTAAGAAGATTACAGACTTAAATGTAAAAGGTAGAATTATGAAACTTTTAGAATAAAACATAAGAGAAAATTTTTGAGATCTAAGGCTAAGCAAAATTTGTTAGTCTTGACTTCAAAATCATGATCCATTAAAGGAAAAACCGATGTCGAATTTGATCTAAATTAAATTTTTTTGCTTTACAAAAGACCCTGAAAAAAGTACATGAAAAGATATTCAAGATTATTAGCGATTACGAAAATGCATATTAAAACCACAATGAGATATTGCATACTTATCACAATGACTAAAGTAATTTGACAGTTTCTTAAAAAAAAAAAAAATCCACTTACCCTAACGCCTAGAAGTTGCACTCTTCAACTTTTATATCAGAGAAATATAGACTGTGCATGGATGCTTAAAACTGAAAACACCCCAGATGTCCTTCAACAGGTGATGATTAAATAAACTAGTACATACGTACCATGGAATACAATTTGGAAATAAAAAGTAATGAATTACTGATACATGCAATAATCTGGATCAATCTTCAGAGAAGCCAATCCCCAAAAGGTACATACTGTATGATTTCATATATATAGCATTTTTGAAATGACAAAATAATCAAATAGAGACCAGATTGGTGATTTCTAGAGTTTTTGGAGGGGATGGAAGGACCTGTGTGTGGCTATAAAATGGCAATGCAAATGTAGTGAATAGTGGCCCTTCACAAGAGATCTAGCCATGTCTTCCAATCTCTGTAACTTGTAAATATGACCTTATGTGTAACAAAAGGTCCGTGTAGATTTTATTCATGATCTTAAAATGAGATCATCCTAGATTATCTGTTTGGACCCCAAATCCAATGATAAATGTCTTTATAAGCAAGGAGAAGATACAGACACAGAAGAGGAGTCCATGTAAAGATGGAGGCAGAGATTGGAGTGTTGCCACCACAAACCAAGGAACACCTGGAGCTACCTGAAGCTGGATGAGGAAGGAAGGACTCTCTTCTAGAGCCTTTAGAGGACTGCAGCTCTACTGACATCTTGATTTCAGACTTCTGGAAACCAACACTGCAAGAGAATACATTTCCATTGTTTTAAGCAACCCAGTTTGTTGTTAGGACAGTCCTAAGAAACTAATACATTGAGGGATCTTTATGGTTATGAAAATATTCTGTGTCTTGAGTATATCAAAGTCAATGTACAGGTTGTAAAAATATACTATAGATTTGCAAGATATTCCCACTGGAGAAAACCTTGCTAAAAGGTACGTGACATCTTTTGTATTGTTTCATACAACTGCATGTGAATGTACAATTATCTCAAAATAATTTTTTATTTAAAAAAATAAATAGAAGCGCATTTTTACTCAATCTCTTGGTTGCACTATTTGAACATTTGATAGTCTCCAAAGAACGTCTACTTTGTAGTACACCTTAGTCCAAATATTTACTCCTAATGAACAATAAACTGACTTAGTATATTTGAATTATTCTCTTGTTATTACCTGCAATTATCTTTTAGCATAATATTGTAAGAGCTGCATACACGATCTATGCAGCAACTACTAATGACTAACTATAATTTATCATTTTGGATCTGCTAGAACCAAAATAGATACGTAAGTATCTATATCTCATAATAAAAGGAATTTGTAGCAGTTTATAAAGTATATAATTAAAATAAGATGAAAAATAAGTGAATAAATTAATAGAGAAATAAGGAGAGAAAAAATAAGAGGGAGACAAAGGTAAAATTAACACAGACTTCACGTTCCATGCACTTAGTAAAGTTGAGGTGCTAATTTTTCTCAGAGAATAAACATGTAAATATGTAAAAGTATTTAAGCTAGTATAAATTAGTCAATATTCTTATGTCATAAATGAAATCTTAAGTAGCTCAAATATGTCAAGGTTAGAAACAATTTAAAATATTTTATTTAAAATATATGAAGTACAATGTCAGAAGTACTTCAGTTAAAAAAGGGAAAACTGCTAATATTTAGATGCCAAATACATCAGTGATAGTTTCTGTTCATCCTTTCAGACTTTTGTTCCAGAGAAAAGGAAAAATTTGCAAAACTTTAAAATGCAACATTTTATAGCAGCCTTAGTAGCAGGCAGTTGAAATCATAACTAAGAGAAAATGTATTTTAAAATTACCAAAAGAGAAAAGCCAGGATAAATTTAATTTATTTTTTTTAATTTTTATTATTTTTTATATTTTATTCATTTATTGGAGTGACATTGGGGTGACCAAATTTTATAGGTTTGAAGTGTACAATTCTATAATATGTCATATGTATATTGCATTGCATGTACATCATCCAATGTTAAATTTTCATTGATCATCTTATATTTAACCCCTTTACCCTTATCTACTACTCCTCTCCTCCTTTTCCCTCTGGTAACCACTAAACTGTTGTCTGTATATATCAGTTTTTGTTCATTTGTCTCTTTTGTTGCTTTCAGTTTTATATTCCACATATGAATGAAATCATATGGTTCTTAACTTTTTCTGTTTGACTTATTTTACATAGCATGATAATCTCAAGATTCATCCATGTTGTCACAAAATGGAAATATTTTATTTTTTTCTTATGGATGAATAATATTCTCTTGTATATATTTACCATATATTCTTTAATCATTTACCGAAGGACACTTAGGTTGTTTTCACGACTTGGCCACCATGAATAATCGGGGTGCATATATTTCTACAGATGAATATTTTCAAATTTTGGGGGTAGATACCCAGAAGAGGGATTGCTGGATCAATGGAACAGAATTGGGAGCCCAGAAAAAACTCACACATATATGGGCAAATAATTTTCAACGAAGGGACCAGAAACATACAATGGGGAAAAGAGAGCCTCTTCAATAAAGGTGCTTGCAGAATTAGAAACTACCTGTAAAAGACTGAAACCACTCTGCTATCTGTCGCTATACACCAAAATAACTCAAAATGGATCAAATATCTAAATATAAGACCTGAAACAATAAATTGCATAGAAGAAAACATAGGTACTAATCTAGTTGACCGTGGATTTAGACAAGATTTTATGAATTTCACCTCAAAAGCAAGGGAAGTAAAAGCAAAAATAAATGAATGAGACTATATCAAACTAAAAAAAAAACCTTTAGCAAAAGAAACCATCAATGACACAAAGCGGATAAATTTAAAGTGCTTAATTTAAACAACCAAAATTTGAAATAAAGATGGTCTAATTTTTTAAAGATATTTAAAATAATATAAAAACTTTCTCATATAGCTTACAAAAGTTATCATTACAGAAAAAAAGCTCAAATGTTTTATCTTTCAAAATGAAAAGTGATTTATTGTATAATTGTCATCTCTAATGGTTTTCAGCATATTTTTTAAGATTAAAATTAATGAAAATATATGACACACCATTAAGATCATAGTAAAGCAAAACAAGTCAATATGGAATAAACATTTTTGAAAAGTTGTATGTATTAGAACTACACTTACTTTTTATATAAGAAGATTACATCTTTATGGCATATGAAATATAACAAAGATACACATTTTAAAAATATGATTACCCACATTTTTATTTTAAAAATAAAAATAATATCTACCAAAAGGACTATTTTAGGGTTTCATTCTTGTTTTGACTAGTTAACGTTATTTTGGGACTCTTGTTCTCAGTTTCTTCTCCTATAAAATTGAGATCATTTGTTTTTCAAGAGAATGTTTTGAAGCTTGAATAAAATGACAGACACAAACATGAGATTATATTATTATAACCTAGATAATTATTAATAGTATATTATAGTTTGAAAGGGACAAGCAATAATATAAGAATAGCATGATAAAGAAAAAAGCTTATCATTTCTATAACCATCGGGCGATAGAAAATAAAAACAAATGCTAATACATTTGGAGAAACCATTATAGGAAAGCTTGCCTACCTGTTCACATACCTGATGTCCTTTACTTCTCTGTCATTAGACAGGTAAAGCACAACCCCTAATCTAGCCATGTGACTGAGATCTAGCTAATAGAGTGTCAGCGGATGTGATATGTGTCATTTCCAGAACTTGCCTTTAAAATCCTCACGCCTACCATCTTTCATTGCTCTTTCTCTATCCACTGTCTGATTGCACAGGCCCTCAGGAGATGTGTAAGTTTCAGATGGCAGAAGCCTCCTCCCCTGAATGACAGTACGTAAATGAACACCAGAATTATCTGCAGTTAACCATTGTAGTAAATGAGAAATAAACTTTAATCATGTTAAACTGATGTAAATTTTAGGTTTTAGATTAGCAGCTATACTATTCTAGCTAATTTACCAGCCTGGAATAGTAAGAAGGACTATCATATGATTATATGCGGTAAGAAATAATGCCAATATCAAAGTTATGATGTTTTTAATATTAAAAAAGTGAACCACAGACGAAACAGATAAGCAACAACAGTAAAACTCATTATACAATATATCTAATATGTCCAACACTAATGCCCAACTATGGTCAAATGTAAATGTGAGAGTTGTTATTTAACCATAAAACACACATTGTAAAAAGTTCTTTGTAGATACCTGTCGATACAGTACTTTTCTTTAGACTGATTTTCTGCTAGTCTTAGTCCTGGAGATGAATTATAACAAGTAGCATTTATTTTCACTCTCTTTTCCTTAACATGAAATTTGCAGCAAAACTTAAAATTGCCTTCTCTATATTCTAGAACTTGACATTTTGTGACTAACAGATTTAACTGACATAATCTCAGCATTATTGCTATCAGTAATAATTATTTCTACTTATACTACATTATAACAGTTCAATCCTTTGGTTTCAAGGTTCTATGTATTCTGTAAAATCAACATCTCCTTATCTTTCTAAGAATCTTCCAGCTCTTAATTTCTACCCATTTCACCAATGATTCTAAGTAATTGCATGTATTTCCCTTTATTTTTCCTTTTTCATAACAAAAACGAGGACAGAATTAACTGGGTGGATTCAATCATAACAAGATATAAATAGGTTTAGATTACTGTGTTAACTCTCTAAGAATAGGTTATACTTAACTGACATACAATTTCATCCAAATTAGAGAATCTTTAACTCACTTCAATTCAACCAACAGTTAGCCATTAGGAAAAGATTTTCCTTATGGAGGAATCACTGTCATCTGAAATAAGAATAGTAGATGCTCTTTTTTTCCAGTGATTATTTCGTATCAGACCCCATTCTGCAGATTTCGTATTCCTAAATTCTATGTTTCCATAAAGTATTATTTTCTAAATTTACAAGTGAGATAGCTTCACCTCAGTAAAATTAAATGATTTGCTGAAGACTAGAATGAGGCAATATAGGACTTTGAGTTACTTCCTCTTTTTCTTCAAAGCCAGTGATCTTTTTATTGTACTATGAAGCCATAAAGTATAGTTTCCCCACTTTTTATTGCTCTCTCTTCTGTGGTATTGACTGGTCTGTTTCTTTTCAGTATTTAATGATGTATAATCAGATTAATTTAAGATCATTTAATAAAGAATTTGTGATATATGTAGCAGATCCCAGATTAAAGTGCTGATACTACATAAATAAACTCACAGTCTAGTTGTGGGAAAATTCACATAATAATGAATTACACTATGGTGGGAAATGTGAGTAGAGGTGAAATGGATGGCACAGGTGCCCTACAGAGATGGTAGTGATTAACTCAATATCTGGGTGTTTCAAGGAAGGTTTCCTGGTAAAGGCATTGCCCAGGCTAGAATTCGAGGTTTATTGGGAACACAGCCATCAGAGGAGATGGGGGTATGAATGAGATGCAGGGAAGAAAACTGAAACAGAGAATAGTGGGTCTAAATTATGGTGACACTATGTGCTATGCTAAGAAAATTGAACTTTCACTCTGTTTGGGAGAAGAAACAGTTAAACATTTTACTCAGAAAGATAACCTAAAAAGATTTTCAGTATAAGAAACCACTGTCAGCATCAGCAAATATGGGGTAGTGATGGAGAGACCAAATGGATCATTATAATAAATTAGAGATGATGACAATCAGATCAGTTGATGACTATCTGTGTATGTATCCATTTATCCCATCTATCAATTTACTGTTCTATTTTATTTCAGAATTTCTGGACTAATACACAGTAGTTGAGACACAAGAAGAAGATGAGGTTTTGAGATATTTCTGGGGTAAGCTTAATATATTTTAGAGACTTATGGAACACTCAGGTCGAGTTCTATGACAGGCAGATAGATATTTAGATATCACAAAAAGCAGAAAGAAATAAATATGAGACCTGTAGATGCAGAAGTTGTTGTCAAAACAATGGGCTCAGATTCTATCACCCTGGGGCAGAGTTAGGAGAGAAGACTAAATGTAGTCCTGAAAAGAGACACATGGACAAAGAAGCAGTGAAAAAGATGAAGAACAGTCAAAAGGGAAGGAAGGAGACTGGGAGAGGGTCATGTAGAAAAGCAAGAAAGACATTTTCTCAAGACTGCAAATTGTTAAGAATATCAAAAAAACACATGGAGTTTAAGAACAATGTATGCGGGTCTCAAGAAACAGATTCATTTGAGGAAACACTCCCCAATGCAGTACTAACAACAGAAGATATATTAAAGTGGATTGAGTAGTTAGTGGAAATTTAGAAAGTGAAAATATTAATATAAATTACTTTTCTAAGAAATTTGTATAATGAGAATGAACTTTATTAACAGTGAGTGAGGAAACCTGTGGTGGCTACTAGGGAGCCTAGAGAAAAAGGACAGTTTTCCTTCTGATCGCATTCTCTACGTGGGATCATTTATTGATTTGCCTGCTTCTTCATTTATTTTGATGGGAAGAGAAAATGAATACAGAGAGTTGGCAAAGAAAGGAAGTTGAAAATAGAATAAAGACAAGTTAATTATGATTAAGGTATTGCCTAAATGAGAAATTAAAAAAAAAAAAAAACATAGAATGACAACCTATTGAAAGACTGTCCTAGAGGAGGAGACCTCATCTTCTGAGACTAGAATTAAGGATAAAAAGAAGAGAATCAGAGGTTTTAGTGAATATGCATGGTCGATAAAGAGATAAATATACTTTTTCAAAATAAGTAGCAATCTGTCAGTTGGTAATTAGGATAATGCTTGATAATTTGAAGAAATTGGTATAAAATCCAAGCCAATCTTTATAATATTTTAAAAAGGATTATTTTTTTTTTTTAATTTAGTAGATAACATAGCATTACCTTGACTATTGGCTGTGCTAACAGCCTTTATGGATTTTTAAAAATCACGATTGCATCAAAATTGATTTCTAAAAAAATAAGGACTACTTTCAACCTATAACAAACAAAATATCACCACATTTTAAAATATGGATATTATAAAAAGTACTCATTTACCTTAATAATAATAATAAGTAATTATATTATTATCATGGTTTTAATTTTTGAGGAGATAACACTACATATGTTTTCATTTGGATTTTTTCCAAGCATAATCCTATGTTACATATAGCACATTTTTATAACCTCTCATGATCTTCATTAATTGTTAATAAACACTAAATAGGGTGTATTTAGAAAACGTCGTAGTCTGTGTGAGAAACTCTCGTTTGTTATTATTATAAGCACTGTTTTGTAGGCATATTACAAAGTGATGGTCATTGTTTCAATAACCAATTGCCAGTAAAATGATTATAGAGAATTTTCTTCGAAGTTTCTAATGTTTTAATTGAAGTCAAAATGTGAGAATATGCTTTGGAGGAATGTAGTATTTTAATCATCTATGAGAATAGATATTTATATACTTTTATTGAGCTTATTTCTCTATTCTGAGGCATTTTTATATTATATATACAGCATCTTTAAACTAAAAATAAGGTTTTTGTTCTCCATGTTTTACAGTAAACATATATTACTATATAAGTCTTGGGGTTCTTTTTAATTTAGCATGAAGAAAACACCTTAATGAAACAGAAAATTAGACTGAAATTTTTTGACAAATGAATTTTGAAAAGTTCACACTTAACTTTTTTATATATATATGTCATTGGTTTAAGAATTATACATAAAACTTGTCATAAAGTAGGTAAGTGTGAGCATATCTATACAGGCTATTGAACTTTATTATGTGCAGGTTTGTCAATTTTTTTAAACAGTTTATTCAAAACATCTATTGATTAGCTTAAAAATCTTAGAGACTGTCAATTTCTTGATAATTGCTCCCTCACTTAATATAGTGTACTCTTTTTAGTAAAAGAGAGAGTTCACGGTTCTTAAATATTCATGAGTCACAATAGTTTCACAACAAATCAAATTTAATTAAATGATGCATTTCCTCCACTTACAAAAGGTTTATTAAAGGTTTATTTGCTCATGCAAATTAAAGTGTTAGAGTAAAAATCCACATGAAACTTGGCACTAACAATTAAAAAAATATTGAAAGATTTCTCGCCTCACTGCAATACCTTGCTATGTTTAAACTGCTCAGCTTGTCATTTAGAATCTTTAATGAAACGGGGGGAGGAGGCTATTTATTTGCATAATAGGACATAATTTGCTGTGGTGAGGTTTTAATTATTTATAGGCTGTCTGAAATATTTAAAATGGCATCACTAAGGAGCATGAAGTGTTGGATAATGCCTTCATTTCAGGTTTCCTGCCGTTTCTTTTATGGGTCAAGCGATTTATTTCTAATTAGCATACCAGACAAGTGGCTTTAAAAACATAAGGAAAACAAATTGGTTTCAGTCTGTTTGCAGCCTGAGTAGTTGGTGATGGCCAAGGGTCAGTGACAGAAACTGAGTGGAGCTAGGAGATGGAACAAGAAGTCGATCCAGCACATGGAAATCACTGACTCCACAAAGACATACTGTACGTCATGCTTTCTCATTGGGAGGTAGCAGCTAATGGATTTTATGTTAATTCTCCCTTACAATATTTTCTAACATTAACATATTTCTTACTGGAAATGATGTTTGAACAACAGAAAACATTTCTTTTCTTTAGATAAATATATAGTAATTATTCTGTGCATAGGGAAAAATGCAGCAGTTTCATGGTAAGATTAAACATTTAAATATATGCAATCTTATTTATATATAGGAACAAGAGCCTATGATTAAAACATAATAGTGTTCACTTTTTAAAGTGAATGTTAGATATTTTATGAAGAGTTCTGAATTAATAGAGTGCACTAAAAATATTTTAAAATATCTAAATTATATTTTTGTGCATTGTTGATATTATAAATAAAATGAATAAAGCTCAATTAGGTATAACCCATAAGGTATCTTATTTTATAACAAATAGACTTTCATGTTGCTTAATTTCTATTTCAAATATAATAATTTTCTTTGAAGCAGTTTAAGAATTGTCATGTTTTAAACATCATTGAATAGCCAGGAGAAATGTTTGTTGCAGGGGTTTATTATATTTCCATGATGATTTCAATATTCCCATCATCATGCACATAGATTTAAAGTGGTTATTGTGCACCGTTGTCAAACATTGTCTCATCTGTCACCTTTTGGCCTCAAAACACGGATAGAGAGATTACTGCCAGATGTCAAGAAACAGCCTTCGGGCATTACAGAGAATGTTTCCGTGGCCTCTTCCATAGTAGACAGATGCTCTATTCTGAGTGAAGAGTTGATGATTATCATTCACGTGGCCCAGGTGACTGGTCAAGGCTGTAAAGGAGTCTCCAATCTCCTGAGAACATGTTTGTGTCATTTTATCTTGAAGTCAAGAAACAATTACAATGAATTATGCTATGGGTTTTGAAGTTATAGCCAATTATCATTCAAAATATTTTTAAGTATTGTCTGGATGCAAGTAGTAGTAGTTAAGAAAATAGATAATGAAATATAAAGAAAGCATCATATCCGCAACAAAAAAGCTTAGAGTTTAGTGAGAAAGTGAAAACATATGATATTGAAAAATTTATATTCTTCAGTATACATTACGATTCAATATCTATAGAAAAAAAATTCAGGTCAACTACTGATCAGGATCAAGTGCGTAGAGGACTAAGAAATGGAGAAAATTTGAATCCAAGGAATGGTGAAAAATGGATTTGAAAGTATTAACTGATACTTCAATTTGTCAGAACTAGTTTTTAAGTAATTTTTAAGTATATTTAACTATTAAGTTGCTCTTTTTCAAGGTAAAAAAAGTCAAAACCAGTGATTTCATAGGATTCGATCTAGTCAGTTATTAATTGAAAAACACGATCCTTAATACTGCAACTATAAGCAAAATCTAGAGTGGTCTTGGTTGTATGAGCCACCATATTTTTTAAAAATCTATTGAAATGTAGTTCAAAAGTTACTGTACATTTTTTAAAAAGACTTTATTTCTTAGAGAAGTTTTCGAAGCACAGCAAAATTGAGCAGAAAATACAGAGTTCCTATACATTCTCTTCCCTCACCTCACAGCCTTCCTCTTTTCAATATCCCACACAAGTGTGATACATTTGTTACAATAGGACATCCTGCAATGACACATTATAGTCACCCAAATTCCAGAGTTTACATTAGGGTTCACCATTGATGTTCTACATTCAGTGGGTTTTGACAAACGTATACTGACGTGTATCCATAATTATAGTGCCCTAAAAATCCTCTGTGCTTCACGTATCATCCCTTTCTCTACCCTAACTTCTGGCAACCACTGATCTTGTTAATGTATCCATAGTTTTACCTTTTTTCAGAATGTCATATATAGTTAGAATCCATTCTGACTCCGTACAGATCATAATATGCATTTAAGGTTTCTCCATGTCTTTTCATGGCTTGATAGCTCATTCATTTTTAGCACCGAATGATATTTAATTGTCTGCATGTAATATAGATTATTTTCTGTTCACCTACTGAAGGACATCTTGGTCATAACTTCCAAATTTTAGTGATTATGAATAAAGCTGCTATAAACATGAGTGCAGGTTTTTGTGTGGAACTAAGTTTCCAATTCATCTGGGTAAATAACAAGGAGAGTGATCACTGGTAAGGATATATTTAGTTTTCTAAGACACCGTCAAACTGTTTGTCAAAGCGACTGTATAATTTTACATTGCCAGCATCAACAAATGAGAGTTCTTGTTGCTTCACATTCTCATCAGCATCTGGTGGTGGTAGTAGTGTTTTGGATTTTCATAATTCAAATTGGTACATAGTGATATCATTGTCTTTTTAAAATTTTTCAACCCTCTAATGACATAAGATGTTAAGTTTTGTTTCACATGCTTATTTACCATCTGTATATCTCCTGTGGTGAGGTTACTCTTCAGACTTTTTGACCATTTTTAAATGAAAATGTTCATTTGCTTTTTGTTGAGTTTTAAAAGTTCTTTGTATATTTTGGCTTTTTTTTTTTTTATTCTCTTGAGTTATTGTACTTTTGATAATATCTTTATAATGAAAGCTCAGGGCATTGTCCTAAAGAATGAATAATCTTCCAGAATATTTTCTATGCAGCAACGGAAACCCTGTCAGAGTGCTGAGACCCTATTTTTTTAATGGCTCAGTCCTATCACCACAACACTGAAACTTAGGCTAGCAGGTGTGGGACAAAGAGGGGAATAATCTCTGAATTTTGTAAAGCCACATATAGCCACAATGTGCCATTTTTTTACACCTAAACAAAAAAAAGGAATTTTTTTTTGTAGGGCTTATTTTTAGAAGATAATTCTTATAGTGATGCATTAAAAAACAAAATTGGTATAACTGAGTTGAACTGAGGACCTGAATATTAAAATTTAGTATAACCAGCATTTTTCAGACAAAATAATAGGCTTAGCAGGATGCCCAATGCATTCACCCAGTAGAACTGAATTCCAAGATCTTACACAAAGCTATTGTGTCATCTAATATATGGCCATGGGAATAAGCCTTCATTTTCTCCTTAAAATAAATTTTTGAAAGACAAATAAGCTGTTTTCCATAATCCAATTATCTATGTGCTCATATAAACCTGAATTTGAGACTCTCAAGTTAAGAATACTCACAGTGAGAAAATACAAAAATGTGGTCCAGTAGGGTGTACACACATGTATGTATGTGTATGTATGTGTGTATGTAATATAGGAAATGTCAAGTGGTTGATATTTATGATAAAATGCCTTAGATATACCTTTGAAGAATTCAAAACTAGAGATGACATACATCAGAGTCAGTATAGATAGTTAATATTTTAAGCCATAAGACAAATTTACTGAATATTTCTATTACTCATATTTATCTACAGAAAAACCTGTCTCCAATCCACAAGTCTCCCTTTCTTTTAATTTCCATTCTAATGTGTGGGATATTTGAAGACTATGGATATTTTAATCAAAAACTATCTAAAATTTTACTCCAATGTATAGATGAGAAATAATTTGGAGTCAATTACATACTGCAGTTATAACACAGAAAATAATTATTCCATTGTTTCATATGCAGAAATGTAAAGAGCATATTTATCAACTCTGAAACAAGAAAACAAACTAAATAATGCTATGATATTGATGGGAAATTTCTAGGTAATTTTTCAGAGAGAATTGATAGAATTTAATAATAAAGTTGAATGAATAAATTCTTAGTTAAGTGATGTTAATCAGAATAGAAGTGGCATAAACGTTGAACAAACAATTAGACATCGGCTATGATAATCAGAAAACTGACAAAAAAACTGAAGTACTAGCTCTTAATTTCCATTAATTAGAAATAATTCTATTATTTAATTTTTGCAGTTGTATTCTCTGTATTACTTTTTACTAAGGCATTGAGAAAAATTTCTCCGTAATTGTTACAAATTATTTCTACATGTGCATGTGTGTATGTGTATAATTTTTAAATCTAGTCACTCTGAATGGAATTGTTGCAGCATGTGAAATGTTAGAATACTTTGTATAGAAGTTGAACTTTATAGATAGAATCAGTGAAAATCCTCACCAAAAATCCTTCTTGCACTACTGGCTCTTAAAACCCAAATTTCTCGCTTTTTAAATTTTCTTATTGTGAATTAATTCTATCCTTAAATTTTTTATTTATATTTCTGTTAGGCAATAAGGGGAAGTTATCTTTCCCCAAGAAATATAGCCATCTTCTGCTACTACCATATTTTAAAATCACATTATATACACAAATAATTTTATGTAAAAGCACAAATACGGTCACCTGATACTTAACACTTTGATCTTTCTTAGTATAGGTTGTTTATTTATTTTTTGGTTCTATCTTGCAGTACTACTCCTCATTTTATATCCACATTATTTCTTCTTACCACTATGTTACCTATGTTGACAGCCTGCTATGTATTCTGTAATGATTTTCTCTATTCTAGTCTTACCATGTATAAACATGTATATGTTGGATGTATATAAGTCTTTAGGATTAGTTTCATAAAACGATAGAATCACAGTGTGTGTGAGTTTGTATTTTGCTTTTCTACCTTAAGCATGCTTTGTTGACCTATTTCCAACTAGTTTACTTGGATTTTAATGGCTGCATAATATTCCCCTTTATGAATGAACTATAAATTATTCAACCTTTCCTTTGTTCATGAACCTTTATTTTATCTAAAGTTTTTTTTCCACTGGGAACAATGCTGAAATAAAAATCTTGTTCAAATATTATTCCATAATGGGACTTTTATTTTCAAGGTATATTTTCCCAGATGTAGAATTACTGAGTTAAATAAAATATTTTCTTAAAGTATTCTTCTGAATTGATTTCCCCAAAGATTGTAAAATTTTTATCAACAATATATGAGACCATCTTTTTCTCATATCTTCACCAGCATAAAAGTTTTAGCTCTTCTTAATTTATTTTCTAGCTAATGAGTGGAAACTGATATTGCATTTTGCTTTAATTTGCTTTTATCTAACAGTTAATGTGTTTGAATATCTTTTTATATACTTGCTAATCATTTTGATGTGATATTTTATAAATTGCTTATTCCTGTCTTTTCTCATTTTTCTATTAAATTATTTCTACATTGATCAATTTGAAAAAGCTTGTTATATTACATATATATGTACTCCTTGTACATTTAAATATATTTTCCCAGTTCATTCTTTTCATGTTGCATTTGTTCATGAGATAATTTGCTGGATTTATATTTATTTAGACAAATATATTTACTATAATTTCTGGGTTTTCATCATTGGTTAGGAAATTCTTCCTAATCCCTAGATTATAAATGTAGTCTTCTAAATTTTTGTAAAATATGTAATATATATCATATATATATACGATATATGTACTGTTTGAATATAAAGAACACTCATATGTTCCCACAGATTAATTAGTATAACATTTTTCCCAATGTTGTCTCATCATTATTCTCACTGCAGATAATTAACATCTTGCATTTTTGTGTTAATCATCCTTTTGCTTTTGTTTATAGCTTTAAAATATATATGAATATTTGTGAACAATGTATTGTTTAGTTCTCTATGAGGTTTTCACATTAATGGATCCACCTAGAGTGTATTGCTCTGCAAATTTTATTCACTATTAAGTTTGTGGAATGTGTTCATTATTATGAATGTAGCTACAGATTATTTTTATTGTTATGAGATATTTCACATTTTGAATATGCTATGGTATGTATTTTTGAAGGATTTTAATTGTTTTATTTTTTATATTTCACTTTTAATCCAACAGCATTCAATTTTATATATAATAAAAGATAGAAATCTATTTATATGTCTTTTCACGTGAATAATCACTTCTGTAAACAGTTTATTAAAGAATCTATATCTTCCCCACAGAATGAAAACATTAGTTTTGTCATATACTAAATATATAGGGATCTCTTTACATATACTCTTTCTGTTCCATTGATGTTTTTAGGTATCCCCATATCTATATGACATAACTTTAAAGTATGGCCTGGATCTTCGTAAGGAAAGCTCACATCTCCTACACACACACACACACACACACACACACACACACACCCCCTAATAATTTCATAGCTGATTTTGACATGTTTTGTCCTATACAAATTTTAAGAATATCTAACAAAACTTAAATAACTACAACAACAAAATCTGTTCTAACTCTAACTGGAATACATTAAATTCATACTGAAGTGGGTTAAATTCATTTTGAAATAAATCTCATTTGGTAATAATGTATTATTGGTTTAATCCACTTTTAAATTAATTATTAAATTGGAATTTTTGCTTATATAATAAATGAGAATGTTCTCATTTTTTTTTATTTTTTAATCAAAATCACAATAGATTATAAAATGAGAATTTTCTTTTTCTAGACTCAAATAAATTATAAATAAAATGGAAATTATGATTCCTGTAAGGATTATATCAGTCTCATTTATGAACCCAGCTGCTCTTAATGCCTTTTTCAATGGCATTTATTTAATCTCCCAGTCTCTAGCCTGCTAATAGAGCTATTCAATTGTTCTAATCTTTCTAGAGTTAGTATTAGAAACTGAAAGAAAAAACCATCCATTTCTCTTAAGATTTCAAATTTGTTGCCATCAAAGTGTACAATATTTTCTTCAATTTATAATCTGTCCCATATTTGTACTTATTTATCTTTTTTCTATTCCTAATATGTCTGTTTAGCTCCCTTCTATTTAAAATTATTAATCAGGCTTGCAAAGTATTTTCTTAAAAACACATTTTGGGCTTTATATATCCTTTCTGCTATATTTTTTCTATTTTGTTAATTTCAGGTTTAACTTTATTGTCTTCCATCTTGTTTATTTTGTTATATTCTGTAGTTCTCTTTATGGTGCTTCTGTTTGTACTAAGTTCTATTTTTCCATCTTTCTTTTTTAATAGAGAAAGCATTTAAGGCCATACATTTTATTCTTAGAACAGCTTTCACTGTTTCTCATCGGTTTTGTTACGAAGTATTGGCTTTTTCATTATTTTCCTGCTAGTTAGTGATTTCTTTTAATCCAAGGGACAATTTGATCTAGTTACTGTTGTTTTAATTTCCAATTAAAGATGTTCACTTGTAAACCACTTTTTTAAAAACCTGTTAAGTTTTTGTTTGTGGCTAAATATGTAAAAGATTTATAAAATATTTATAAAAAGATTTATAAATATAGAACACATACATGTCTTTAAAAGGCTGTAGAATGCTGTATTTATATATTACATCACAAGTCTTGATTGTGCTGTGTATTTCTACTTATCCTTTACATTAAGTATACTGAAACTTTTCAATTCCAAAATAATTTTATTTTAGCTTACAAAGAATTTTATTTTAGCTTATTTTATTTCTATTCTATCCTGGTATGTAAATGCTATGTTGTTTGGTAAATATAAGTTTGTAAGAAGTACATCATCTTTGCCACTTGAGCCTTCTGATTTTATTACTTTATCCAAATATCTTGAAAGATAGTGAGAACACAAATCTCTAGATCATGCACAAGGAACCCAGTTTCCCCTCTCCAATTCCAATATTCTTAATCAGCAGTGAAGAAAATGTAAGAACAAGCAGGAACTTGTTTTCTGCAGAGTGATGGACAAATTAGAGATAGGACACAGTACTGCCATTGGTGATGCCTGGATTAGAGTAAGCTCTCAAACATCAGCTATTGTTAACACTATTACAGCAGCTTACGTTTATGGGATGTTTATTATATGACAGGTGCTGTGTTAAGTGCTTCATATTTTTCCTCATTAAAACGTTATGAGGCAACTTGATATTTTATTTGCTACTTTTTACAGAAATGGCAAGATCATACAGTTTATGAGCAGTAAAACAAAAATCTAGAATTCAAATGTTGGCATATTTATCCCTGGCCCCTTTTCATAGCCAGTATGTTATGCTTTCTCCATTATTTTTAATATCATCATAAATGATGAAGGCTGTCTAGTGGGAAAGTTAGATATTATTCTATTCCTTTTAAATTGCCATGGACAATGCAATAAGATGAGTTGAGGAAGAATACTTATACTGTATTAATGGTAGATAAATGAAAACAGCTACACTTTCATGGTAGATGAATGAAAACAGGTACATTTTCCTGACAGTGAAAAGTTGGTATGTGTATGACCACAGACAGAAGGATAAAGTGTCAAGAGAATAACAAATAATGGATAATTATATTTCTCATTTGATTTAAATAAACTTTAAATTTCGAATACAAATGAGAATCTTGCCAAGATAGGCTTCCAAAATTTTCCAAATGGGAAGTTTAAATGGCTTAGGTCAAAATACTAATATGTTTTATCCTACACTAAATTTTTCCTTCGATTCCTCAAATTTAGATATATGTTCAAAGGTAAGTTTGTGTTCATATATTTAAGGATATATATGTATAAATACATACACACATAGGTTATTGTATATATAATATATATGTATAAAATAAATGGAAGAATGAATGTATGTGCATATCACCGGTTAATTAATAATTCCAAGTATATACTAAAGTTGTCATTGGTTTTCTAAAGAATTTTATGACTTTTTAATAGACCTTTATATCTCACAATAGAAATCTGTGCTCTTTTAATAGTCTAGCACTTACTAGTTATGAATTATATCAGTGCTTAGAATGCTGAAGATAATGCATTTTTATTTTCAACCCAATTAACTTAATTGCTTTTATCCTAAGTATGGACACTTTTGAAAAATTACAATTGACAATTTTCCCCTGCAATACTTTCTTTCTGATGGTTGTTCTTCTGTTGCTTATATGGAAGATACTCTTAAAAACTGAAAAGAAATTTCTAAATTGTAATTTGGATTTTAGTCCAGATTATGCTCAGTGAGTGATGTGACCTTTTTTCATATACTTACCCTACCATCTTTGGCAGTTACGCCCATTCACCTGGTTTCAGCTATCACTTTTATATCAATTACAGCAGACTTTTATTTACAACTCTTGCATTTTTCTACCTTCTCCTAACTTTAGTTAAAAATATTCTGACATGGCTCAAAACTAAATGGGTTTTTGTTGCTTCTGTTGTTTTAGATTTTCCACTTTAAACAGATTGATCCTGTAAACAGATTGGATGTTTATGTCCCCCCAAAATTCGTACTTTGTAACTTAATCCCCAGTGTGGTGATATTTCAGGTGGGATCTTTGGGAGGTAATTAAGTCTTCAGGGCAGAACCCTCACAAATGGGTTTAGTGCCCTTATAAAAGAGTCCTGAGGGAACTCTCATGTTCCTTTTGCCATATAAGGACACAGTGAAAAGAAGGCCACATATAAAACAGAAAGTGGTCTCTGTCAGAAATCTATCAGAGACCAAATCTGTCAGAAACTTGAACTTGGACTTTTTAACCTCTAGAAATATCTCTGACCATGGATCTTTTTCTTCACTGGAGAATATAAGTTCTAAACTCACTTCATCTGCCAGTATAAAGAAATGTAGATTTCCTTCTTAAGTCTCTGGCTTCCCAAATCAAGGGGGACTTATTAGGTTCCTGCAGGAGCTATACCTTATACTTTGTGTGAAGCAAGAAATTCATGGGCCATAGAATTTAAAGAAACCTTTAAGTCTTCCCAGCTCAATATTTCTCTAAAAGCAAAATTGTTTATTTATTATCATACATTTATAACTCTCTGAACAATAATTAAATCATTTATGTTCTTTGGATTTAACTACCATTTAAACAGGTCATTCTTTTTAAATATCTTTACTAATTAATTATGATAACTAATAATCATTTTATAATTAATTTTTTGAGTTAATTAATTGATCTCCTTTGTAACTTATATTCATAGAGCTTAGTTTTCCATTGTAGAAATGGCCAAATAAACCTACACTTCCAAGCAATAGCTCTTCAAATGGGTTTCCTTTCTCATCATTAAACCTTCTCCAGTATCTCACTCATTCTCTGTATTTCCCTGTAAATTTCCTTTATTTCAGGAACACAGAAACACTAATCACTCTCTTCTAGACTCCCTTCAGTTTGTCATATCTCTTAACACTTAAATTGAGCTAAATTATTTTTATTAATACATGGAAACAGATAAATCTAACATTTCCAACTAGCCGGGTGCTCTTTTCCCAGAAAACAAACCTCATGTCGTTATTGTCAAATTAAATTGTATTCGGCTTATTACAGATTTTCAAGTCATTCTATTCAAATATATTTTATTATGTGTCACATGGCTGAATTTGCCTTTATATAAATGTTTTCTGGTGTAAAATGTTTGTGTAATGCACTTGCATTTGATTGCAGAGATCTTAGTTTCGTATAAATGAAGTACTATTGGATAACAATATTCCTTTAAATATCAACTTTGATAATCATATATAACATCTAAAGTAGTTCCTTCATAGGGTAATTCTAGATCATTTTGATGGTCTAAGTTTAATAAAATATAAGTCATCCAGAAAATTTATAAAATATAAATGAACTGTTTAATGAATTATATTATTATGTTCTCCTGTGTAACCATTGCTTCATGAAGAAAGAAAATAATGCTATTATGTCAAAGGTGCCCTGTGGTCACCCTCCCAATCACAGTATTCTTTATCCTGCCTAAAAGTAACTTCTATTCTAACTTTTTAAATAATGATTTCTTTTCTTCATATTTTCAAGCCCTATGTTTGCAACCCTACTTTACAACCTAAGAATATATGACTCCTTACTATATTTTTGTTTTAATGTTTAATGGCCTCTTAACTTTATATAAATGGAATCATATAGTGTGTATATGTGTGCACACATATATATTTGGCCCATGTTGTATTTGTGAGATTTGTGCGTGTTGGGTATGTGTAGCTGTTTACATATTTATTACTTTATAATAATTCAACATATAAATACACCATATTAATTTTATCCATTTGACTGATGGACATCTGAGTCATTTCTAGTTTTTGGCTATTATAAATAATTCTGCTAAGATCATTCTTTCACGTCTTCTGGAATTCACATGAACACATTTTTGAAGGGTGTGTATCTGTGAGTAAGTTGTAAGGAGTCATATCATCACCTCTCATAAGGCCAATCTGTTTTCTAAAGTGGTTGTACCAGTCGTCACCTCTATCAGCAGTGCAAGAGGGTGCTTATTGCTTTGCACCCTTGCTAACATGTGGGGTCGCTAGTCCTTTTAATTTTAGCTATTTGGGTTGTGTGGTTTTATCTATTTCACTTTTTCAAGTCATGCTAATAGTACCTGGTATATGCATTGAAATGTTATTAAATTTAGAAATGCATCAGTTTCTAGCTTTATTCTTTCTGTAATGTTTAAATTAGACTAATGCTTAAAAAATATTTAATATTTGGCTCTCAATAATCAAGCATGATTATTTTCCTGAAGTACTTGTTCCTTAGTCTATTTTTATCTTTGTCAGATCAAAGGTTGTCTTTTAGAATGTAATGATAAGTTATAAAGTACCTTTTAACCTCCCCATGAGTTAATTTTTTGTAGTTAGAATTTTTCTCCATTTTATTAAGGTACTTTTTATTTTCCTATGCAAAAATACCACTAAGAGAGAGTTACATACAAAGAAATTTGGCATAGTTTTCTTATTTTTATTTGACATAAAATATATTGAAAATTTTTTAAAAATGTGAAATTTCTTCTCAATGTATTTCCTGAAGTTGAAGTACAAAGTTTTATGAACATTTGGCTGCTGATAATTCTCTCAATGTCTAGTAATCCTTGGTTGAATTTTGTATATATATATATATATATATATATATATATATATATATATATATATACACACACAACAGTAAAGTGTATATATATATATACACTTTATATATATATATATATTGCATCATGTATTCACCGCTCACAGTTAGATTCCTATTCCTGTTGTCTATGCTATGGTTTCCTCTGCTTAGCTTCCGGAGTCGTAATGTATCCACTAATAAATCATCTTCCAGAGATGCCTTGCAATACGTTGCCCTTAATATTTTTATCCTGATTTTCTTTGTTGTATAGAACTTTAACTTTTTCCCCTTTACTGTCACTTTAATGGATTTTACTAAAGAAAAGCAATAAACCAATGTTTTCAACATACCTTATTGGTTTCATAGAGAAATTCACTTATTTGTTTTAACATTGATAGTAAGGGAGAATTAGAGAAACAAGCAAATGCCATGTCTTCAGTGAACATTTTGTTTTACTTATTAATGGGTTATAACAATTTTGATAAAAAGGACTTTTATTACATTTTTGGCATAGTGTCGTAATATGCAATTGGATTATATTTTTTCACATTTTATATGTGATTTTGATAAGTATACCTGAGAAGGGAAAGTAATTTTTTAAGCACATTCTTTGTTGGCTTCTAATGCTAGTTATTTTTTTTTGTTTGTTTCATAGAGTTACTTAAATATATTTTCCCCTATGCTAAATAATAAGAAGCTTTTATAAAAACATCAAGATTAACTTAAGTTTAAACATTTGCTGTGGATCAGCTATAAAATGTTTTGGGACTAAAATTTATTTTTTTCCTTCTGTTAGGATTTTCCACAAGATATGTCCAATGTGGATCTTTTCACATTTATTTTGCCTTTTACATAATGAGCTTTTTCAGTTTGCCAAGCACGATGTTTTTAAAGCCTGCTAAACTCATTTTTTTGTTATACCATCTATTATTGCTTCTTTTCTGTTTGTTCTATTTTCTTCTTTTATAAGACCTATAATTATGGGGTTTGAGTTCCATGAATTGTCCTACATAGCTAGTGCTGCTTTCACATTTTCATTTATTTTTCCTTTATCCTCTAAATTTAAAAGACTATTTCTTAAGTAAATCATCTACTCTTCTGTTTTTTTTCTTTTTTTCTTTTAAGTGTCTTTTCTACTCTAATCAGCTGGTCAGTTTAAAGAAATCTTTCTCTCATTCAGACACACACACATGCGTGCACACACACAGCTCTCAGTCAAACACATTCTGCCTAGAGAAAAAAAAAAGTGACTGAAAGTAATAAAATTGAAACAACTTATTAATAGTAGCAGATATACTTTGCTTTTATGATCAAAAGCAATTCCTGTATAAAATCCACTTTGTGGTTTTGAGATGGGGCTGAGAATTAGTAATTATTGAATATTCCAAAAGCAATTATCAAGCCACAGGTTGTCGAATATTAGACATTGCGTGTGTGCTCGGTGCTTTATATGGCTCATTTTATGTCATCTTTACAGCAATATTATCATGTAAATTTCATATATGTGTGACTTCTCTAGAGTAACGAGAATGTTTTTGGACTTCAATGATAAATGATTCATTTCAGAGTCCTCTCATTTGAAGACGATTTTAAAATATAAAGATGCTCAAAAAAAAAAACCTAACTTGAAGAAGGATAAACAAAAATTTTAGCCAATTAAAGAGCATTCTAATTATTTACTTTATACTTAAGGCTATAAAATGTTTTCATACATAATTTAGATTGCAGTAATTATAAACTCTATAGAAAATAATTAGCCAAGAAAAGATACTTAGTCTGAAGACTTATGAATACTTATGTTTTTAATATTTAAACTTATTTAAAAGTTCACTAAAAAAGGATTATGTATAACTTTAGCATTGAACATTAAAATAAATTTTGTTTAAAAGAGGAAGAGTTCTATAAAATACAGTGAAGAAAACTCTAGAGGCAATGAGAATGTTTTAAAAACTCAATAGGAGGAACTGTAACTACTTTACAAATTTTATTTTAAAATTCTTATTTATTATCTTAAAATAAATAAAAATAAAAGACAACACATATTTACAGAACTCATCCAATTTATTTACAATAAACTTATAGGATCGTGGTAGAACACTTCTTTGCTCTCATGATAAAACAGATTCTGAAGGAATAAATGCCTTTGATCATAATTATTTAAATAATAGATGACAACTAAAATTCAAATCTAATGTGTTCCATCTCTTTCTACTAACCATCCCTCTTCCTCATACGCCAGTATTTTAAAACCTTGAAATCCAAAGTCTTAAATATTTGCTTCCTAAGTGTTTTCATATAAAACAAAGAGAAAGAAATACTGCATAAAATTATAAAGAAGAGTTATAAATGTTAACATATATTGAGAGTGTATTTACCAATGAGTTACATTATCCTTATTTATAGATGAGGAAACAGACATAAAATGTAAATAATATTCTCAAGACCAAGCAGCTACTAGTAGAGAATACATTCAAATCAGGCGGTCTAGCTCTTGATTCAACCCTCCAAACCACAACAAAATACTGTCTTCCCCATAATCAAAATACTCTCCCAAACACCTACCACTTCAAACTGAGGTTGTTAATATTGGCACATTTTCTTCTTCTATAATTACAAAAATAAAAGACTAGAAATAAAATTAGATTCCCAACCTCATCAATTCTCTCTCCTCAGGCAATAATTAGTATGAGCTTAATGCATAGCCTGTTTATTTTTAAATAAATGCATATGTATATGTTTGTGATATGTATAACATTTAGTACTGCTCCATATGTGAGGTATGTTGCCTTTCATATCATTCTGAAAGTTATTATTTTCATTCGGTTCTCTTGAAATTGTATTGAGCACTGCCCTACAAAGTTCATGACAAGGAGATAACTTGAGCCAGAGTGTAAATTAACATACTACTTAATTCATCAAGAAAGTCTTAAAAAAAAATGTCAACTGAACAAAATCATGCGATCACTGACATAGCGATAGATGATTTTATACCAGACATCTTATTTGGCACCAAAATTCCTTACCTCATTGCGTACTCATAACAAACGCCCTGTTGAACAGCAGCTATACTGAGTAGCATGGCTCTAGAGTGTATGTTAGGAAATGGAATTACAAAATCATAAGGAAAGCCTGTTTCATTTTTACTATTCACTGCCAAATCACTCCTCATTGTGTTTATAGCAATTACACTTCCCCTGGCAGTGTGTGATGTTTTCCTTCACCCTACATCATTGTGAGCATTTGATACTATTGTTGACTTAAATTTCTGCCAATCTAGTAGATGAGAAATGGTGTCTTGTGTTAACTTGCATTTTCTTTATTACTAGCTTCTTTATATATGGTCATCATTAGCTTGTTTTCATGTATTCATTTATCATTTGGGTGTCTTATTGTTGTTGTTAATTAACTAATAATAGTTAACATTTTCCCAGATTTATTGACATATAATTGACATATAACATTATGTGAGTTTAAAATGTAACTGTGATAATTTGATACATGTATACATTGCAAAATGATTACCACCACAAGGTTAGTTAACATTTTCACCTCGCAGTTAGCATTTTCTAGTGAGAGAATTTAAATTCTACACTTTCAGAAACATTCAAGTATATAATACATTCTCGTTAACTACAATCAGCATGCTGTACATTAGAGACCCAGAATATTTTCATCTTGTAACTGGAACTTTATACCATTTGACTAATAGCACCCCATTTCCCCACCCCAGCCCCTGTCAACTGACATTCTACCCTGTTTCTATGAGTTTGAATTTTTTAGATTCCATATATAAGTGTGAACATATAGTGATTGTATCTCTGTTTGATCATTTCACTTAGCATACTACCCTCAAGGTCCATCCACATTATAGCGAACAACAAGATTTTCTTCTTTATTATATGTGTGCAACAATGTGTGCAACATTGTTTTTTTGTTTGTTTGTTTTTTGTTTTTTGTTTTTTTAACTTATTCATCCATTGTTGGACGCGTATATCCATCTGAGATGTCTTCTGAGTGCCCTGGCTGCTGTTCTCCCCATAACTCCCTGCCCTCTAGTCATGTGGCATGTCATAGTATTCTGGATGGGGCAAGAAAGAAGTGTGTCTCTTTGGCAGCCTCCCATATAGGAAAAATCAGGGGCAAAAAAAGTCTCTCTTGGCACTGATCTATGCTGCCTAAAGGGAAAAGTGACATGGATAAAGTGAAATTGTTCCCCTTACCTTCTTCAGTGCATCTAATCTCAGGTTCCCGCCACTACTCCGGCTCCAAACATGCAAACTTCTCCACTGGACTTTCAGACAAACTTCCAGAAGACATAGGTGATTGTCTAAATTGACGTTCTTTGGCAGGAAGATGGTAGAAAACTATTTTTTCATCATGTTGATGATGTCACTCTCCAGAAAGGTCTTGTTTACTTTCTTTACTCATTGTTCTACTGGATTATATGTCTCCAAATTAATTGGTTAATGTTATTCTGCGTTTTCTAATAAAATTTTTCTTGTTATACATATTTTAGACATCTCCCCAAGTTTTTTTTAAAAGTTCAGATTGTTACATTTTTGATATTAATATAAAAAACAAGTCTTTTGCTTTATAGATGGCAATTCTTTTGTACTGTTAAAAATACTATATTTAAGTTTAAAAACATATGGCTGTTTTTCTAGTAATGTTATAGGTTTGTTTTATTTTTATTTGTTTACATTTAGATTTGTATGCTGCAGGGAATTATCTTTGTTTGTAGTATGAGGCATCAATCAATTATATTAGTTTCCATCTATCAAATAGTTTATCTTTTCATATTGACAAATAATGACACTTCTATCACATACAATGCATTTTTTTGGATTTCATTCTTGGTCTATTTTCTAATTTACTTCAAGTCAGTAGGTAATGTCTTAAATACTCTAGTTTATATTTTATTATATAAAACTTATATCTCTTTAGGCAAATGGCCACACTTGATTTCTTTTAAGTTTGTACTGAATATTCGATATCTATTCATCCAGACATTTTTAGCATCAGATATATAGTTTCATATAGGAGACATATTCAGATTTTAAATGGTAATAGGTTTATTTCATAGAATAATTTGCAATAATTAACATCTTTATCATACTTACAGGCTTTATGAAAATCCATTTTGTATAGAACTTACTGTATGCCAGACACTTTTATTTATCTGTTTTATCCTCATAACAATGTTATGAGATAGGTATTTAATTATGTTCATATTATAGATTAGAAAATTAAGTCAGAGAGAGTTTAAGAATGTTGACTAGTTCATACAGCAGTGGTGAAGTTGGTATTCCAACCCAGTTTGTCTGGCTCTAGCATCAGTGCTGTCCTAGTGAGAGTAGGATTCTATGCTGTCTCTTACTTTCCTATCCCAATATCTAATTAAATGTACTTTTTCCCTCCTTAACTTAACCTGCATACATTAGAATGCAAACTGTATAATAGCAGAGGTGTTTTGTTTGTTTGTTTGTTTCACTACTGTATTTCCATCTCCTAGAATGGTCCCTGGCAGGTATCAGATACCCAATATTCATTTCTTAGAATTAATGAATTTCAATTGTTGTAAATCTAAATGTGTAAAAAACTGAAACCCATGAACTGCTTAGACTCCTTTGAATAATTTATTTTTCTATTAATGCTATAAGCAGTATATTATTTTATTTTTAAAATTTATTCAGTCATCTATTTATTTATGCATTTTCAAAATATTATAGATTTCTGCTTGCCTATTTGAAGATAATACTGTCGCCTTCTACTATCTTTTATAAATAAAAGCCTGAAACAAAACATTTTGCATACTTCTCATCTGAGTTATAAAGAACTGAAAACTTGATATATTTATTCAAAACAACACCCTAAGACTTAAGTATTCCTAATGTGTTAGACTTTATTATAAGCCTATGCTGCATTCCATGCAAACTATAGAAACTTTGATACCAGATGCAAATTTTTTCATTCCAATTCCATATTTTGTCTTTTCAAGAACAGAATATGCCATGTCCCAGTCCAACAACTCTTCATTTTCCAGGAACGAAGTTTCTTCATCCTATTTAGAATATTGATTATTAGAAACTTAGCCCAGAGGGCATCTTGTACAGGAGTGCCACTCTGACTGATTTATGTCTGGAGATGTTCATTAATGTATTCATGGTTATACATGTAATTTATAACCAAGCCGAGTCCTTGTAAGATTATAAAATAACAATTTTCTAGTTCTTTACATATTCCTTTCATAAGATTCTTAAACTTTACCATTTAAACACATCAGATCAGTTTATCTCTTTTTATCAGCCTCTCACATTTTTTATATATCATTAAAGTTTTTTAAAGCTATATGAAGATATTTTTCTTGATTACAGTTTGGATAACACAGATATTTACCTGGCTTTTATGCAAGGATCAAAGTAAGTGGGAGGCACTACTGATGTCAGTGCTACAGATACAAAGAACATAAAGAATACTGTTCCTCACCTTACCTAAAAGATCTCACAATTGAATGGACGAGAATCATAAAAAAGAGAAAGCCTGATGCATTCTACTTATTGCCCTAGAGGATGATGTTGCAAACTTTGCCTGACCTCACAGAGCAGCAGATCTAAATTTGAAGATGGTAAAGCATTTCCAGGTAAAAAGAAGATTTATACAAGTAGATGATATGATATTTACAAGTATAATGAGGTAAGAAGGCTGCAGTATGAGAAAATGGTGATGCAGTGGACCTGAATGAAGATAAGATAGCAAAAGATGAAAATAAGACCAGATTGTAATGGGCCTTTCTCTTCATTAAACATGTTCTCACTTAAGCATCAGATTTTTTTTTTTAAGTTTCCTGTGTTTGTGTATTTAAAAAAATAAGGCATTAACAATTTTTAAATATAGTATATTAAATCTACATGTTAATGTAAATAAGATTTTATGGGATATCCTAGGAATTTATCATAAATATTGTTTTGGTGGTAAAATTGTTTTTGAAGTTGAGATAACTCATTAACCAACTTGTAAGACAAAATCTATTTCTAATTTAAGAATTTCCTCTGATTATTAGTTAAAATTACTTTTTGGCTTAAAATCTTATAGTCAAATTCTGTTCTCTGACCCTTGAAGGTGAGATTTTTCTTGTCTTTTGTTATTTGAGACATCTCTCATATTGGAGACCATTATTGGACCTCTTCTCTCCTGAAGTGCTGAACACTTGCCTGGGTCAACTCATAAAATCAAGAGGCCTAAGAGTTTTCCTCTGCCTCTGTTGTTTGTTTTATTGCTCAAGGTCACCATTAATAGAATGACCTTGATATTTGGGAATAAGCTTTGAGCAATACATGTACTATACACTTAAACCTCAAAAATCATATTTTTAGCATAATCACTGTATACTTTCTGATTCAGTGCAAAATAGTAGCAGCAATCATGCTTTATCATTATCAAGAATCATTTCAATTGGAAAATAAATGCTTACAATCACAGGTTCTTCATGATTACTGAATCTCATTTGACTAGATGAAGTGTGATTATTAGACAATTTCTCTGTGACAGTCCCTCACTCACTTACTTTGCATAGCTGACAATGGATGATTTACCAACACTTTTTATCCTCATGGTCTTGTATTTCATATAACATCCATTACCTTATCTTTATCTTGTGGTTTTTATCATAAATTAACTTTACTTGCATAGAAGAAGTCAGCATGACCTCATGGGTTAATATAAACTTAATCTTTTTCTGTTTAGACTTTATTCCTACTTATGGTCTTACATTCCAGAACTCAACCCTATCTCTGCTCTTTATGGCAAATGGCTGCATCTTAATTTCACAATAGTTTAAACTGGGGATTTTATATCTAATATTAAATTATACAGACAGGTACATGTAAATTGAATTTATTGAACTTGCAAAAACAAACAAACAAACAAACAAACAAACAAACAAATAAATAAATAAAAACTGATGAGGAAGTCTTTATTTGAAACACAAAGGAAATAACAGGGTTTTCTCTGCTTGATATTTGATTCTTTAGAAGTAAAATAACTTCTTTTGCAAAACTGTAATTAAAGATCAGTGATCTGCAAGAGCTAATTACCCACAATGTTTATGGTATTCTGAAAGTTTGTTTCATATCATTCTCAAAGTGTGCATATCATGGGAGATTCCTTTTCTAGCACAAAAAACATAACCACTTTCATTAAATAGAGTTTATAAAACTCAAATAGTAGCCAGTAATATCATAGTTGGCAAATTTATTTCAATTATAATTTTCCCACATGTTAAAGCTATTTTAACCTTTATCAGAATACAATTATTATAGAATAGATCACTTTTAATGATTCATTATGTATGAGGTCATTTGACAGTGCAATTAGCTTTGTGATGAAATTTCTACTCTTTTGATCATTCTGTACCTATAATGAATGAGGATAGTTTTACATCTAATTTCCTGAAATTAGAAGATTAAAGATAGAAACAGACTCTTGTATTTAAATGAGACACAAAATGACTAAATTGCATTAGCTCTTTAGATGTGCACCCTAGAATTGCAGAACTTTGACTGTGGTGTTACTGTTTTTTATCATCATTCATTCAGCAGATCCATTGATACTGCCATGTCTACTACAGTTATCACCCCCATTTTCAAAGTGTGCTTTTGACTCTGATCTGGAGATTAAAGAATAGGTCTTGCAAGTTCCCAAGAATGACATACATCAGCACATTGTGTACAAGACTAAGAAACACAGCCCAAACAGCTAGAATGGAATTTCTGAAACCCTGTGTAAATATTACAATGCACTGTAGAAACATTAGTTTGTTGTTATATATATTTTTTATTATTATTGACTACATATTTACTATATTTGGTTAAGTCATATTGTGTTCTTATTTCCAAGCTTTTTGTTGCATACAAATGCCTTAGTTAATCACTAAGGCATTATATTTTCCATTTAAAATAGATTTCAAACCCAAAGCAACTTCGATAGTCAATAAGACTTATATGGGCTTTTATTTTCCATGTAGTAAATACAAAAAGAGATTCAATTGATGTGAAAACAAGATAAAATGAGTACTAGCTCTATTAAAATTTGGTTAAAGATGGAAACATAGCTGAGAGACATTATATATGTCTTTGTAATTTAAGATAATAGTCTCAAGTTACTTGCTGGTTTTGGCTCATCACAAGAAAACGTAGTTTTATTTTGGACTGACTGAAGTTTTATCTTAAAAATTTTAAAGATATATTTGTTTGTGGATTAAATTTTATTGTTGATAGGCTGAATTTTGCCAAAATGAAAAGACCTAAAAACAATGTCCAATGAAAAATATTTAATGATATCAAAGTTACATAAAAATAATTTTCACAAAGATGCTTGTGAAACCTATTAAATAGGAATTTTTCATAAACACAAATACCATTTCTCGGTGCTTGATACTTCCTTTAGAGTGAAATCACTGATAGTACAACTATTTTTGAATTGGTAAATAGGATAAATAAGTAAAACCCTCTTCATTTAGAATGGTCAACTCCTCAATAAAAAGATTTATAAAGGGAATTAGTACAATAGATAATTCTAAACTTATTCATGTTAGATTTTGAAATATTTTCACTTATAATGTTTTTTTTTTTTTTTTTTACCCGACATACAACTTCATCTGATATCTTGGAATTCTCAGTCTCACCCTGGGACATTGGCTTATGACCTGAATTTCCATATCTTCCTTAAACTCTGAGACTTATGTAACCAGAACTCTATGTAGAGAAATATAGCAAGAGATTTTTGCACTCTGCAAAGAAGAATTTTTTTATCCTCTTTATATTTGTGTTTTAGAAGAGGAGATATTAATCTTTTGTGCTAACAGAAGCAGAACTCTAACATTTTAAATGACATGAGGAAATTATATTTATTCATATAAATGTAAATATATTGAAGAGTATTGATTGAAAGTTGTAATTAAGATCTTAACATTAAAAGCTAATTAATGTGAAATATAGAATATTTTTGCCTGAAGAAAAATTAGAATTAATCATACAGTATTTTTTAAACAGATATGAAAGTATAATCCATATGCTTATAACTAAAATGAACTAGGTGGAAGATGATGCTCTTACTCCAGATTGGTTTTGGTTCTGCATATAGTCAAAAGTGCAGAAACTTTCAATAATGCTTGTCTTTGTTGACTTGTTAACTAAAATTTTACTTGTGTGGTAAAGAATTATTACAGAAAATCCACTTGTGTTTGTTTTCTAGGCTGCCATAATACACTACAACAAATTGGATAACTTAAAGTGACAAAAATTTATTCTCATAAGTATTGAAGCTAGAAGTTTGAAATCAAAGCATTGGTAATACTGCAGTTCCCTCTGAACGCTCCCGGACAGAATCTTTTGCTTCTTCCTAGCTTCTGATGGTTATGTGTGTGTCTCTGTGTGTCTCTCCATCTTCTTACAAGCACATCAGTCATTGGATCTAGGGCCCATTCCAATCCAATATGATCACAAGTTAACTTGATTATATCTACAAATACCCTGTTTCTAAATAAGGGCACATTCAGAAATCTGGGGTGTTAGGACATACAGAGATCTTCTGGGGAGATACAATTCAATCTACTATAGCACCCTCTTCAGAGTTTCATGAGTTCTTGTGGACGTGTTGCTCTAATCCACTGTGAATTAGGGAAGGGAGATTTCTAGGTTCTGAGGCTCTTCTCTCTCCCTGCTTTGTTCACAAAGTCTTATTATTTTGACAACATCAAATCTTCTATGGCTCATTCTCTATGATAGATCCCCTTTACATATGTCCTGCCTGTTATTATTTCAATCAGGGTTAAACCTATAATTTCAGAATTGAGGCAGTTCTGTGAGAAGTAAGTATGAGCCTCTGGGTGTGTGTGTGTGTGTGTGTGTGTGTCATTTTTATACTCTTACAAGATAAACAGACTGATCATCCTCCAACATACATACACCAAGAGATGTGCTGACACATTCATTTCCCATTGGAGACAATCAGGAATTAGCATGTGCTAAGATGAAAGACTGGTAATTTAAAATATCATTCATAATAAAATCAGAGAAAAAAATCAATATTCAAAATGGAAAGTTTTGTTACATTTTCTGTCTGTAGTATCTACTCATGTTCCTGGTTTATAATATTAATCATCAAAACAGTACAATATTGAGGAATGTTCCTAGCAAAAGAGATCTCTAGAAGATAGGTATGTATATCCGATACTCAGTCACTTGAGATAATTAATAACTATTTAGATTAGTAGATGAATATACAAATGAACCCTGTCAATTGAGGTTAGATTTTATTTTTAAATTATTTTTTGTAAATGTCATTTTAGTTTTTTATAATTGAACATAGCTTGATTTATAAAAATAGTATGACTTCCTATCATTTAGCTCCACTGAAACTTATTGCTTTCTAATATCTAATGCATAAATATCCCTTTCCTTTTGAAAATTTGTATATACACAAACATACACGAGCAAATACACACAGTCAGGGCAGGACTGCTTTCAATAATTTGACTTTTAAATTTCAGCCCACTCCTTAAGTAGTAACTTTACACACCTAGATATCATCTGTAATAATTAAAGTAACTATATATTACTCCAAAAGTAAATTCTATTAGCTATAACAAAACCATTTCTTTAATCACAACAAAGTATTAGCCACAAATAAATGTAGCATATAGAAAATAGAATTCAGAGTGTTTATTTTTCTCTTATTTTCAATTTCTGTTATTTTAATCTTTTGTGGCCTTTCTAAAAGAAGAATTGCTTTGACATTTGTGACATAAGAGATCAGTCAATTCTGAAATAATCTTTAAAAATCTGCACTAATCTTATTTTGTTTACTCAGTCATCTCTTTTTGAATCCTTTACCAAATACTTATAAAAAGTGTTTAATTAGTTGAAATACTATGAAACTCCAAACACACATCACTTTTTGATGACCTGGGGAAAGAACATGTGATTTTGAAGTTGAAGAGTTAATGAATTAATACTTTAAAATTCTAGTTAAAGTCTCCCAAATACTATTTTGTGTTATATTATTTGTAAGGCAGGCTATATTCTTATACAATATACACATAAATATTTATATATTCATCATATTTATTAAATAAAAGGCATACTTGTATGTAGAAATGTAAGATGGAAGCATTAAAAAAAAGATTTTGACATAAAAAGCACACTGAATAAAGTATTAAAATAGTCCTTTTTGAAGATTAGAAGCCATTAAAGTCTCAATAAAATTTAAAATCCACCTTATCCTTTACTCAACAATTAGAAAAAGGGTAATATTGTTTTTCAACAACTACTAAATGAAAACTCATTTTGAAAAATAAAAATAATGATGATGTAATCATCCAGTGAATCAATTTTCCAAAAGGAAATGTTTTTGCGATAAATAAGAAAAAGTAGCTAATCATGTGCTCATTACCTACTTGCACATGCCTCTGATGAAACAGGTAAATGACTTCAGTTTTCTTGTTTATGTTTTTGAACAAATACCCATTCTTGCTCATAGCTAGAATATTTTTTAGTTTCATTGAAACAGGTCACAGATAGGGCTGAATTCTGTATGCTGTTATGGTAAAAACATTAATTAGTCATCTAACGCAATGTGTTTTTTTAGCTCACTCGGAAGTTTTATGTTACAGTGATCTACGTATTCTGTCACCCAAGGTCTTAGCCAGGAGAGCACAGGAGCATATCTATTTCAATAGAAAGAGCATCGGACGTGATATCAAAAATACTGACAGATCCCTTTGCTTGGGATGTTAGACAGGGGCTGGCTCTTCAGTTATGAAAGCTGTTAAGAGGATGCACTCTAAGTGGAATCCTCTGCTTCTAGCTGAGATAGCAGAAATTCTGATAAAACACTGATAGTGTACCCTTGGTCATTTCTACTGCTTTGCCCCCAGATCCCAGCAGCCTGGGTACTTCCCGAGTGTTCGCTTTGAATATGGCTTTTGCTTTATAGTTCCTGTTTCCTTCTCATATTTTGAATATTCCTGATTAGCGCTGTGTCCTTTTGGTTTCTATAGGAAATATGACTTGATATTTTTCCAGTGAGAAACCTTCTGAAGATTCCAAAATTCTGTAAAAAAGGAAAGAGAGAGTAAGAGAGCTAAGTTACAGTATGCTTGTTCTTAAAGAGTTCATTTTGTTTCATGTGGAAAAGTATGCCACAGTCAAAAGGGTGTAACACAAAACTGGACAAAGCAAGGAGAAAGTCTGAAAATAAAGGTATCACCTTATAGCTGTTAACAGAGGTACACTTTTCCTTGCTATTTATTAAGGAACACTCAGATCAGACAAGATGCAGAGATTCTAATCATAGTTGAACCATCAAAATGTGGGCTGGTGTGGTAAGCTGGCTCACAGCAGACTCACCTGTGAGCATTGCTGGGATTGCTCAGGTCCTGATGACTCACTCAGACTTTGCATCCTGTTTTCTTGGGTAAAACCCCCTGTGTACATGTGATACTGAACTCTTAGGGAATGAAAGTCATATTATGTGTATTTAACTGGTAATAAAAGAAGAGAGAGAGAGAGAGAGAAAGGAAGGAAGGAAGAAAAGAAAGAAGGAAGGAAGGAAGGAAGGAAGGAAGGAAGGGAAAATGAATAGGCCGAAGGAAGGAAGGAAGGAATGAAGCTGAAGCCGAAGGAAGGAATGGAAGAAAGAGCCGAAAGTTGTTGTTTTGTTGTTGTTGTTGTTGTTGAAAGAAGAAAGAAAAGAAAGAAAGAAAGAAAAAGAAAGAAAGAAAGAAAGAAAGAAAGAAAGAAAAAGAAAGAAAGAAAGAAAAGAAAAGAAAAGAAAAGAAAGAAAGAAAGAAAAGAAAGAAAGAAAGAAAAAGGAAGAAAGAGAAATATATGTGGGTTTGAGAAGGAAGAAATTCCATGAAGTAGAAATTTGTTAATTTGCACATTGGCAAACTGCAAAAATAGACATCAAAATGAAAATGAGTCCTGTGGATTTTTACATATAAGTGCAAATTAGGGAAGTACTACTAGTTCTGTCATGTATGAGGGAGAAATATATGGCCTTCAGCTCTCCACTACATAAGTGATAAGAAATATTATTTTGTTCTAATATTAATTTACATATTGTTTGCATTCTTTTACTTTTTTTTAATACGCAAGTGCTCAATTTGGAGAATGATTATTTTTATTATTTTTAATATAATTTTTACAATAAAATTTCTTGCGAGTAGGTACATTTTAAAAATATCTCAGCATTTATTTGTTTTGGCAAATAGGGTACTTCTTTAAGAACTGACATTTCTTTTTCTTTGTTACAAAATATAGGGGATTTTTAACTTTTGCCAGTTAAGAGAGATATTTTCTATATCTGACAAATGTGTTCTTTAGAAATGATATAGCGATGAGTTCAGCATTCTTGATGACTTCTTCTATTTAATATTAAATGGAGAAAAAATATATGAGAAGGAATACTGCTTTTGTAAGAATCATTGCTCCTGTAAAGAACTCTGTGCACTCTTTTTTTCATTAATTAGTTCTTTTTATATTTATTTATTTAATTTTGTAATAAATATTTCTTGAGTGCCTACTACATGCAAACAGTACTAAACACTGAAGATACAGGAATGAATGAAGTAGATCTGTTCCATTGTTTTAAGAAACAGATGTTAAACACCTAATTGCCAATTAAATAATTATAATTAATGTAATTGTTATAAAAGAGAAGTACAGAGTACTGTGAGAGAATGTGAAAGGAGTCAGAAAAGGCCTTCTTCAGGACTTTTGATCAGAGCACTTAAAGATAAACAGGAATTATCTGAGCATGACTGGAAATGGAGGAGAGCAGGGCCTTTCCGGCAGAGAGAAGAGCCTGTGCAAGACTCTCAGGCTAAAAGGAGCTGACACTTCTAAGAAATGAACAAAGGCTCGAACAGCCAGACAGCAGAACGTAGACTAGGAATGGCGCACAAGACAGTGCAGGGTTTCATGAACCATATAAGGAATTTTAGTCTTTTTTGTTTAGTGAAATGAAAAGCCATTGAATAGTTTTAAACATATTATAAGCAATAGATATAAAGCTAACAAAATATCTTAGGTGTATATTGTATAATTTTACATCTTAAATAGCCGAGACCCTAAAGAGGGAAGGGTTTTTTCCCAAGGTCTCAATATAAGTTAGTGCTGAAAATGGAAATGTTTTTCTTAAGTTCCACGGAATGTTTTCATGAAGGCGTACAGCTGTAAATTACGGAGCTCTGGCATTCTCTCCTACGTACATAAGTAGCACTGGGAAGAGCAGTGAAATTAGACAGTACTACATTTTGGGGGGAAGACTAATAATAACTGATGGGGGAGTATTGGCTCAAAAGTGATGGCAACATCAAGGGATATTTTGTATTAAAATTCATACATGCTAGTATTTGAAATCCATCGGTAAAAATAATATATATTTGGCCTGCTTCTTATTTCCCCACATCCATCAGCCCACTTGTTCCTAGATATTATTTAATTTTAATTATGTTATCTATGAGTAACAAATAAAAACCTTGTAGTCGATTCATGTGGGATACCATGGTTTAAGATATGTTAAAATCTGGACTAAGAGGCAGTGTTGTGTCTTAGTTGAGAGTATTGGTCCTGACTCCTTAAGTTGAAAATATGGCTTCATATATCCTGTACTCCATTCTTTGACTAAATTGCTTAAATTTCATGTTGTATATATACGTACATATATATGTAGAGAGAGAGCCAGAGTGTTTTCTCAAGGATTAAGATAAATAAATTATAAAAATGTAGTAATTAATAAAATTATTTAAAATATTTCCTGACATATAGTAAACATATAATAAATATTAACCCAGTATAGATATTATTATCAGAAAAGACAAACATTGAAGAAGTAGTTGTGTAGACAGAGATCAACAGCTATGATGATGCACAGCTGGTCCCATAAATTCTTTGTCAACATTGAATCTACCATTTTTCCTAGACAGTTAAGAGTAGACTGAGTCTCTTACTGTAGATATGAGTTATTACATTATAGTAGACTGAATCTACCATCTTACCTGGACACAGGTGTAGTTTTCTCCTTATTATAAAAGGAGAAAACTTCCTATTAGCCAAAGTGATTGGAATTTATTACAAGTACTTTAATTTATGAAACAAAGAGAAAATGTCCATACCTTATTTCTACATTCACCCCATGACACACACATACACACACAAACATAGGTTTTTACAAAATAAAAATAAAAATAACTAATATTTATTTTGGCTACTGCTTAATAAAATAATAATAAAATATCAGCTTGAGTAATAATAGCTGATGTGATACTGAACACAGCTAGAGAACTTTATTCTTTAAACCTGGCTGATGAAGATATTGGAGAATAGAAAGACAAAAAATGTAGATAAAAATTCTCATACTTCTTGCGAAAGCAAACTTTGATTGATATCATTATCAAGCCAGTTGAAATACTTAAGACAATCACAAAACCTGTTTCACAGGCCTGTCCACCTTTGATCTATGTGTCCCCTGAATGCACAGCTACTGAAATTGATGAATAAAATGAGCGTTTGCCATATTAATGCCAAAGACTTGTCCTCATTTGCTATAACTTCTAAGACCTCAGTTTCTGAAATCAACCTGCAAAATCTAATAGAAAAATAAGTTACTTTTACGTTGCATTTACAATATAAGTCTAACAACCGTGACCCTAGACCATGGGATGTTACTGCTTCAGCTAAACTTTCCTACCCTTTTCTCAAAAACTCACTTGTATCCAAAACTTCCAAGTGTCTGCTCCCCAAGGCATTTAGAGTTCTTCCATATCTAAAATTTGTGCCTTGCCCTGCCCCTTTGTCTCTCATTCAGTTCTTCACAGGTTACCTTCTATTGAAGACTTCCCCTACTACTACTGCCCAAATCATGTCTCCAGCCACTGACATTTCTTGAAGAAATGTCCCTCTATGCTTTTCTAATTTAAATTATTCTACTAAATTAACATTTCATGAGTAAGGTATTTTTCTTCCCTGAAAGTCGAACCTGATTTCCTAGTGAGCCAGGATTGTGACAAAAACTTCTTTGTTCATAGGCGTATCCAGCAGAGACTGATTTTGTTTTGAATATTATAGATTTAAAGATTGCAGTTGTTTTATAAATATCTAATTGATTGATAGTCAAATCACTTCTGCTCCATCTTTCCCACCTTAAAAATTATAAACAGTGAATGTAACTCTGAAACCTGGTAAATCCATAGGGTTGCTTATTACTGTGTTTTATCATTCAATACCTGTATATAACTTCCATACAGACTAGAAAATGAAAAAAAAAAAGTTTTTTATTTACACATTGCTCAATCATGTGAAGAGAAAACTATTCTTATAAATCCCCAAAAGAGAGTTTTTCACATTTTTCATATTTAAAGTGTGTAAAGTCAGTAAATTCGCAAGTAAACACAGAGCTTGTTCTTTTGAGAGCAGCATCTCGAGGTTTAGTCTACCAAATCATACTACATATGCAAATGTTGTTTGAATGCAGTTTAGCTGCATGCTAAGCAGTACAGAAATCTCAAGGGTCAAAGATTTGAAAATGTTCGTAGCATGAAAATCATAGAGGCAAATGTTTGCTGTACAGATGTGTGTACCAAAATAGGTCATAGTTGGACAGATTCATTTATTTTATTCAATCCCTTATTTGGAAATGTTTACTAGTCTTTTTTTTTTTTTTGGATGTGATTTTGGTTTCAGTTCTACAATGAATTCAAAATGATGTTTCAGAGTCAATATTAGCCCAAAATATAGCATATGTTTACTATGTGGATGGTAAGGGATTTACAGAAATCTCTAGGAATGCTAGAATAAACTTGATTTTGAAAAAGGTTTTTTTCTCTGTCTTTCTCTTTCTGATTAGATATGTTTCTGAATCCTAAGGGGCCTGTCCCCGTCTTAATTTTTTTCTAGAATTGTAATAGTTTTCATTCTCTAGTTGAGAAACATAGTTCTGTTAACTTCCTCACAAATATGTTTTTGGATTATCATTAAATTGTAACTTGTGATATGTTTTTCCCTAAAGAAATTCCCATTTGTAAAATCTAACCAACAACACAGTTCAGCAATATACCATTCGTGTTAGGTGTATATTATGAAATTTAATATTAAATACTGAAAAAATAACTAAATAGAATACAATAGGTATCTTAAATAAATTTATTCTAAAAAACAAGTAGCCAGAAAGTCAGTAACATTAGAAATTTCCAATATTTTTAGCATTGCAGTCATTTATTATTTTATTTATTTATTCACAAGCATTCATTGAGCCTTCCTGTGTCCTAAACATTATGGTGGGAACAGAGATATACTCATGAACAACATAAATTTTAACCTGGCTTTGGTGAATGTGCAGTCTAGAAATCTGAACTGAATTTTCAATAATAGAACACAAAGGAAGTAAGAGTGATAAGTAAAGGTATAAAGGGCATAATATGAAATAATTACATATTTAAAAAACTTTTTATTTAATTTTGCATTATAAACCTTTTTTCTAAGCCAACTTCTTACCTAGCATTTCTGTAGAAGTTCATCTTTATAGCAGCATTCAGAAAACTTAAAAGCTTTCCTATAATTCTAGAATCATCAAACATTATACGAGGCATTTTCTTGGCCAATTGAACACTAGATTATCAATATATTTGTATGTATAATCTATATTTTCCTTGAAATCAGTTATGGAAATAGCATAGAATATACTTAATTCAAAACATTTTAAAGCAACAAAAATACAATTTTAAGCAAACAAGCTGAATTATGGAATAATCTTCTGAGGAACTCGACTGTATGCAATATGTGTGATAGGTTATAATAAAACTTTGAATTAGTTTCATTGATTGAAATTTTTACATTTAAACCAGATTAATTATCCATGAATATGCATTTTAATCTATAGAATTAATGTATTCTATCAGAATTTTTCACATTTGCTTTAACTGTATTTTCATTACATATATTCTGAATTTTCAGACTAAGTAAACTGACAGGTGATCGCAACAAATATTTATAAATATAAATCAGCCTAATCTGAATTTTGATTTTAGCCATATTCTCATAAAATTAGAAAAAAATGTAAATTTTTTTTCTTTATGTAGATGTTGGTTGACATTTATATATACAATTATTCATTGGAGTCATTATACTTATATGATTGCTCATACGTACTGTGAGAAATTATTCAGGTTAGAGGAATCTATAGCCACAGGCAATTTAACATGCTTTATAATTTTTCTATGCATATAAAACATAAGTAATACTTCTAAAATGTATAAGCTGGTTTGTAGTTTATTATTTTAATTGTATTATATGATTATTTTGTTAAGTTGGTTTTATTGAGGTATAATATACATGCAGTAAAATTCACGCGTTTTAGTTTTACAGTTCAATGAATTCTTACAAATAAATACATAGTCAAAAAATGCCACCACAATCAATTAGCCCAAAAAGTCCACCTGTGTCTCTTTTAGTCATTCCATAAACCCTGACAACATATATGTGTTCTCTGTCCCTATTATTTTGACTTTTTCAAAATTACAAGGTTATTTTAAAATAAATTTAAAATTTTAGGCATAAAGTATATTATTGTTCATATTTAAAATTTTTTACTTTAAAGAAAAAAGCATATACTCATAGAAAATTTACTTTATAATTTTATACAGTATTGCTTCTCTAGGCACTTAATAAAAGAACCAACATCTTTCCTTCAACTTCTTTTTTCTACCTCATTTAGCAATTGTTGATTATTTCATGTGTTTTAATTTTGTCCTCATTTGTTTTACAGAAATGTCCATTATCTGATTTCTATTTTCTTCTCATATTCCTAAAATATCAGTATACACACTTTTTTATTTTGATACTAATCTGCTAAAATGTGAACTTAAACCATCTCTAAACAAGAGAAACAATGAAACAAAAATCCAAGATCCAAAGCATTTAATATCGTGAATTTCATAAATTATGTCATGCAAGCAGGTTTATTGATTTTTTTTTTTTTTACACATACTTAGGCAAATTTTTGCAGAACCAGACATTCTGCACAAATCTTTTTCAGGCATTTAGAGCAATTGTTTCTAATCTTTTGACGTTTGGGTCATTTTTTTCACATATTCAAAATATCTGTATATTTTGGCAGATTTAAATGAATTATTAAACACAAAAGATTATTACATTAAAAAAAAAAACCTACTTATAACCCAGTACCACTGAAGCATGAGGATATATGGTACATTTATTAAAATCATCAGCAGTTATAGCACTAATCATTTTGGTAGCTTCTCACCTCTGATTTATTGTTTGAAGGGAAAGTTTGCTTTTATAGCTAAGAGGTAAAGCTCTTTCCTATCTCAGTGGCCTCGCGGTCTGTTGTTAGTGCTGCTTGTCAGCCCTTTTTTTTCTGTTCAGCTCAGTGTTCCATGATCACAGAAATATTATTAAAACAATATACTCACCACTAGCATATAATGCCTTTTGCATAATTTTTACTGTTTGCCAGTTGTAGCTCAGCTGGTGCTGTGGTAAAACCTTTCAAATTACCATGACCATGATTTATACCTGGGTCTTCAAACACGTTTTAATTACTTAAGGTTCTTGAATATCTACAAACTGTTTCAACAAGCAAAAATGGCCAATTTAAAAGAGCACTCGGTTTAAGTTAAATTTCTTAAGATTTATTTATTCATTTAAATCAATTATTAATTGAGAGCATACTAAGCACAGGAGTATAACAGTGAAAAAAAGTCCCTCATTTAGGCTGTATTTCAGTGAGGGAAACATAATAAAAAATAAAATAAAATAATGAGTCAATAAATAAGATAGAGATCATGATTAATGTTATGAAGGAAAGAAAACATGTAGTGAGAGTAACTGGATAGACACTTCCTCTAAGGAGGCAACATTTTACTGAAACACGGGAAATGGAAATATACAAGCAAAATTAAGAGAGGGAAGGCAATTCAGAGAGCATAGTCTCTCAATAACCAAATGAGTGTTTCCAGTAGGAGGAGATAGTCCAATATGAGGAGTCATGCTGAGAGGTTGAATAAGATAATAGTAGAAAACTCTCATTGGAATTGGCAAAATGGAATCCTAGGTATCATTGCCATTGGTGTGCGAACGGGAAGCAAACTTAGGCAGAAAGAAAACCCAGGCAGCTATTCTTGAGAAGTTTTCTGGTAAGAATAGTGAGGAACTGTGCAGGAGCCTGTTTAAAGGGTGGATATATTAGAGCACACTTTTAGGCTGGTGAGAATCATTCAGTAGATCATGTGAGCTTAGTGATGGAGGGAGAGACAAGTAGCCGAGGGAGGGAAGTTCTCAAAAAAGCTAAAAAGGACTTCAATTTTATTTTTATAGGAGTAAAGTAAAATGACATTAATATAATCAATAAAATAATTTTGTTTTTAAAAATGTTTCTTAAATAGGAGAGTTGTATTTTAGTGTAGACGAAAGCCCAAGGATTTTGAAGAGAACTGTATAGATGTGAATCTTAACTCTACCACCTATGTCTATGTAGGCTTGGCTTTTCACTAAACTCTGTTTTATTGATTAGTGATAATGCATGTAAATTAAATGGCACTGAACAAATTGAATGTGTCCTCCAGTTAGCATTGGATTTGTAGTTACATAGCAGTATTTCCTGAGTTTAATACCTCTGTTCACACATTTTCTTAATTAATTTGCCTTGGCCATTTAGATACATTTAAAAACACTGCAGAATGTATAGGTAAAATGATTTATGTAACGTGTTTTAGTTTCTCTGACTGAAGCAAAGATTTCAATTTCCCTATTATCAAGTAAAATCTTAGGTTGGTGCCATCTATCACGTTTCTTAAGTGACAGTTTATAATATGCAGCAAGTTCCCATATTCTTTGTGCCTAAAAATTTATGACCATATCAATAGGCAGCTATGAAAAATCAGCAAAGCCATAGCACTTTGATTAAGCACTCCTTTAGTACAGCCACTGCTCTGTGAAGTAAGAAAATAGATAAATTGGACATGGTTATATTTAGAGTTTGTTCAGGATACCAGGCAGCTCTTTCACTATACCTAAATAAATCGTATATTAATTTTAATAACTTTGGGGATTCTTAAAAACATCATTTTACTAACAGACTTTTTTTAAAGCGCATTTATGATAAAATACTTAAAGGTTTAATATTATAATATTCTAAAAATCTAGTCAACACTTGATAATCCCTTTCTAATTGCCTCTGTATAATCTTACTTTTATTTGTGAATTATATTTATATATATATATATATTTATATCTGTAGCTACTCTGTTTACATTCCTATTTTTTTCTGTTTTGTCAAAAGAAACAAAGAATTTTCTCCTTTGTTCCAATTAAATATTACTTGAGCAAACTCGACATTTTTTTGTCAAACAGGAAACACAGAGTACTCAAAGTTTCAAAATACAGCAATGTATGTAAAGAAGCTGAACTAGGACTTCCCAGCTTTTTCAAGTATATTTTAATGTTACATGATTACATTTGTGTGATGTTTTTATTGTTACATAATGTCGATATCTAAACTATTAGGGACATTCATATTTTTATAAATAATTGCTAAATATCTATTTATCTGTCATCAATCATCTATCTATCGATCTATTTTTCGATCTATCTATCTATCTATCTATCTATCTATCTATCTCTATCTACCTGCCTACCATATCTTGAATGAATGAAATCACTCACATCCACATCAATATGATTGTTTATTCATGGGCACAGAGCTGGAAGGTACTTTAGAGACTATACATTTACCTCTGTTCTTCTAAAAGGTAGAAACTGAGGCTCAAGGCAGTATAACTAGCCAGTGGCAATCTCAAGACTGGAGTCCTAATTCCCAGACACCTGATTAAAGTGCTCTTTCTCTAGCTTAACTGACTTTTGAATTCTGTGATTTAAATCTAACAAAACAAGAGGATCTTTTTTATTACTTTAAAGTTAATTAACAATTAATTGGAAAGTTTGTTTTTTTAGTCATGTGTCTAAGTTCAACACCAATCTTCATTCACAAAGAATAGTTTTCACCACTGCATCTCATATTATAATGACAGGAAGGATAACTTTGCTCCAAACATGAATAATATAGAACACTTATGACAATGTAACTGATGAAGCTATTATGAAAATAATGTCTTTTACCACTGTTTGATCTTTAGAATGCTGAATAAAAACCAAACTATTAATAATAAATTTCTTCATGATTATATTTCAAATATTTGGTAAGCATGTACCCAATATGAAAGACCAAAAACCAGTTAACCATGGGAAAGTAGCTAAATCTTGGTTAAAATATATTCTTAAAAAAGGAAGCAAAGATGTGCTGATAGAATCAAAATTATAGCCTAACGAGAGAGATATATGCATATGTATATGTACAGATTATGTACAGATACATCAAGACCAGTAAAGTGATCACTAAATAGACAAATTTAGAGACTTTCAAATTAATCTGTAAGTCACTAACACTTGGTCTTACACTGTACAAATTTTACACAGTACCTAAACTGAAAATGCAGATGCTCATGTTCTTTTCATCAAAATAACTAAGTCTAAAATAAGTGCTCAGAGGAAAATATATCTATTTATTATACATACATGCTATAAAAAGAGAAATTGCATGAAATAAAAATAATAATTCCAAATAAGTGCTAACAAAGAATACTAGAGAAAATTTTAATCCAGTATAAACTTTGCTTAATTTTCATTCCATTTATTCAAATGTACCTTATTTTGAACACAAAAGTGTTCTATGTTCAACTTGGTTGATTATGGAGGTCTGTCATAGTGACAAACAGGAGAAGAAAGAATTTGATCAACATTATTTACATAAGATTCCCAAGTACGTATTTTCACTTCTTAAGAAAATAAATTGTTAAAAGTTCTTTAAAAGCATTTTTGATTTATATAAGTAAAAAACATTATACATCTGTTTATAAAATGATGTCTGAAAACTTCAATATATTAAACTTTTTAATTTTAGTTTTGGTTCATAGAAAAAAATGAAAATCACTATACTGTATTTTAAACACTTCATAATTCATAATTTTCACTTACTTTGAGTAAACATGGTTTTGACTGAAAATATCTTAAAATAATAGTAGATCCACATGTAGTTATAAGACAATACAGAGAGATCTGCATTTTTTGTCTGGTTTTCTCAAATGGTGACATTTTGAAAACTATAATATCACAATATCACAACCAGGACACTGACATTAAAACAATCCACCAAACTTATTTAGGTTGTATATGTGTGTTTCTGTACAATTTTATCTTGTGTAGGTTCAGATAGCCACCACTACAGTCAAGATTCTAAATAGTTTCATCACCACAAAGACTCCTCATGTTTTCTTTTCATGTCCATATCCAGCTCCCTCACAGACCTCTTCCAAATTCCACCGCCACTCACCCTCAGCCCCCACCCTGAACAACTGCTATCGTATTCTTCATTTCTAAAATTCTGTCATTTAAAAAAATGTTCTATAAGTGGTAAAACACATTATACAATATTTTATCATTTTTTTCACTCAGCATAATTTCCTGGAGATTCATTTAAATTGTGTATCAATATTGTGTTCTTTTTTTATTGCGGAGCTGTAGTCCATAGTATGGAGTCACCACAATTTGTTTAACTAGGAACCTGTTGAAGGACATTTTGACTGTTTCCAGTTTTTGGCTATTACAATTAAGATACTAAATACATTCTTGAGAAGGTTTTTAAGTTAAAATAAGATTTTATTTCTCTCGGATAAATGCCCAAGAGCAAAATTTCTGGATTGTAATGCAATTTTAATACCTGCCAACCTGTTTTCTGGAGCAGCTATATCATTTTACTTTTTCCACCACAGTGTTTGAGTAATCCAGATTTTTATATCAATGTCAGCATCTGTTATTGTCAGTTTTCTTCAGCCATTCTGATAGATATATAATAACACATTGTGGTTTTAACTTTCAGTTCCTTAGGTAATGATGTCTATCATCCTTTCATGAGTTTGTTATCTATATATCTTCTTCAGTGAATTGTCACTTCATGTTTCTTTTTATTCTTTAAAAATGTATCTTAAAAAATTATTGAGGTGAAATTCACAAGACATATAATTAAGCATTTTAATGGACATGGACTATAGACTGGTGGTTACCAGAGAGTGGAGGGAGGGAGAAGAGGGGAGATAGATGGGATAAAATGGGTCAAATATGTGGTGACAGAAAGAGATCTGACAGTGGACAGTAAACACACAATGCAACATATATGTAGGTCTTGCTGCTGAGTTGTACACCTGAAGCTTACTGGATTTCATTAACCAATGTCACCATAATAAAAAAATAAAAATAAATTTTAAAACATTAAAGTGTAGCATTTATTTTATTTTTTAACTTATTGAAGTGACATTGGTTATTAAAACTATTTAGATTTCAAGTGTACAATTAAATAATATGTTGTATGTATATTGCATTGTGTGTTCAGTACCCAAAGTTAAATTTCCTTCCATCACCATATATTTGACCCCCTTTACCCTTATCTACCTTCCCCCTTCCCCTCTGGTAACCACTAAACTGTCATCTGCATCTATGAGTTTTTGTTTGTTTGTCTTGTTTTTTAGTTGCTTTCAGTTTTATACCCCATATATAAGTGAAATCATATGGCAGCATTTAGTATCTTCACAATGTGGTGCTATCACCATCGCTATCTACTTCAAAAATATTTTTATCTCTCCAAGCACAACTCCTTACCATTAAATAGTTTTTCCCCAGTTTTAACTAAGTTAAATTGGATTTTAATTTGCCATTTCTAATTGGAGTTTTTATTTTTTTCACTGTTGAGTTTGAAAATTATTTGTCAGATATGTGGTTGACAAGTATTTTCTCTCAGTCTGTGGTTTATCTCTCCGACCATCCTCTTCACAGAGTCATTCACAAAACAAAATTTTATTTGTATGAAGTCTAATTTATTGATTTGTCCTTTTATGTATCCTGCTTTTGGTGTCAAGTCTAAGTATATATTTCTCTGACTAAACCTCCCTGGCCTCATTTTATAGTCAAAGTCTTACATTAGCAGCTTTCATGCTTCAGTTGCCACCCGGCGTATGGAGTGGGGCATGTTCCCATGGTTCAACAAGCTACATGTTCCTTACTGTCTCTGCCTCTCTGCTTCCACACTGTTGCATTTTAATTGTATTTTTATTTCATGAAGATACCTTTGTTAGTGTAATAGCATTTTTAAATTTTTTAATTTAATTTTAATCTATCATATGTCGACTCAGTAGCAGAATGGACTGTGGTATCAAACATGACACTGCTATGCTATCTCAGTCTTAAATTTATTCAATTAACATTTTTATCAAATGCCACCTATGAGGTCATTCTCCAAATTCCTTGATCTCAGAGGATTAATTTTCAGAGAAGAAAGATAAAAAATAAACTGAAAAATGTGCTATGAATTAAAAATAAAACAGGAGATAGAAGGTGAGGGGGGGCTATTTTTTGTAGAGTGGTAGGAGTGAACTCTGTAATAGCAAAATACTAAAGTAGAGATATGACTAATGTGAGTAGTAAGCCAAGAAGTATCTGAGGAGGAGAGAACAGCAAACACAAAGGCCCTATTTCTACTAATGTAACTTAATTTGACATACTAACAGTTTTTTCTAAAAATTTCATTCAAAACTGAATTGTTAACTAAACTTTTTAAAAATTCAATTACATTTGATATACAATATTATATTAGCTTCAGGTGTACAATATATGGGGTTAGACATTTATATAACTTACTAAGTGATCACCCTGATATTAACTAAACTTCTTGAGATATACTGTGGTTTGTCCTTGTTAAGTGATTCTCCCATGCTTATACAAATTATTTTTTGAACTCAAGAGGTCCAAATTGCTTTTATGCCTGTTATTGAATCTGTCTCTGCAGTATGTCAGAACCTTTTTGGATTCCATTTTGATTCTGATTATGTTGTTTTATTTTATGTCCATATATTATACAAATATTATAGTATATCATTGGTAAAATACACTTTAGTTATCCTACAGAGTATCACATATTTAAAACATATTAAAATGTACATATAAGTACATGGTAATGATGTTAATAGATAAAAAATAGTGCCTAATTTGTGTATTATTTCATTATCAAATTCAACTGTGCATAGTTTTTCAATTGATTTCAAATTTGGTTAAGCATTTTTCAGATCTATTGTCAGATTTGCCTTGTTTAATGGACTATAATTTGAAAAGAATATAGGTCTATCCAAGATATAATGCAGTATACTGGTGAGGAACATGCAAATTGGAGACTGCTAGGATTTGAACTTGCCACTTACTAGGCAGAGAAGCCATAATTTCTCTATTTGAAAACACAGATAGTATTTTAATACTATCTCTCCAAGCACAACTCCTTACCATTAAATAGGTTTTCCCCAGTTTTAACTGAGTTAAATTGGATTTTAATTTGCCATTTCTAATTGGAGTTTTTATTTTTTTCACTATTGAGTTTGAAAATTATTTGTCAGATATGTGATTGACAAGTATTTTCTCTCAGTGCAAATCTGATAGAGTCATTATGAAGATAAGATGAACTAATGACTGTAAAATCCTTAAAAATTCATGACATAGCAAATACAATCAACATGTTTGCTAAATTCTAAAAATATTTAGTATCCAGTCCAGTATTATAAGTGATAAAGCTTTATATTAAATTCAGGAAGTCTATAATATTTGGAAATATAAAGTTCTCATGTTTTTATTTTTTGTTGCATGTTCCTTTTTGTTTTTAGTATAATGTTAAATTTAGAAATATGACACAAATTATCATTGTTAGTCTATGTTATTGAAATAAACAACAAAAGTAGTTTACAGGGTAATTTCCATTGGCTTTTCTTTTCCATAACATGCTCAAAGAACTACAGCAGTGTAGCAGTGTCTATAGAGTGAAACCAAGAGACTTAATTAATTTATTTATTGTGATGGATTATCTTATTGTGTGTAAACTTGTCATTCATAACTATTTACCTTTTAGTGGTCACACATAGTAAATATATCTAAATCAGTGCCTTAAATGAAGTACATGCATATATATTACATAAATTTCACTTCTTTTTTCTTTGAACATATATCAGTGACAATAATGTCAAAAAGCAGACCTGCTTTTGAGGAAGAGTCATGGTTTGTAGTTTTCTGTCTTGAAGCTATAATACTGAGTATAACCAAGATTATGATACCAGTTGGGTGACCTTAGCTCTCTTTAATCTTCCAGATTCAATTTCTTCAATGTTAAAATGAAAAGGTTGGTACACTTGATTTCTAAAGTTCCTTCCAACTCAGAATAGAACACATCTAGGAGAGAATGAGATTTGCCAAACCAATTTAATTAGGTTATAAAATAATAATAAATTTTTCCATGACTAAAATATTGACTATGAACCAAATAATTGTATAACTGATGAATAGTACTAAAACGTCTTAAATTCTTTACTGAGCACATAATTTTCTTGTTAGCAAATATTTTCTGAAATTAATTCCAGAACAAAGAATTATATTAGGTTATAAGAAAAAAGATTGATCTTAACATCTGGTATTTAGAACTTAGCCTAAGAGACTAAATTTTTTTAATAGAATATTTTTAGAGCAGTTTTTGGTTCATAGGAAAATAAAACAGAAGGTACAGGGATTTTCCATGTATTTACTGCCCCCACACATAACAAAGCCGTCCTCATTACCAATATCATTCACCAAAATGATAGATTTTTTACTAACGATGAACCTACATAGACACACCGTAATCACTTAAAGTCTATAATTTACTATAGAGTTCACTCTTAGTGTTATACATTCTGTGGGTTTGGGCAAAAGTTTAATGACATATATCTATCATAGCACAGAGCATTTTTACTGCCCTAAAAATCCTCTGTACTCTTACTATTCATTTATCTCCCACCTCCTACCCCTGACAACTACTGATCTTTTTATTGTCTTCATAGTTTTGCCTTTTCCAGAATGTCATAAAGTTGGAACCATACAGTATGAAGTTTTTTCATCTTGGCTTCTTTCACATAGTAAAATGCATTTCGTTTTCTTCATGTCTTTTTATGCCTTGATCTCTCTCTCTCTCTCTCTCTCTCTCTCTCTCTCACTCACTCCTGCTGAGTAATATATTCCATTGGATGTACCAGAGTTCATTTATCCATTCACATACTGACAGGTTTCTTTGTTTTTCCAAGTTTTGGCAATTATGAATAAAGCTACTATAAATGTCGTATGCAGCTTTTTGTGTGGACATAAGTTTTCACATTCCTTTGGGTAAATGCTAAGGAATAGAATTGCTGGATCCTATGCTAAGAGTTTCCCTAGCTTTGTGAGAAACACCCAAAGTAGCTGGACCATTTTGCATTTTCACCAGCAATGAATGAGGGATACTGATGCTTCATGTCCTCACCAACATTTGGTGTTGTCACTATTCAAGATTTTGACTAATCTAATAGGTATATAGTTGCATCTTATTATTGTTTTAATTTGTATTTCCTTGATGAAGAAACTTTTTAAAATGCAGGAGCTCATGAGAAAATAAATGAATTTGTAAAAATAAAAATAAAATGGTAATACATTTATGCAACTCACTATAAATCCTGACTGAAAAGCAACACAGATGATAATCCATAAAATATTTAATTTAATAGAGATTTTTTTGTTTCACGCTTATTATTTATAAATTCATGTGCATGTGATTGAATAGTCAAATCTTTCTTGCCTGAAAACTGAATTTTTTTTTTCTTTCCTCAAGCCAAATCAAAAGCTTATTTAGGTATTGTCCACAATCACTTACTTCTAGATTGTCCTCTTGTTCATTGCTCTCTTGTAGCCATCATTCTCAATAAGTCCAGTTCCTGATCCAAGGAACTAGAAATAACTAGGAGGTTGTCTTAGGTGAATATCATTGTCTTACTTAGTTCAAGTTAAACTTTCAACAATGTGGACATAACTATTATTTATGTCGAGATATTGTTTACTTTTTTAGTCCATACATAATGTAGCTTAATTTGTCCATAATTGTTCAAATAGAGCTGGCTTAGGTAAAGAGAGTGTTTTATGGAAGCTAGATATACCTGGATTGAGAGAGAGAGAGAGAGAGAGAGAGAGAGAGAGAGAGAGAGAGAGAGAGAAAATATACCAATAATAGAAAGGAATGACTACCCTCTGGGGTTGTTCAAAATAACGAGGTGGAACGATATTAGGAGAGTGAGACCTGGTTGACAAGATGAGGATGAGGCAGTTTCTAAGTGATGGTTCATCTTCACACAGTCCTGCATCTCCTGAGAACCAAACTCTGGCTAACTCTGCTCTGTGTTAATAAAGCTAATAATTGCCAAATTTCTCTACTGGTGATTTGGGGCCATGTAGGGCTATACTGCTTAGCTCCATGCTACCTCCTAGCTTTCAATTGAGATATAAGTCAACAGTATATAATTAGATACAAAACGTTTCAATTATATTGCTACTTTCTTTACATAGGGAATGGATTATTAGATGTAGAGCAGTAGTTTTTGTTTGAGCGAAGAATTCTTTTATAGTAGAATATTATTTATTAATGATATTTTCACCAATCTTTTAATTTTTAAGTTGTGTATACAAATTAACCCATGGAATATTATTTTTATGTTATTTGATGTCTTTAATATTTCTTAAAGTCTAAATAATGATTAGGTTATCTTTTTTGATTAGAGATTATATTAATTTCTGATTGCTGCTATAATATTTTCTGTAACTTTGGTTTCATAGAACAGCACATATTTATCATCTTACAGTTTTGGAAGTTAGCAAAATGAAATGAGTCTCACTGGGCTAAAATCAATTTTTCTGTGTTCCTTCTAGAGCCAAGGGGGTGGATTCATTTCTTTATCATTTCTAGTTTCTAGAATCATCCCCCATTCCTTGGCACTTGACCCCTTCCTGTCTTTAAAACCAGCAGTGGCCAGTCAAGTCTTTCTCAAATCACCTCACCTGAACACTGCTCTTTCTCCTTCCTTTCCCACTATTAAGGACTCTTGTGATTGCATTGGTCCCACTCATATAATCCAGGATAATCTGCTATCTGATTACAGACCTTAATTCCATCTGCAACCTTAAGGTTCCTTTACCATTAAATGTGACATATTCACAGGTTCCAAGGATTAAGGTAAAGAAATATTTGGGAGACCACTATTCTGGCTACCACAAAGGTCTTATTTACGAGTAACTATTAAAAATGAAAGGTCATAAACCCTGTTACAGTGGCTTACATAATAAAGGGGTTTATATTTCTCACATAAATCTGGAAATGAGAACTCCTCCATGCATTCCACATTGTTACCTTCCTCCCAGGCACCTTTTTCTTTACACTCCCCTACTGGAAGTATGTGAGCTCTATCAAATATGTTCACATTCTCCTCAGAAAGACAATGCAAGAGGAAAGGACTAATCGATATGCCTTTAAATGTTTTCTAGAAACCCTACTGAATGATTACTGCTTATAGGTTATTAGCCATAGCCAGGTCACACAGTATGTCTCATGCTGCAAAGTACCCAGGAAAGATTATTACTTTTATGTAGGAATATTGTCACCCAGAGCAAAAATCAGCACTCTATTAGTGAGAAAGAAAGAGAGAAAGTATGTTGAGTAGGTAAGTAGAAGTATTTGCTTCTTCACTTATAGACACATGAGAGAAAACCTCACTGAGAGCCTTGGGAAAACTTATCTATAACATAGTGTGCCTATAAAATACCTTGAACTATAACACAAAGAAATACCAAGAAAGCATATTATTATTATACTTTGTATACTAAATATATTAAATATAAAGTTTTTCCAAGTAGTAAATTGTTCTCTAAATATGTGCTCTATATTTTCTGCTCCAGTGATTTCCAAAATAATAGTGTGTGTGAAAATTACTTGGGAACTTAATTGAAATTTTAAATTGCCAGTTTTCACCAAAGATTCTGATTCAAAAGTTCTCAGAGGAGGCCACATTTTAACAAGCACCCAGGTATTTCTGATGCCGGTGGTCTAAAAACTCTGATTTGATACTGTTTAAAAAAAAAAATCCCCAGTGAGCACATCTGCATTCAATTTAACAGGCATTCATAGAGTACCTGCTATAGAATCTGTACCAGACATCATGAGGGATATAACGAAGCAGTAGACCTGATACCTGTTCTTAAACTTTCAGTTTCCAATGAAACAACTACCTGACCCATTTGCAGTTGCTATGATGTTAGAAGAACCATGAGAAGAAGAGCAAACAGCAGATTTTCCTTGAATATAATAGTAAAAATTGTATATTTTTATAGTTCTTATATAACTTCAAAAAAGTTTCTCCGTTAATTAATTTCTCTATATAAAAATCTTACAAACTCAATAGAATAAATACTCTAATGGTCATATTTCAACTACTATACCTGTTATTAAAGTATTATAACTACAGTTGTTAAAATATACATACACACATACATACACACAAAAGCCAAAAATTCAGACACTGAAAATGGAACAGTCAGTCTGTGGTGGAATTTCTGGTTATTATCAATGCACAGCCACATTTTTTACATTTTTTAAATGTGCTATAGTAAAGTATTTATTAGTAATGTATTAAGGGTCTAATCGGATAGTAAAAAGTGTAGTTATAAAATACCTGGAATCTTTGACTAATTATTTTTGATGTTAATGTAAGACAAAAGTCAGCTTAATATAAATTTTTCTCATATACTTTCTGAAAATTAGTAGTTGAGTTGTGAAACAATAATATAAAAACTGTCTTTTATAACATTTTTCCTCTTCTCTATATCTTCTTTAACATAAAACACATTTAAAAATTAGAGTCAGCTTAAAGAATGATGAAAGTGATAAAAGAAAAAGACCTATGATCGAATAAACAAAATTAAGGATATTTAACATGTATGGCTAAGAAATATGATGACAGATGGGGGAATAAGATAACTATGTATAAATACTTGCAATGGTATTTTAGAAAAGAGAAGGAAGATTTATTTAAGCTGGTGAAGGTCTTAGAACAAGGAATAATGATCTGAAGTTTTAAAAAGATAAAAATTTAAGTATAATGAAAAATGTTTCTGTCACTGAGAACAATTAGAAAGAAGAATATTCTTCCCTGTAGACATGAGCATGTAGAGATGATCAAATACAGACAAGAGAAAACCTTTGGGAACCTAGAAGATAGAAAAGCCACTTTATAATGTCCTATTTCCTGGTCCGATTAGAACTTTCTTCTATAATATATCCTTAATCACTTGAAAAAGAAATTAATGATCCATGAAATGGGAATTCTTATTTCAATAGATAGGTTATTCCACAGACTTTGAAAAGATCTGTGGTTGTGACTGAAATTCCCATTACCTCCCTAGGTACTATACTTCACAGTTAACTGCTATTTCTTACCAAAATATCCTTTCTGTTCTCTATTTTCTTTCATGTGAATGATTAATAAAGGACTAATTTATAAAAACAAGCAAGTGTAAAAGTTTCCTTTATTTCACTTTATAACATTTCTTATCTATCGTCTATCATCTATCTATCTATCTATTTATCTATCTGTCTATCTATCTATCATCTATTGTCTATCTATTTATCTACTCATATACCTACTCATCCCTGTCTCTCACTAAATATTTCAATTCCCCACGTTGAATAAGGCTATGCTATGATGTATGATAGAATGTAGGTACAAGTTCATATTGATTTCTTTCAAATTACTTGTTTTAAGATCTCCATAGAATATTATTATGGATAATATATTAACTCATTTTGACCAAATGATTACCAAATTTTTTGAGTTGATTTCTGTGTACACAAAAACACATATACACGCATATTTCTTATATATCAACTATCTATCTGATATGATATCTTTTACTTTCTTTTTTTTCCCTACAATATAGAGTATATTGTATATGGTGATCTGAGAGCCAAAAAATAATATATATTAAGTCTGTGCCTTCAGTGTTTTAAAAATATTAATTTCAAAATGGTGTGAAGGTAGAAATAATGAATAACTGAATGCTAAGTGTTCAGGTTCTTGTTGTAGCCCAATGTAAGAAGATGAGAAAAGTCAGAATAGGAATGTTAGCAATGGAAGCAGTGCAAACAAGATATTTGATATTTATTTCAAAGAAAGAACCCATAGAATAATAGGATTGATTATTTTTAGGATATTTGCAACAAAACAAAGTAAAAGAGAGCTCCAGGTTTTCAACATGTTAACTGGTTAGAATAAGAATAACTAAGATGATATGAGAATGGGAAATTGAGTCGGGAGATGACTATATCAGTTTTGATATTTGGATGTGTATTTTTATTGTGCATACATTGAGTTAGTTCATTGTAGCCACTCAGAATATTATTTAAATATTTGTTTTTTGTCTCTTTAAGCAAAAATTTAAATTATTAAAGTAAATCTCAACATTTTTTCAGGTCCTAATTATTGATGCACATAAAGGTAACCATTCCATATTCTTTTGTTTTGTATCGAAGATCGACATTTTATTCATATGCGTGTGTGTTTAAAATGTGGTTCTTTTACATATATATGATAATATAGAACTTTTATATGATATAAATATATATACATATATATTAGATCATAGATGTGCTACCATACTAAAATATATCTTAAACTTAAATTGCCTTGATGCTTCTAAAATTCTAGTTCTCTCCAGACAGCTAGATACTATCATTTTTTTAGGACCCCTGAACCTTATCCTTCAATTTCAGAAATTTCAGAGGTTAGATTACTTTAGAAATACATGATTCAAACAGCCCTTGCAGACTCCAGTGGTAGAGATAATAGATGGATGGCTTCATTCTGTTTTAGAACTTAGGATTCAATTCTGAATATTTGTTTATTTGCTGTTCGACTATCGTAATAGTACAGTTCCCTTTAGGCATCTTTAGTATTTAATTAGACACTCTTCTCCATATTTGCATGCCTTCTGCTCATCCTGGACTTCTGGAGAAAAATACTTGTGGTGTCTTCTTAGAAAGTTTTACCCATCTTCACCTGTCATCCTTCTCCTTCTCTTTTACTGTAATTAAAACCAAAAGAAAAAAAAAATGAGAGAAAGGAAAAGCAATAGAGATTCATCTCTTCTGTAGTAAATGTAAGTTTGGCCAAACTTTATAATTGTTCTCTGCCTTTCACAAGGTCCAAAGTGTACCCACATTATTATCATCATTGTGTAACTGGTAGCTGCCACAGTGCCATTTCTATTTTGTTTAAAAGACCATCTTTATGTTATGGAATTTGTTTTATTAATTTTTTATCTTTATACCAGTTTTAACATAATCCTAACTTTTCAGATACATTAATTTCTTTTTCTTAAACATTTAAAATAAGTTATATATGTTTAATAATTAAAAATAAACCCAAATCTAACATTGTACAACACACTAATAACCAAAGAAATAGATTTTTAATTCCAAAGTATAAATTGAAATAAGCACAAATATACTCTAGGGTGTCATGTTTGACAAATAAGTTAATACATGATATATGAAAGATATCACAAGTTTTGACTACTTGAAGGTTATCTTCCATTATGTTCTTCAAAACATAATTTGTCTTAATAAGCTGAATATGATGGATTTGCCATGAATTATTCAATGTTTTATATAATATTTAATATTTTGTGCTAAATAAAGAGATATGTATGCACACATACACAGAAATAGACTTCAATGCTTTCGTGCAGTCTGACTAGTGGTTTCAATTCCAGAGCATTGTTACATATCTATGTCATCTGTAGTTAAGAAAAAAAATTAAAGTTGTCACTCAAAGAGTTATCTTAATAAACCTTAGAAAATCTGATAAAAGCTAAATTCATGAACATTTTGTGATAAATACTTTTATGAAAGAATGTATTAAGAAATTAAAGATTCATATCAGATTCTGATTAAAAAGAAGCAATGTCAGTCACCCAATATGTTTAATAAGAAGGCACAAATGTTATCTGTACAATAGTCATTGGTGAGACTTGTTTTTCTTAAAAGAAGATCCTACAATTTTTGCAAGTAGCAACTGTTTTTATGGTTTTCAAGTATGTTCTTTGGTTAGCTATTGTAATAGCTTAGTCTTCGAGAAATTCTGAAAATAACTTTTAAGCTCAAAGGTAATTTATGAGAATCCATTATCTTTTTTGTCCTTTTTATTAAACTTTGATTTGAAAAAGAAATATTAATAGGATGATAGCTTCATATATCCTTTCTCAAGGAGACCTTTTTTGGGGTGAAATGATTGAGGAAAATAGACATAGATATGGTCTTATAATTATGGAGAAATAAAGTAAATGAAAAAAATATTTAAAACAATGTTTGCCTGATCCTTTAAATATTTAAAATTTAGAAAAACCTATAAAAAGGCATTTAGAATCTTTAACTCTACCCACTATTCTAAATCTTTAAAAACTATAAGTGCAAGAAAATATCAAAGTAAAAATGTATCATTCTCTGTCAAGTAGAGAAATTTTAATATGTGTGATGAGAAAACGTTGGTTACATTTTTCAAATCCTTAAGAAGAGTAATTGCCCTTGAGGTGCTCTTAGGAGACAGACCTGTAAGGAAGCTCAAAGGCAGATGGTCAGAGGGAGAAGCTGATTCTCAATGTGATTGCCACTGATTCCCTAGGGAACTCTGCATCTGGGATGGATTTTCAGAGTTGTACAAATTGGGGCTGTGAGTCTGGGTATCCCTTCCTTGGCCAGGCATTAGCCAATGGCTGCCCTGTAGGAGGCGGTATAATACTGGGAGAGGCAATTATGTGCAGCTAGGGATTATGCCCAGTGAGGGACACCATTGTACATCATTGGAGGCTGAGGTTTCCAGCAGCTGAGGATATAGATGCATTGAATATTTAGGGAGCACTCCACAGTATTGGAGTAATTTGTCTCACCTAAGAAGAGCTTCTCCAGGATGCTGGTCATTCTCACTCCTTAAGAAATTTATAATAAAAGAGTGAATGCAGAATTTTTGTTTGTTTTATCACTGTTATAACCTCACCATCTAGAGTGGTGCTTGCAACATGATATTCAATATGTATTTGTTGAGTGAATGAATGAATGAATGAATACACAAGAGAATCTGTTGAGATATTCCTATTTCTATTGGTTCCGTGATGATCAGTTTACAAAGGCCACTGTACTAGCTTCTTTATCCCAAACTGCGCAATCCTCATCCTCTTGGCTGTTCTGGAATCATCTGTTGTTATTAAATCCTTCTGTCTCAGCCAGATGTGAGATGTGGCTCTGAATATCCTCCTGATGAATCTGGGTTGTCTCCTGCACCTACATCCTGTGAGATGTGGGGATTTCTGGGAGCCAGATTTGTGGCTTCTCTACAGATAGGGATCTGCTTTCCCCTGACTTCATTCATGCCCGTGTTCTAGATGGGTTACTTCTGCCTCTACTTCCTGCTTATGGATCCTTCATCAACTCTGGGATTTCTTTTTTATCTAGTGTCAAAACTTTAGCAGTACAAAAGCCTAAACTTTTTAATTTGAACTCTTGATTTTTTTCTGTCATCTCTCCTTTGGTTGAGACAATGAATGCTACTGTTAAAATGGGTGGAAGGTGACAGGGTGTAAAGAGGTGCAAAAAGAGGACAGCCAGAATCATATCCCAAAATATTTCCTATTATTCTTTTTATTGAATTGTTTTTAGATTCATATAATATAATACATTTAAGGTGCTGGTTTTTTGGTAGTAGTAGTAATACTTATAGTATTTAATTTCTTCTTTAAACTACAAAACCACATGAAAAAATAATGACACCATAATAACTTTTTGCCCTTTGGTTATGATACATGTTAAGTCAAAAACAGACTTATTAAAGCAGAAAAAAAAATTTTTAGCAATAGAGGACATGAAGTAATTTTTAAGACACTATGCATTTAAGATTAATAAAGTCAGTGAAAAATTTCTAAAGTAAAAACCTCAAAATTCCATTAATAAATTGAAGATTTAAATTAAAAGCATTTTAAATGTTCACTATATACCTAAGAAAGTAAAAAATTCCATATCAAGTATATGTGCAGAGAAACACATGAGAAATACATGTAGATCTCAGTTGATTTAATTAATATTCTAGTGATGCACATTTTCTGATAATTCATCTCTGAATGGCTGCACATGAATTTTTTCCCAGGATTGTGATAAATTATATGTTAAAATATGAAAAATTATACAAATCACTTTATATGTCATTATTAATGTGGTGTTTCTCCAGCAGTCAAGCCAGGCTCATTTGTTGGAAAGGAATACCACAGCTTAATGTATCTAATCATGTCTTCTAAAGGATGAAATTACTCACAAGGGAGAGAATAAGATCAATGAACTTATATTAGTGTAAATTATCACTGATTAATGAATGCAACATTGGGATTGAAATTTACTTAGAATTTAATTTTACTGCCAGTTTTGCAAGTTTAAGTAAGTTAAGCATTCCACGTATTGAAAATATAAATTATAATAATATAATATTTATACCTGATAAGTTCCTGACAAATAGTTAAAATTTAGACACAAGAATTAATAAATTATATATATATATACATATATATATATATAATGCATAGATAAGAAATGTTAATTTAAGATAGGTATGATTAGAAATAAATGTCTTTATAAAAAGATTTCTTATGTATATGTCTCAACATATAATCTACCCTAAATAAATGTTAAAATTTTTTGCTTTGGAGTAGAAGCTAGTAGCGTGAAAATAGTTAGTGTAGTTTGCAAATGTACGTTAATTCTGTTGTGCCATTAATTCATAGCAAAAATAATGAATCAATATAAAATATTTATTTTGTTTTTATTTAATTAAAGGTATTAAAGGGAAATATATAAATAAAATGTTACTACTTTCCAGTTTCTTAAACATGTAATAATAACCTCACCATTATAAATGGATTAGATGAAAATTTTATCTAAGTAAGCAGAAAACTCAAGGACATAAAACAGGTTTGGTTTCTCTTGAAGAGGAACTTCACTTCTGAAAAGCAGTCTTTAACAGCTGATGCTTGCTCTATACCCAGAGCCAGAGGTATGGTGTTGGTCCTTAGTATGGGAGGTAGAGAATTTATACTGCAAATATTAGAGCTTGGTGATGTTACAGGAGACAATTGCCTATTGTGTGATGAGTAAAGTCCTGCTCTGTGACTGTTTTCACATGACATAGGTTTCAATGATTGAGAATTCCATACTCAATGTGCAGTTTCAAGGCAGTAATAATTGATCAGAAGAGTTTATGGTTAGGAAACTTGATGAACCTTAGAGATGCTACTGAAACAGTTTTTTGTGATTATATTATTATTGCAAAATGTACAAATATTATCCTGGTTTACAAAAAAGTAAGATAATTAATTATTCCAATTAACAGAACAATGTCAATTCAAAGATTTATTTTCAGTTGTCAGATTATAAAGGACTATAACATGCAAAATTAAGAGTCCAAGACAGTTATGTGAAATTCTTATATTAAATAAAATCTATATCCTATTGAAAAGGATTGTGCCATCTTCCAAAAGAATAATTTAATCTGCAGAAATTATGTAGTATCCTTAATACTTAAAAGTGAAGTTAGACAGTTATAATAAGGTATAGTATGATAAATCATATCCAACTCCAAACTAAATTTTAACCCTTGTCTTTTGAAACTAAAAACAAAGCATTTGTCAGATCAACATGTTTATAATTATCACATAGTCCCTAATACAGTGAATATTCTTGATTTAGTTACTTAAGGAAATTTTAGGGTCATTATGTGGCTGGAAAAAAAGAGAGTAACAATAAATACTTAAAAGATTTATCAAGTAATAAATATTAGTTGAGAGGATATAGATACTTGTGAATTCAGATCTAACAAATATTCATTGTGTTTTTTGCTAATATTAATGGTTTTGAAATAGTATGGTTTTCTAAAAATATTTGTTTATTTTAAATAGGTATATAAGAAAACGGTACATCTTTTTATCAAATTAAATCATTTAAGCTCTCGAGTCCTGTATATATGTCTACATATATATATATATTAAAATGTTATAATAAATAAAAAGAAGACAATAATGTGAATATATTTAGTAAAGTATTTGTGATGTCATTTAGAAACATTTCAAATAAAACATAGTTAAATCATCCTCATCTAACTGTATATTGTTTAAAAAAGTAACAGAACAAAACAGAACACATGTTTTTCTGCCTAATTTAAATGCATTTAAATGAACTTTTAAATTTTATGGTTTTAACTTAATATGAGCAATTAATATAACTGAAAGTTTTAATGAATGTTATTCTAATTTCTAATCTTTCACCATTTTATCTTTTATGGCTTTAGAGAAACAAAATAAATTTTTTGCTTAATTTAAATTGCTTTTTGTGTACCTTGCTTTAAGTAGCTGAAATGAATTTTCTTAAATTTACTCAAACTTTATTAGATGCTCACTTTGAAATGGGATGGTACCTAGGCAAGATTTGATTTCTTAAACACTCATCTAAATAATTTAAAGCCACATATGCATATGTAGAATACCAATTAAAAATAAATTTCTTTATTACAATAAAAGCACAATAAAAATAGTATTTTACATACTAAGATCAACAAAACCCTTAGAAATGTCATATTTACCTCATTTTGTTTACATGGTCTTAGCATATTCTTTTTTCAAAATTAATATAGAATTTCTATCTCTCATTCTTGGAACCTAATGAGTCCAGGATTTTTAATCTAAAGAGAAGAATATTGAATGTTCAAATTTTGTCATTGCTTACTTTTCCCTGAATTACTATTCCCATAACTTTATATTTTCACTACTAGTATATTTGAACTAAGTGCCAGTCTTCAGCCCATATAAGACTCAAATTCTCCATTTACCTTTTTTATTATTCTTTGCTTTTGCACTACACCACAGTGGCCTGGACAAACTATAAAAATAGACAGCTTATAAGTTGTCTCTGTAGGCAATACATACTTAAACATTCATTATCAACTGATTGTTTATCTCTAAAATATAATCATATTCTAGCACTATATTAAGTTCAGATAAACAAATATCTGTGACTTCCACATACAAGACTCTAAGACTAGAAAGAAAACCAGTATCTCCATTGAGTGGATCTTTATCTTAGAAGACTGTCTGGTTCTGGAAGAATGGAAGGAAGAAGCAGAAAGATAGTGTAATTCTAAAAAATTGTGGAATTGTAATTTTTTATATGACTTAAGTAAACGGTACATTTCACCCTGTTTCATCTATGGTTCTCTAACTGATTGAATTCTCCAGAGATAATTATTTAGATTTAAATCCTTCTCATTTAACATTATCTATTTTATTTTCCTCAAAACTTTTATATTCCAATGATTTCATGCCTAAAATAAAGTAAGATATTATTAAAAAATTCTTTCTTAGCTGTGTTTCATCTTAGATATCATGATAAAGTTTTCTTCCCACAGACTCAGAAGATTTATTCAAAGTACTTTGTTTGCATGGTGAACACACAATGCAATATACATGTGACGTATTATTGAATTGTACACTTGAAACCTATTTGATTAACCAATGTCACCCCAATAATTTTAATTAAAAGAAAAAACTAAAAAAAAAAAAAAGTCTAAGACTCCTTGTAGAAATCTTTGAATGGCATTGCCAGACAGATAAAATAATGACTCAATAAAATGATCATTTGAGGAATATTTATTTCTCAAGCCTTTCATGCAAGAGTGAATGAATGGCTTAAAATTCTTGCTAACATTCACTCCTTTATACTTATTTTACTTAAGTCATATAAAAGTAATATATTTTCCTGTTTCCTGACTGCAATATGACCTTTACCACATTTGTGTCATTGAAGTTGTTACTCCGTTGGCCTAAATGTCCTGATCCTCTTATCTAAGTGTGACTTGTGAATTCTAACTTCTCTTTAAATACCCAGGTAACAGATAATTTCAACTTGTAATTCTCCTGTTCTCGCCTTTTCTTAATCCGTGAGCGTCCTCGTGCGAGACAGAGACAGAGACAGAGACAGAGAGAGATAAATGGACAACCAGGAGAGAGAGATTTTCTGTGCTCCCTTTGTAATGCTTTATACAAACCTCTTTTGGAGTTATATATATAACTCTGTTCCAACGGTTTGTTTGCCAGTCTGGCACACTGCTGTCTCACTCTTACTACATTGTGACCTTCTATGAAAGAATAGTCTTCGATTTATCTTTTTATTCTCAGACCCTGACATACTTTCTGACAAATGGGAGACACCTTAAAAATATGGAGAAGTGAATGAGTGGCCAAATTATTTTACATCTCATTCTTTTTCATCATGTTTTGTTAAAAATATGTCCTTTGTACCCTGTAACTTGTTCAAAAGATAGTATTTTTTGGAAAACAGGGTATTTTTAAAACTAAAATTTCAAGTTATATATGATTGCTATCATAACAAGTCAACTTTAAGATAGTACCATAAAATCAGCTAAAGCGTTTACCTGAAAGAAATGGAAAAGCTTAGAACATTCCAGTAAAAAATAAAGCAAATATCTTCTGATTGGTGAAAAGAAGTTTCTGTGATCCTCATGATAAAAATCGCTTCTGTTTATCTGAACTTTCCCTGTATTCAGTGGCAGTCACAGATGAATTTGAATGTGTACTGTACACTGATGGTTAATTAAGGGCTCTATTTTCATAATAGGAATAAAGAGAAAGAATAAAATTTAGAAAAAGTCCAGAAAGAGATAGTGGTTCTTTTCTTTCTCTCTCTATAGTGTTTTTGTCAAATTAAAACAGAGAAAACAAAAATGAGACCCTGCCCTTTGGTTACTACTATAAAAATATTTTGTATATTTTTGAGATGAGTATAAGCCAATAATTTTTTAAATATCTTCCAAGGTTAAGTTTTAGAAACAAAAAATAATTACACATTATTTGAAAAAAATTTTGAATTCAAAATATCAAACATTAACATAAATTAAAACTAAATTTACTAGGGAACATCTTGGTTTAGTTGAGTATATGCAGTTTACCATAGAGTTAATATTAATTTAATAAATATTTATTGAGTATATACTATTTTAGACTTCAGAGACTATTCTCACTGCATTTTCAATCATATTCATTATCTCATATATTCTTAACAAAAACTCTCTGATGTCACTATTTCACATATAACCAAGCTAGAGGAATCAAAGTGGACTCAGATTGGCTGACTTGAGAGTTCAAGCCTTTTACCACTTTTCATGTGCAATTTAGAAAATTCATCATGGTCAGTGTCCTTGGTGCTATAAAGCAAAAATAAACCACAAGACTGGAGTGAATAAATGAACAGACAAATAAACAAAATGAACACAGATGAAGTGGAACTAAGCATGTAACAATCGAGATTAATAAGAAGAAGAGGACTCAGAAAGTTTAAAAATTAGAGAAAGAAGAATTAAGTAATTTTTTTATAGAAAGAAGCAAAAGAAGGCAAAGTTTAACTGTTGTTTGATGTCAAAAGCTACCAAAAATAACCTGATGAGAGTGAGATGAGGAATTAATGTTACTATATCAGTCAGCAGGGAGCTCTCAGTTTGATGTAAAACTTGTAATTCTAATCACAATAGAAGATCATAAAGAGGAAGTGATAAAATCACAAATGCAACATCCATAGAATTACCATAAGACTGGAGTTTCTTTTTTTGTATATAAATGTGATAATTGAGTTTAATCATAGATGGAATTTGAACATGCAATGTCAGTGAATAAAGAATTATTATTCTGATTAAACTTTAAAAACCTATCACCTTATCATAGAGGTTCACATTAAATGTATGGCCCCAGAAATGAAGTACAGGTGCAAATGATACAGAGAGCATAATTCTAGAACAGTGTTGTCTTTTTAAAACATGTATTTCACATAAAATTAGTCCCCTGAGATGTTCACAGCTATTAGATTAAAAAAAAAAAAAAGATTCTGTGATCAATAAAGTATGAAAAAACTGCTAACAGGCTGGGCAGATACTTTGTATTAAAAGTAGAAATTTTTTTAAGCTAATGTGTCATTTCCCAAATTTATTTCTCTATGGCACCCTTTTCATTGAAAATCACCTCAGAGCAGACATTGGCGAATATTATTCTAAAGGATAATCAGGGTGAGAAGTAAGCTGGTGGCCTGTATACTAGTAAATGTGTGATCATACTGGATCAACTGGAAAACCAAAATATTCAGGGGGTGAGGTCCTTAGAAGATTTTTCTTCTCAATTCATTTAATATTAAAAAAATAAATAGTGTCCCTGAGAACTTCAGTTTTATTAAATTTATTGTGAATATGTTGATTTGTCCAAAAGAAATTGGAATAAGACTCAAATGTAATAATTGCAGTTACACAATTCCACAGGAAATATTGAAAAGTTTTGGTTTATCTTCGTATCCTCCCAGGCTAATAAGACATATTCAAAATTTTTGTAAAGTTGTGGAATAACCTACAAAATTTATGCCGTTTCTCTGAAAATCATTTTTCATTTACGAAGATAGAAAAGATATTGGATTCCATGTCTATCTACAAATGAGAACAATGTTATTTTAATTACCCTCCATGACTAGAAATATTTTAAATAAAATGTTTATTTAAATCATCACTGTAATGACACATCTTTAAAAGGTATCACTTTATATTAATTTTTATAATAATTACAAATGTAATAAAAATTGACTTTATTTTAATTAGACTTCTTTAATTCTTATACTGAGGTTATGTTAGAGAATATCCATGATTTTAAGGTATATAAACAAAAACACAGTATATTCATAGTGTTCTTGTAATTATTTTTATAAAAAGTGAAATTAAAAAATATTTATTAAATGACAAATGTTACTAAAATAAACATGGTCTGAAATTTTCATCGATGTGCTGTATTCTGTGGTTTTATCTCAAAATAAGAAAAACTTTATGATGGAGAAAAGGGGTTAAAGTAAAGGCTTTATTATATTCAACTCAGTTCTGTAAATTACTAAGCATTATTTACATGAGGCTATCCTATTTAATGTGCAAGGATAAATAACTTCTTCCAAAAATTACAACCTGACAGGGCAACAAGCACATATAATGAGTAAACTACAATACAGTAAATAACAAAGGCACAACAGAGGTAGCAGGGAGACAATGACTCATGAAGGCTATCCTAGAGGGGTGGCATTTGAATTAGGACTGCAAAAGTGAAAGAATATATTTACAAAACAGTGGAGAGAATGTTACAATGTGCGTATGCGCGCGCGTGCGCGCACACACACACACACACACACACACGCACGCACGCACGCGCACATAAATGAATGAATGAATGAATGAATGAATAAATAAATAAATGGAACACAGTTCTATTGTGATGTGATCACAAATTAATCATGTTCATAAATATCTGCTAAAAACATAAAATCTATAGAGTTGTTCTGAGATTGTCAGTCAAGACAAAAGAAAGAAAAGAAAGAAGAAAGGAATGGAGGAAAGAAGAAAGAAGGAGAGAAGGAGGGAGGGAGAGAGAGAGAAGGAGGAAGGGAGGGAGGTTCAAAGGAGGGAGGAAGTAAAAAAGCAGAAAGACAACTTTTTGTAGGGAAGGAGGTGATTCCTATTTGCCTTTAATGCTTTGCATTATCTTTGTAACAATTTCTCTTTTGGCAATAACTTTGCACTGTGTTAGCAGCAGGGACCGCGAATAATGCAGAGGCTTTCTAATAGGCTTATGTCACAGTCAATAAAAAACTCACAAGAATTTGATTTCTTGATCTCATGTTTTTTTTTTCTTTTCTTTTTCTTTTTATTCAACTATAAAGGGAATTAAGTGGACTGTCTATCCCATTTTCCCCCTAGGTACAGGTTGCTATAATATTTGTTTTTGATAAAAGACTTTCTGTCTTTCATAAAGACATAGTATCTAATTTATCAAAGAATATATTTGGCAACTCTCAGCTCAAACATATATCAGAGAGTGAACAGGTTTGAAATAAAATAAAACGACACAAAAGGGAAAAGAACAGAGTGATTCAGAGAGAAAAACACTAAAAAAAATTATTCCAGTTATATACATTGCTCACTATTTATTTCCTGAAATAAGTATCCTTGGCACCCTGATTTTTCATCTTATCTCACATCCACAATAGATAATTCAGCTGAGGATGATAATTAATTTTCTTTTACTACATATGGAATCAAACATTGACAATTTCCTGGTTGCTATCTCTGTAAAAATCTATGATTATAGACCAGATCATAGAAAATATATAATTACTGAATTCTAGAAGATAGATAGATAGATAGATAGATTAGATAGATAGATATACATATACTGACATACATGTGAAATAAATTTAGTTCAGTAAATACAAATTTTAAAAAAATAATGAATTATTAACTTATTAATTGTATCTTTTATTTTATAAATTTGATCTTCATGTAGCTTCTCAGTGAGCAAAACAATGAACATGAGAAAGGCCTTTCATTACATAGAGAAGAACATGTCAAGAAAGCATTGTAGCTTATTGTCATGAATACATTTGAGAAACATGGATTGAGCTCCTACCTGTGCAAGATACTATGCTTAGATGCTGAGAATATGGAGATGAATCTGGTAACATGTGAAAATCCAGTAGCCCTGCTAAGTCATGACCACAAATAATATGTGGCAGAAAAAGCATTAGTGCAAAGATACGATGATGATGTTGAGGATGAAGATTTGTATAATGTTTAACATATGACAGGTATTGTCCAATCTGCTTTCCCTGCAATCACTTATTTAATTGCCAGAGCACTAGAAGTTCAGTACTACTATTTCTTTGTTTTTCAGAAGAGGAAATTGTGCTTTAGAGACATAATATCATTTCCTTGAGGTCACATAGCACCTCAGGGCTGGAGTCAGGCATCAACCTTTGGTTTATCAGACTCCAATTCTTATAATATATGTAGTTATATTATACATGTTCAGTAACTTTATGTAATGCACGAGAGAGAGAGACTGTGGTGTACAGAGCTTTACCAAGTAGGCTAAGGAAGACTAGTGGTAGACTAAGTTGCTTGGAGAGTTGGAAAGAAAGAAGAAAATTGTGATACTAATTATTTAATGAGGATAAAAGGATGCATAAAAAGGGAAGATAGGATAATGATTCTAAAGATTCAAATTTGGAAAATTACATACTGTGATGCTACTAATGGGAAAATTACCACAAAAAGAAGAGCAAGATTAGAAGAGAAGGCGGCCTTTGTTTTTAATGTATTAAGTTTGAAGTTTAAGTGAAGTTGCCAGGAAGTCATAAAGGCCACTGCTAAAGAAACTATTTATTACTAGAAATATCTAACACAAAATTATTCAGTGAAATTTGAGAGAAATAGAAACATATAGTAAAATATGATAAAAGGGGCCTCACTAAATATTACCTTTATTCTTTATTCTTTGAATAACTGGCTAGAAGGAAATATACTGTAAATATCTGCTATCTGTGCTTTTAACACGCCTACCTTAAAAATTGGTATTGTTTCTAATGAACACTTCAATGTCATTATTTCAGAAATGTAAATGTAAGAAATTATCATCAGAGCTAAAGTTATTGCCTTCTCTTAGGGCTTCATTAAGCAAATTTAAAATGAATATAATTTTCTATGATTAATAATATCAAAATTTATGGAATTCAAGAAGACATTTATGGTTTTGTATTATTATTTATAGCTAAGTAAGCAAAAATCGCTTCTAGCTGTGTTTTGTGGGTTGCAGTATTATATTTGGATACAAATAAAAATAGGAAGACTATATATTTAGTTTGTATAATATAATTTAGCTAAATAAGTAGTCATTAATATATTCAGCCACATTAGTTATTAACAGAAAGGAAAATATAATGTTGATTTTATACTTTAGGAGTGTGTCCTAGTTACTCAAATTGTCTTCTCTTCAATTATATAATTAGAATTGCAGCAAGCAATTAAACAAGTTATGTGCAATCTCACTTATTTTATATAATTTTGCATTGTGTTTTTTTTCTGAAATGTTTCTACTATAACAATAACATGGCTAGAAACACTGGTTCCCTGAAGTTAAATTATGAAAGTATCTCACTTACCTTTTTCTATTTATAAAACAAAAGCTTTCTCTGTCATTAGCTCAACTAGGCAATGTTACTTCACAGAAGAGGTAGCAAGAAGCAAGAACCTGAGACAGGAGTCTAACACATTGACCCCGGAGATGTGAACAAAGCATAGCCTTATGAATACTGACCTTCCCAGGGTGACCGTTCCAAGTTGGTTTTTAGTTAATGCGAGTATTGTAGGACCAATTTATGGGATTTGCATCTCTGATTATGAAGAATATTTAACCTAGTTGTAAGCTTTGGTATTGTTGAAAAATATGAAAAGCTTATAAGTCATCGTTAGCTTTGCCACCCTTCTCTCCCAGTTAGCAGATTCTGACATGATGTCTCTTGGAAGTCGCTTGAGAACTCTCACTTGTTTAAGGGCTACTATATGGTAGTATCACTTGACTTTTTTCATTTGATGATAAAAATATCAATCATCTGACTAGTGAGATTGTTCTCCAAAGTGTAATGACTGAAAAAAAAAAAAGTATAATGATTGAACTTATGACATCATAATAAGTAGATTGCCATGCACATGAAAATGACAAAACAAATAATTACCAAACAGTTTAAAAATGTATACGAAAATTAGACTGTGCCAGGGTGCATCTCTTTATAAGATGTCCCCATGTTATGACTTCTGGCTAGCACCCTCTTCAGAGGGCAATCTCTTTTGCCTACCGCCACCACCCAGAGTTCAAGTCTCATTTGCCTTTAGAACTAACTTCTGTGTGGATAGTAGAATAAGGAAAGACAACTTTCTTAGGTCAGATTAAAAAACAAAAAATAGCTTCAAACCTCTCTGTTTATAGACTTGGCTTTGGGCCAACTGTACAGCCTATCAGAATCCAGAAAATCAACAATAATACATTTTCCAAAGTATAAATTATTCAGTATTGAATAGCTTTATCTATGAAGATGCAGCACATTAGGTCAGGGTACCTGCTTTTCTTGTCTTGACCATTTCAGCTTCTACCACAGGAGATGATAGAGGATCCCCTTGCATTTTGGTTGATATCCAATTTATAATCCTGGTCTATGGGCAAATGTCTGGGAAATGCATATACATGTACTTACACTTATCTTCTGAAATATATATTTTAGAACTAATAAATTTATATTTTTTATTATGTATATATGTAAGAATACTTCAGTTTTATAATTTTTTAAATTAAGTTTATTGGGGTAACATTGGTTAATACAATTATATAATTTTCAGGGGTGCATTATAATTTGACGTCTATATATTCTATTGTATGTTTACCACCTGAAGTCAAATTGTCTTCAGCCGCCATATATTTGATCTCTTTTACCCACTTCACCCTCCTCCTATCCCCTATATTTGACCCCCTTTACCCCGTCTATCTCTCCCCTCCTCCACTACCCACTATCCTCTGGTAACCACTAGTCCATTGTCCATGTCCCTAAGTCTCTGTTTGTTCTGTTCATTTGTTGCTTTTAGGTTTATATCCCACATATAAGTGATATCATGTGATTTTCAACTTTTTCTGTCTGGCTTATTTCACTTAGCATGATTATCTCGAGTTCCTTCCATGTTGTCTCAAATAGCTGTATTTTATCTCTTCTTATAGTGGAGTAATATTCCATTGTATATATGTACCATAGCTTCTTTAGCCAATCATCTATCGTAGGACACTTCCATATTGTTGCTTCCATGTCCTGGACACTGTGAATAATGCTGCTATGAACATCGCTGTGCAAATCTCTTTTTAGATACGAGTTTTCAAGTCTATGGGGTAAATATTCAGGAGTGGGATTGCTGGATCATATCGTAGGTCAATTCTTAGTTTTTTGAGGAACCTCCATATTGTTTTCCATAGTGGCTGTACCAATTTGCAGTCCCACCAGCAGTGTATGAGGAGTCCTTTTTCTCTGCATCCTCTCCAACATTTGTTATTACTTGTCCTGTTGATTATAGCTATTCTAACAGGTGTGAGATGGTATCTCATTGTGGTTTTGATTTGCATTTCCCTAATGGCTAGTGATGTTGAGCATCTTTTCATATAGTTGTTGGTCATTTGTATGTCCTCTAGGGAGAAGTGTCTATTCAGTTCCTCTGCTCATTTTTTGATTGGAACATTTGTTTTTTGTTGTTGTTGTTATTGAGTTGTATGAATTCTTTGTGTATTTTGGATATTAGGCCCTTATCGGAGGCGTTGCCTGCAAATATATTTTCCCATTTGAATAGTTGTCTCTTAACCTTGTTGATGATGTCTTTTGCTGAGCAGAAACTTTTTAGTTTGATGTAGTCCCATTCCTTTATTTTTGCTTTTACTTCCCTTGCCTTTGAGGTTAAATTCATAAAATCCTCTTTAAGTCCAAGGTCCTTGAGTTGGGTTCCTATGTCTTCTTCTATACATTTTATTGTTTCAGGTCTTATCTTCAGGCCCTTAATCCATTTTGAGTTAATTTCCATGTGTGGTGATGGACAGTCTAGTTTCATTCTTTTGCAGGTGGCCTTCCAATTTTCCCAGCACCATTTATTAAAAGAGGCTTTCCTTTCTCCACTGTATAATTTTGGCTTTTTTTGTCAAAAACTATTTGCCCGTATAAATATGGTTTTACTTTTGGACTCTCGATTCTGTTCCACTGGTCAGTGTGTCTGTTTTGCTGCCAATACCATGCCGTTTTGATTACTGTTGCTTTGTAGTATAATTTGAAGTCGGCAGAGTGACGCCTGCAGCCTCATTAATTTTTCTTAGGATGGCTTTGGCAATTTGGAGTCTTTTGTTCTTCCATACGAATCTGATGATTTTTTGTTCTATTTCTTTAAAAAATGCTGATGAGATTTTGATGAGGATTGCATTAAATCTGTATAATGCTTTAGGCAATATGATCATATTAATTATATTGATTCTTCCAATCCAAGAACACGGACTATCTTTCCATTTTTTTGTAATCATCTTCGATTTCTTTTAATAGGGCTTGTAGTTTTCATTATATAGGTCCTTGACATGTTTTGTTAAATTTATTCCTACGTATTTTATTCTTTATGTAGCAATTGCAAAAGGAATTATTTTTTCACTTTTTTTCCTACACTTCATTATTAGAGTATAGGAATGCTATGGATTTTTGAATGTTGATTTTATATCCAGAGACTTTACTGTATTTGCTTATTGTTTATAGTAGTGTTCTTGTGGAGTCTTTAGGGCTTTCTATATATAGAATCATGTCATCCATAAAAAGGGACAATTTGACTTTTTATTTCCTATTTGGATGCCTTTTATATCTTTCTCATGCCTGATTGCACTCACTAGGACCTCCAATGTTGTATTGAATAGCAGTGGCGATAGTGGACAGCCTTGCCTTGTTCCTGATCTTAGAGGGAAGGTTTTTAGTTTTTCACTATTAAGTATAATGTTGGCTGAGGGTTTGTCACATAAGGCCTTTATTATGTTAAGGTGATTTTTTCTATAAAGATTTTGTTAAATGTTTTGATCATAAGTGGATGCTGTATCTTGTCAAAGGCTTTTTCTGCATCTATTGATATGATCATGTGATTCTTATTTTTTAATTTGTTTATGTGGTGTATCACATTAATCGATTTGCATATGTTGAACCATCCCTGTGCCCCTGGGATGGAGCTCACCTGATTGTGGTGTATTATCTTTTTAATATGTCGCTGTATTCAGTTCACTAGTATCTTATTTAGGATTTTTGCCTCTGTGTTCATGAGAGATATTGGTCTGGAGTTTTCTTTCTTTGTGTGTTATCCTTACGAGGTTTGGGTATCACAGTAATTCTGACCTCATCAAACGAGTTGGGAAGTATTGCCTCCTCTTCGATTTTTTGGAAGAGATTGAGGAGAATAGGTTGAAATCTTTGAATGTTTGGTAGAATTCATTGGATTTTTACCTTTTGGTAGGTTTTTGATGATTGTTTTAATTTCCATACTGCTGATCAGTTTATTTAGATTTTCCAGATCTTCTTGATTCAGTCTAGGAAGGTTGTATTTTTCTAAGTACTGGTCTATTTCTTCTAGGTTATTAAATTTGTGTTATATACTTTTTCATAGTATTCTTGCATGATCCTTTGTATTTCTGTGATGTCAGTCATACTTTCCCCTCTTTCACCCCTGATTTTGTTTAATTGTGTCCTTTCTCTTTTTTCTTTAGTGAGTCTAGTCAGGGGTTTGTCAATTTTATTAACATTCTCAAAGAACCAGCTCTTTGTTGTATTTATTTTTCTATTTTATTTTTTATTTTTATTTTTTTTGGTTTTAGTTTCATTTATTTCTGCTCTAATTTTGATTATTTCTTTCCTGCTGACTTTAGGCCTCATTTGTTCTTTTCTAGTTTTTTAAGATGAAGCGTTAGGTTGTTTATTTGGGGTCATTCTTGTTTTTGGAGATAGGACTGTGATGATATGAACTTTCTTCTTATGACTGCTTTTGCTGTGTCCAAGAAGTTTTGATATGTTGTACTATCATTTTCATTTGTTTCTATGTATTTCTTGATCTCTCTTTTTATTTCTTCTCTGACTCAGTTATTCTTCAGTAGCATGTTGTTTAATTTCCGTGTATTTGTGGTTCTTCCTGATTTCTTTTTGCAGTTGATCTCTAGTTTCAAAGCATTATGATCAGAGAATATGCTTGGTATGATTTCAACCCTCTTATATTTGTTGAGGCTATTTCTGTATCCCAGTATGTGGTCGATTCTTGAGAATGTTCCATGTGCACCAGAGAAGAATTTATAAGCAGCTGTTTGGGGATGGAAGGCTCTGTAAATGTCAATTATGTCTAGTTAGTCTCCTGTGTCATTTAAGGATATTATTTCCTTATTGATTTTCTGTTTGGATGATCTGTCCATATCTGACAGTGGGGTATTTAGGTCCCCTACTACAATAGTGTTTTGGTCTGTTTCTCCCTTTAGTTCTGTTAGCAATTGCTTTACATTTTTTGGGACTCCCTGATTGGGAGCATAGATACTAATAAGTGTTATGACTTCTTGGTGCATGATTCACTTCATTATTATGAAGTATCCCTCCATATCTTTCTTTATCTTTTTTATCTTGACATCTGTTTCATTCGATGTTAGTACTGCCGCTCTCCCTTTTCTCTGAATGGCATTTGTTTAAAATAACATTTTCCACCCTTTCATTTTGAGTCTATATTTGTCTTTGGAGCTGAGATGTATCTCCTGGAGTCAGCATATGGTTTGGATTTGTTTTTTGATCCATTCTGCAGTTCTGTGACTTTTTATTGGTGAGTTCAGTCCATTTATTACGAAATATGAGATCTTCTTACAGCCATTTTATCTTTCGCTTTCTGGTAGCTCGGTGTTTCCATTGCTTCCTTGTCCTTGTGTTTCTATTTTCTTTATTTTGGTTGGCTTTTGTGGGTTTTGCCTCTGATTCTTCTTGTTTTATGTTATATACTTCAGTTCTGACTCTATGGTGCATGGTTACCATTACAAATATGAAAAAAGATAGTGATATATATATACAGTCATCCATTTTCTTCTGTGCATGCCTTATCTCCCTTCCCCTTTTCAGTCATTGTTATTTCAATTTGTTTCTCTGTATGCTGAACATTCATTACTGTCTTGCAATAGCAATTCTCTTTTTATTATTAAGGCTTATAATGCCCTGTTCTTAGTAAGGGTTGCATTCTGCTTCTATTCGCCTGATAGTCACTTTACTCCTAATTATGTATTTTGTTGTTGTTGTTATTTTGTTTTAGGTGAGCTGACCCCTTTCAGAATTTCTTGTAGTGCAGGCCTCATAGTGGAGAAGTCTCTCAATTTTTGTATGTCTGAAAAGGTGTTAATTTCTTCTTCATATCCAAAGGAGAGCTTAGCTGGATACATTATTCTAGGCTTGTAGTTCCTTTCACTTAATAGTTTAAATATTTGATTCTATTCCTTTCTGGATTGTAAGGTCTGTGCTGAGAAGTACGATGACAGTCTAATGGGTTTTCCTTAATACCGTTTTCTTCTCCCTGGCTGCCCTGAGAATTCTATCTTTTTCATTGATTTTTGATAACTTTAATACAGTGTGTCTTGGTGAAAGCCCTTTTGAGTTGAGATAATTGGGTGTTCTGTTGACTTTTTGAATTCCAAGTTCCAGCTCATTCCTTAGATTTGGGAAATTCTCATCCACTATTTGTCTGAAAATGCTTTCTAGTCCCTGCTCCTTTTCCTCGTCTTCAGTAATGCCCAATATTCTTATGTTTCTTCTCCTGATGGTATCAGCTAGTTCTTGTATTTCTTTTTCATTATTTTTTATTCTTTGGTTTCTCTCTTCTTCCTTCTGATTTATTTCTAGATTTCTGTCTTCAATATCACTGATCCTTTCCTCAATTTGGTTGACTCTATTTCCCAAACTTGCTATTTCGTTTTTCAACTCTTGCAACTTGTCTTTTATCTCCAGAAGTTCTATTTGTTTCTTTTTGAGGGTTTCAATCTCCTTGCTCTGTTCATCTAGCTGTTTTTTGCAATTTCTGAAGTTGTTGATATGACTTGTTTTGGAACTCACTGAGTTTTTTCAGAAGTACCAACCTGAATTCTCTGTCATTTAAGTTGCATATTTCTATGTCTGTAAGCTCATTTTCTGGAGATTTTTCTTGGTTAATCAACTATTTCTCTGCCTGGGCATTAATGGAAGTGTATTCTGTTGTTTTTCCAGAAAGAAGATTTATTACATAAATATCTCTCTTTAGTCTGCTGCAAGGAAGGCGTTTTTTCTTTTTTCTTTTTTTTTCTTTTGGTTTCAAGTAGGTGGCATCTAAGCTTCTTGGATCCCTGTTTTATATAGAGACTAACATCTTTTATTTTCTTGTAGATTTTAATCGCACTTGCTACTCTCAGTTTCAGTCCCAGTCATTGTTAGCAACAGTTTGCTCAGATTCCCCTGGGGATCCGCGGTATTCACTGTTGGAGGGTATGGGGAGAAGGACCCTCTGGGTTGCAACTGGCACTGGTAGAAATCAACTGTTGTTTCTTTGCGGTCCCATCCCACTTCTCTGCTTTCTGCCCTGATGACTGAGCCCAGCTGCCGGCTGCGTAGAAAAGTCCCCACACTTCCAGGCAGAGCTGTTCAAGAAAATTGCTGCACCTTTTCCCTTCCCCCTCCTCCTGCAGGGAGCTCCAGAGGCTGAAAGAGGTAGCTTCAGTCTCCACAGCTTTTGGTCAGATTCCCCAGGGGCTCCGCGGTGATTGAAATCAGAGGGTATGGGGAGTGGGCCCTATGAGTTGGGGGTTGGGGGCTGCAGCTCAGCCTCGGTTTTGCAACCGGGACTGGTAAAAATCAACTGTTATTTCTCTGTTGTCCAGTCCTGCTTCTCTGCTTTCTGCATTGATGACTGAGCCCTGCTGCCAGCTGCGCAGAAAAGTCCTAGGACTTCCAGGTGGGGCTAATTAGGGAAGTTGCCGCACCTTCACCCCTCCCCCTCGTCCTGCAAGGAGCTCCGTGGCTATGAGAGGCAGGTTCTTTATTTGTCCCAGTCCACCGCCCGACACCCGGTGCTCTTATGCACAGATCCCATGCTCAGACGTGCTGGTATGCAGTTTGGATGTTTTTTGTTTAGTTTTAGATGTTCAGCTTATTTTTGTTTCAAGGGGAGAGATTTGAGGATGTCTCTCACTCCGCCATGTTTTTTCATAATGTTTTAAACTAAGAACCATATCTCTGTTTTTTCTTTGCATAACAAAAGAGTCCAAAGTAATTATATTTTTTAAAATTTTTGTTAAAGAAGAAATCAAAACTTTCCTGAGAAAAAGAAAAAAAAGAATTTTTTCTGCCTTAACCCCTTGAATGTTTATTATCTTTATCAATCATTTTGGAACCTAATTGTTAATTTCTTTATATTACTATTTAAACATTTCATGAATCAGTTTTGAAAGGTAACAAAATAAGAATTGGCATGTGGGGTCATATGTACTTAATTTCAAATCCAAAAGCCGCTAATGATTATCTGGGAAACATGAGGCAAGAGATGTATGCATTTTCATTTCTGTAGTTCATCATTTATTAAGCTGGGTAAATAACATCAACTTCTTAACACTGATGTGAATTAAAAGCAATGTATGTAAATTACATAGCCCAGTTCCTGGCAAAAGTGGCATTTAGTAAATGGCAACTATAGTAGTTATTGAGGTTGTTATTCTGATTACTATATTTCTCATTATGTGAATAAAGGCTCTTTAAGGACTAAGCCTGTCTTATATTTGGTTTATGTCCTCTATAACACTATAATATTACTTGCCAAATGTAAGGAATAAATGAATGCATGCATAAAGTATTTTCAGAAACTCTTCATAAATTTAGCTTAGCAAATAAGTAACAGCAAGGTGAATATCTTATTTTACTTTGTGTTTTTTCAATATCATTCATTATTAGGATCAGGTCACTTGAGGCCACTTGCTATTGACTATGACCCCACCAGCTAACAGAGCTTTATCAAGTCTTTTCTTTCATGATATTTAGATATCTTTCTGGGAAGTTTGATTTGCCAGAATTTTTAAAGAAATCATCAATCATTTAGGTTATTCTGTATTCAGTGTTGATTATACAACACCTCATAATGTGCTTAATATTTTTATGTACTCAGATAAGCAGAATATTCATTACAATTTTTGAAGGATAGTTTAATCAGAGCATTGAGAAACAATTGCTTTTATCCAGTTGCTGCACTATCAAAAATAATCATATTTTCCAACTTGTCTCCACATCACCATGAAGTTTTCCTTTATCTTTTAATGCAATGAAATTTGGCATCATAGCAATATAGTAATCATGCTATTCTTAACTGCCAGCATCTGGAAATAATTCAGATTTTACACCTTCCTGCTTGTAGTTTTGAAAATCTCTAGAAAGTTGTCTTGAAAAATGTTACAGTAGTTCATCCCACTTTCCATCACTCTACAAGTATTTGAATATCTGTGAAGTAGAGTGCAATTTTAAAGACCTGCAGTTTTATGTGAACATCAACAGGTGACAGGTGTTGCTGGTCAGGTTCCCTAGAAAGCAGGCTCTGAGATTAGCAGGCAGAATGCCCAGTCAGTCAGCATCCAGTCTGTTGGGAAGGGGAGGCAACAAGCCTGGGCAGAGAAGTTGGGCTGTGATAAAATCAAACAAGATTTTAGCTGATCTCATAGGCATGCTAAGGCGGCCTCAAAAGTTGTTCTGAATTGGAGATGACCAGACCAGGTCTTGATACTTCCTCAGTGACCGGTCACTAGATGCAGGTTACTCTTCGAAAGAACATGGAACCTGCAGAGAAGCAGCTCTCTTCAGCTGAAGGCAATTTTAGAAGGCCGAGAGCATCCTACGCAGCATCTGGGGGTATAAATTCTTTCATCTCCAAGAGGAAATCCACTCCGTATGGCACGGTGTTCATGGCAGTACTGCGGTAAGCAAGGTTCCACAAGGGATATGAGCAATGTGGTTTTGCTTTAAATATCTTAATCAGTCTGTCTACCGTGTGAAAAAAAGGATAAAGGTATTTTGAAGCTTTTCGATACTGTTTATTATCTGACTACTTAGCAATGTTCTTAGGCCTATATTATAAAAGAACCTCCTACTTCCTTCCATAAATCACGTTCAGATTCTCTACATATTATTACTTGGTTCCTAATTTTTTTCTGAAATTATTCATGTTATGGTCACTTTGGACAACATTTCAGTGTTTAAATAGAGTACTTGGCTGAATATTTAATGGATTCAATGTTGATTTTTGAGCTCTTTTTTTTCTGGTACTTATGCTGCTTATGTTTATGCTGCAAGGTAAGTTAGGTTTAAAAATTTCACAAGACAAACTGTCTTATATATCAGTGGTGTCTTTCAGTGAACAGTCTGTACTTCCCAGTGATTTCAAAATCAGATTAACATATATCTATTGCTACAAAGCAAACAAGTATTGCTGAAATTTTCAATGAAATTTGCTAACTTTTAGACAAGTGGACTCTGTTTCATCGATGTCAGTAGTCTTAGAAGATTTAGGAAGTTTACATATTTGTAATTGTTCAAGCCGTTGTATAGCTATAAATATCAAGTTGTTTGGAGGCCTTGCTGACTCTTTTGGGTCATGGTTATAGTACAAAGAAGCATTGTGTCTGCATTAGTCTATCGCCTTTTGTGTCACAGCGAGTACATATAAATTACAATAATAATAGGAGTCAAGAGGATTTTTTTTACATTATATAAGTTGTTTTAAGGAAACCGCTTGGTAAAATAGTGGAAGCCCAATTTGTGGAAAAAATACAAATGGAAGAAAAAATAGGACCCTTGAATAGTCTTCAGTTATTTCAGAATTATCTTCTTTTAAATGAAAAAATTATTGCTCTTTCATTGCAACCTTAAAGTCTTTAAAATTATAAACAATATCGCAGCTGACTGAATCATTATTCTAATGGGATAGTTATCAAAAGTCTATGAATATTCACAATAAGAGGTTTTAATAACTGAAATCCAATTGTTATATACAATGACAGTTTAAATGCCTGTTCTTTCCTCAAGAATTGGATTGGAAATGTGGAAGTCTTACTTTGATTAAGAAGAGCATTACTATGGGCATGAAAAATTATTGGAGTAATCTAAGTATACTATATGATAAGCTGGGTATAACTCTTATTTAGGCCGGTACTTGGGATATTCTTATTTATTTTCCCCTCTAAATATAAATTAATCAATTCAAGTACATTTCTTCTCTTTCTTCATTAATGCTTTTAATTTACAGACTAAGAGGAAGTAATCCAAGGATAAACTATATTTAGCCTTTGAAATTTTTTTTTAAAGTATATTCTTAACTTAATAATACCTGAAATCAACTGGCGTTAACACCAAGTTACATTTTCTGAAAGTTTCCTAATCCATTAGCTCAGTTACTGTCCTGAAATGTGTTACTGAGACTGAAATGTGTTACTGAGAATAAAATAAAAGCTTTTCTATGGAAACCACATTATAGACCTTTTGATTCTATCAATGGATAACTGTAAACTAACACATAGGATTAGATTAAGGATTTATTGTTAAATCAGACTCAGGCAAATTATATATTACCCAAATCAAGCTTTTCTAGTAATTTCAAGAAAACAATTGATCAATAGCATAAGCAAGAATTCCGGTGCTGCTCATGTAAGCATTTTATTCTTAGAATCTATAGGAAAAAAAATGCAATTGTTGGAGTATAACTTAAACCGATTAATTTTACTTTCATCCTTTTTAAAAATATTTTTCAATTACAGTTGACATACAATATATTAATTTTAGGTGTATGACACAATGATTTGACATTTATAAAACTTACAAAGTGATCGCTCCAATAAATCCAGTACCCTGATACTATACATTTACCTATCTCTGACTTACTCTACTTAGCACCATCTAGGTCCATCCATGTTGTTAAAGATGGCAAGATTTCATTCTTTTCTATGGCTGAGTAATATATATATATATATATATATATATATATATATATATATATATATATATATATATGTATGAACTTGACTGTGGAGCATAATCATGTGTGCAATATAGTTGGAATACAGGCAGTATTTTATATCTTTACATATTTATAGGTAAAACATTAGAAAATTGTATTGAAAATGTCAACTACATTTCATGAAAGTGGAAATAAAAAGCATGGAGCTTTGGTTGCATCTGTGATTGGTGTCAAGTATCAGATGTTTCTCTGAAACAAAGGAATATTAAATTCAGGCAGATGTTTCTCAAAATCGTGCAAGTGATTTCTTATTTCCAATTTCCACAGAACAAATAAGGGATTTTTAGTACTCATAAAAACACATGTAGCCCAATTTCTTCATTTTATAGCTGAGATAACAAGTTTATCATTGTTAACATTTTTTTCCCCAAAACCCACAGTAGTTATTGCCATTTGCCAGACTTAGAACCTAAGTGGTGTGTGTGTGTATTATCCAGTCATCTACTAATGGATACCCAAGTTGCCTCCATATCTTAGCTGTTGTAAATAATACTGCAATGAACATATAGATGCACATATCCCTTCAAAGCAGTGATTTCGGTTTCTTTGAGTAAATACACAAGAGTGATATTACTGTGTCCTTTTTTGTCTCTTGTTATAGCTTTCGTTTTAAAGTCTATTTTGTCTGATAAAAGTATTGCTATCCCAACTCTTTTTGTTTGTTTCCATTTTCATGAAATATCTTTTTCCAACCCTTTACTTTTAGTCTATTTGCCTTTCAATCTGAAGTGAGTCTTTCGTAGGTAACATATATGTGTTTTGTTTTCTTATCCATTCAGCCACCCTATGTCTTTTGATTGGAACATGTAATCCATTTACATTTAAAGTAATTATTGATAGATATGTAGTTATTGCTATTTTCTTATTCATATTTTTATCTTTTTTTTTTTTTCTTAAAGAAGTTCCTTTAACATTTCTTGTAATACTCGATTGGTAGAGATGAACTCCTTTTTAATTTTTTTTGTCTGAGAAGCTCTTTATCTGTCCTTCGATTCTAAATGATAGCTCTGCTGGATAGAATAATCTTGGTTGTAGATCTTTGCTTTTTTTTAATTAATTTATTTATTTCAATTAGTTTCAAGTATACAGTACCTTGTTTAGACATGTATATATTTCATAAAACAATACCCCCAGTTGCTCCCTCCCTCCACTGGCCCTCTCCCTATCCAATATATTAATGCTAACTGCATTCCCTATGCTCTGTTCCTCATCTCTGTGACCATCTATCAACTACTAATTTGTACTTCTTTAACCCTTCACCCCATTTGCCCAGTCTCCCAAAAACCCTCCCCTCTGTCCATCACCAAATTGTCCACTATACTTGTGAGTCTGTTTTTGATTAGTTCATTTTTTTGTTCCTTAGGTTCTGCATATAAATGAAATCATATAATTCATATATACAATGGAATATTACTCAGCCATTAAAAAAATGAAATCCTACCATTTGCAACAGCATGGATGGACCTAGAGGTTATTATGCTGAGTGAAATAAGTCAGACAGAAAAAGATAAATACCGTAGGTCCTTCTTTTTTATCATTTTTAATATTTCCTGCCAATACATAGAGAAATCAACTGACAGAAATCAGCTGACAGTCTTACCGGAGCGTTCTTGTAGGTAACTAAGTGCTTTCCTTTTTCTGCTTTTAAGATTCTCTCTTTAACTTTAAATTTTGGTGTTTTAATTATGATGTATCTTGATGTGAGCCTCTTTGGGTCTATCTTGTTTGGGATGTGCTTCCTGGGCTTGTATGTCTGTTTCCTTGCCAGGTTAATGATGTTTTCCATCATCATATCTTCAAATAGGTTTTCAATTTCTCTCTCTCTCTCTTTTCTGGTACCCCAAAGAAGCAAATGTTGGTATGCTTGATGTTGTCCCAGAGGCCCCTTAAAACATTCTAATTTTTTTGGACTGTTTTTTTCTTGTTGCTGTTCTGATTGGGTGTTTTCTGCTACTTTATCTTCTAAATAGCTGATTTGAACTTCTGCTTCATATAATCTACTGTTGATTCCTCTATGTATTCTTTATTTCAGTTATTGTATTCTTCCTTTCTAACTGGTTCTTTATGGTTTTCTATCTCCATTTTTGTTTCCTATCCCTTTGTTGAAGTTCTCTTCGAGATCATCAAGCATTCTTATAACCAGTGTTTTGAACTCTGCATCTGGTAGATTGCTTCTCTCCATTTTGTTTAATTCTTTTTTCTGAAGCTTTGTTCTGTTTTTGTTTGTATGTTTGTTTGTTTGTTCATTTGTTCATTCATTCGGGACATGTATCTTTGTCTCTCCATTTCGGCTGCCTCTCTGAGTTTGTTTCTATGTATGAGGTAGTACTGTTATGTCTCCTAATCTTGGAAGAATGGTCTTATATAGTAGGTGTCCTGTGGGGTCCAATAGCAGAATCTCTCTGACAACCTGAGCCAGGTGCTACAGGTGTGTCTCTTGTGTGGGTTGTGTTTGTCCTCCTGCTGTAGTTGAGCCTTGGTTTCTGTTTACATATCAATGGGAGGGATTGCCCCTCAAGCTGACTGGTTTTGAGGACTAGTTGGTGACCACCATGAAGAAGCTGTGTGCAGGAGCTGATCTTACAAAGCAGGATTCACTTTAGCAGGACTCTGGTGCCTGATCAGTCTTTGAGTATGTCTTTTGTGGAGGTTGTTGGGTAGTATGCTTGTGTTGTCTGAAGCTGGATACAGTATGTTAGTTCTGGGACCTCTTGGGAGGGGCCCACTGCAGGCCAAGTTTAGCCACTGCCTATGCCCTGCCCAGTGTCATTGAGATAAGCTACAAAATGATCTACAGGTGGTTACAGGCTTGGAGGTGCCTGAGAGAGACTCAACTGAGAATCAAGGCTGGCTTCCACTAGTGCCAGGCTTGGGGCTGCTCAGCAAGAGGTACAGAGCACATGGAGGCCAGATGATGCTTGTTTGGGGTTTGTAAACTTTGGGGAAATTTTAGGAAAGTCTGCAGCATGACCCAAGATAGGCTGTTTGTATGGAAAAGCCACTAGAAGTGGCTTGGATAGGTCTGCAAGCTGTGTGGGGCAGGATCTCAGGAAATCACCAGGGCAGGGTAGGCAGATTGATGGAAACTCAGATATGGCAGCTGTCTGTGTCTGCACACAAGGAGGGGGAGGGCACAGTAAAGAAATAGTAGATTCTACCAGTACTTCTGTCTGGGAGAAAGTTGCCCCTCTGGACATTGCCCTGAAGCCAGACAATTCAGTCCCTGCCCCTATGTCCCAGGCACCTTTCGTACTGCTGCACCAGCACTGGAGCTCAGAGCGAGTAAGTCCATATATAGACCCTTTAAGAAGAACACCTGGTACTCCAGCCACCCTTGTCTCACTCAGCTACCATTTCTGCTGGTTTTCATAGTCAGAAGTTATGGGGACTTCTCTTCCCAGCACTGGAGCCCTGGGCTGGGAATCTCATATAGAACTGTGACCCTTGGCATCTTAGGGGATACCTCCTCAGGAAGGACCTTCATATCTGAGATATCCCTCCTAATTTTCAATTGCCACGTGTGGCTGTGGGACCAGCCCATTCTGTCTCCTCCCCACTACCAGTTTTCCTCTGGATGTCCTTAGTTGTAGGACTTCTTTTAAGATAGACTTCAGGCAATTCTCAATGACAATTATTCTGTAGGTTAGTTGTAATTTTCAGAGGAGGCAAGTGCAGTGTTCACCTATTCTGTTATTTTAACCAGAGCTCTTTCATTATTTATCCTATCAGGCATAGGGTACAGTTTGATAAGACTTAATTTTTAGATTAAAAATAAAATTTTATTTTACCTATACATTTCCATTTTTCTTCTTTTACCTCATTTCATTTACCTTATTATTGAGTGAATCTTAACTTTGCAGCATATAAACTTAGTTATGTTAACTCATAGACCATCTCTTTTAATGTAGAAATAGAAATGTGACAATGATTTCTGTGTGCCAGATTTCTTTTAATATTAGATATTTAAAATCTTGCTTTAATCTTTTCAGAATATTTTACTGCTAATATGTCTTATGTAATATGCATTGTAATACTCGATAAAGGATCTCAGAGTTCCATAAATGTTTGTGCTATAATTTTTGGATGCAAAAAGACTTGCTCTGATGAAGATTTAACAATTTTTAAGGGAAAAAATATTTTTCTCTTAGAAATAAAGTGACAACGAAAGATGCTGCTTTCTTTTAAAAAATATTTCAAATGCTAATTTTTATGACTCTAACCATCAATCAATAGGTGACTCTATTTCATTTTTTCTATATGGTGTCAAGAAATAATTTATTCAATAGGGTAGACATCTTTTCAAATTTATAAAATAGTATTATTACTTGGTAATATTCATAATTTAATAAATTTAATTTATTGTAACCTTTATTTTACTTGTATAGTGTTGCTATCAAACCATTGAATACAATTTTAATATTTGGTGCAAAAAAGAATCTATACACAAATGCAGCTTTTTAGGACTACATTAGCTGAAGTTTCTCAGAGGGGGTTGTCAGGTTGAATAAGTAGTGATTTTTATTTGGTAGTTTTCTGAAAATTGTTATATATTTTGATATCTCTAAAACAGAATATTAATCAAATGGGAATTAAAATGAACAAATCTGAGACTTATGTATAAACATTTCACTTTTTTTTTTTTTTCGGATTGAAATTATGGCAATCATAGTGTGCCCACTGAAAACGCAGCACTTAGGACTCTAGATTTAGTCATAAACATATATTGAACCAGTCTGGGCCCAGACCCAGGTAATCAGTCAAGCATACAAAATTGAACAGAGAAACTTACAAGATAAAAAGATAGACACTGACATAATTGGAGATGTACTGAATTAACTGACAAGTTCTTTACCAATGATGTTGAATAGCTGAGCAAAAACATGAATAGCTTGTGAAGATAAGACTAGATGATAGCAGGGATGCTCATGTTAACACAGTAATGTGCATAGACACACACCTGTAGAGGAAGTGGTCACTGTTCTTTCTTGGTCCCAGATTTTTGGGTTCAAGGATGAGCTCTGTGACCAACCATGTTATAACACTTCCTTTGTTCCTTACACACTTATGTCTCAAGTCCAATATCCATTTCACCTCTGTGATTTTAAGAATTTATAGTCTTCCAAATGGTTGTTTCCTTTTTCCTTCCATTAAGAAGTATAAGCTTCTCTTTATGGATTATGAAAATGGATGCAACCTATTTCAATCCTGGACATACTCTAGGCACCTGAGGCAGAAGCGAAAAATGTGTCCTTTACCTTTATACCATATGTTTGAGTGCTAATGATTTAAAGAAAGGCAGGTAATTATTGATTGCTATTGACTGAGTTAAATTTGGTTGATATCTGTGTCAACATTAGGTAACACATTCGGGCAGCATCAAGAAGTGAACTTGACTGTGGAGCATAATCATGTGTGCAATATAGTTGGAATACAGGCAGTATTTTATATCTTTACATATGTAAAGGTAAAACATTAGAAAATTGTATTGAAAATGTCAACTACATTTCATGAAAGTGGAAATAAAAAGCATAGAGCTTTGGTTGCATCTGTGATTGGTGTCAAGTATCAGATGTTTCTCTGAAACAAAGGAATATTAAATTCAGGCAGATGTTTCTCAAAATCGTGCAAGTGATTTCTTATTTCCAATTTCCACAGAACAAATAAGGGATTTCTAGTACTCATAAAAACACATGTAGCCCAATTTCTTCATTTTATAGCTGAGGTAACAAGTTTATCATTGTTAACTATTTTTCCCCAAAATCCACAGTAGTTATTGCCATTTGCCAGACTTAGAACCTAAACTCTGAGATTCTAAATTAAGTAATTTTTTTGTTATTCTATATGTCAGGTGAATCCTTATTGACTGAATTCAAATTCTGGCTTTGCCATTGCTAGCTAAATAATTTTGAGCAAGTTATTTCTGTCTTGGCTTTCTCACCTGTAAAATGTGGATAATGTAATGCCTTCTGCATTGGATAATTGTGAAGATCAAATTAACCCCTGCAAAGCATATACTTTACTACAATAAACACTCAAAAATGTTGACTAATATTGTAATTTCAGAACGTTATAACTGTCTCTATATGAATATACATACATACCTTCTTAGAAAACATAACTTCTCAGAAGTATACTTTATTGGATATCCAGAAATAAGGATTCTGTATAAAATAGTTTGATAATCCAGAGAGTACAATTAATCCAAGAATGATTACGTGATATCTCTTTTAATAGCATCAGCTATAGAAACCATCTCAGAATGACACTTGTAGAATCTGTATAACAACTCTTCCAAGGAATGTGTTTAGTGCTGGATCATGGCCAACTGAACAGCATGCTTAGTTTGGTGTTTTCCCCTACAAAGCAAGTGGCCTGATGGTAATCGTAATTATTCTATCTTAACTGCATAACATGAAAGAAAATATGTACCACATCTAAGATCATATCACTGCTAAAAAAATGAGATTTTTGTCTGTGTACAATTTCATGATTTAATTTTAGAAGAATATTAGAACCCTAGTGTGCTACTGCAATAAAAGTGCAATTGTAGGTTTTTGCAGAATACTGTGTATAAATGAGTGAATAAAAACAATTATCAGTTAAATGGGAAATTCTGTTATTTCAAAATTATAAGATATTATAAAATAATGTAATTGCCCCATTCTTTAGCTAAATTGAGATATAATTTGCTGTTTATTAGCAACTCTTGGTTGTAGGGTATTGGATTATTTTTTAACCATGCATGGTATGGGAAAAGGAATATATTATGAGTCACTTGCAAAAAAAAATGTTATTTAATTCTGATGTCTTTTAATTGTAGCAACAAGTGCTTACCCAAAATTTTTGAAAAGAGGTATATCTTATTCATGGTATAGCATTCTAATCCAGTTGGAATTTTGAGATACTATATCTTTCTATCTAAATCTCATTTATTTCTTATCTTTAAAAAAAAAAAGACCTTTTTATAATTTAGCAAAGTAGATGCAGTTGTCCTAGACATTGATTAAGGTTTTTATCATAATTTTCCTGATTTATTTTTGTAAATATTTTCAATCTGTTAAATTTGATTCTTATAGCTGTAATTGTGATTATCCATCATCCTTTGGGTTCTAAAATATTTGGCATGAATTATAGAGGTCTGTAAGCTATTTAATACAATAAAATTTAGATCAGTAGAACCACTGCTCAGTCTGAACAGCTCACCTGGGTTTGTATGAAAATGATTTTTTTCAACTCAAGATAAATTCTATAGTTTAATCTGCCATGAAATTACCAATTCCAAAGCATCAGATGTTTAATATTGCACTGTATATATGTGTATGTGCTTTTAAAATACATCCTCCTGAATCTATGAGTTATTAAGTGATCTCTTTAGTAAAAAACCTTTCCTTTTCCTGAAATTTTATTTGGACATATTCATTGTCATTGGTATCCATAAGCTACTTAGATTCACTGATATGAGTTAATTTAGCTGAGTTAATCTAGCTCATAATTTGGACATGACTCTGGGATTTGTCAGAGATGACTCTAGAATGTGGAAATTGGCAGCAAGAAGAGACAAGGAAGGTATGTAGGAGTACTTGAGAAATATATCAGCAGTTCAGCTTAGCCCTTCAGCATTTTATCATAATTATACTTTAGCACATTAGTAAACACCAATAAAATATTTTATTAAAAGACTCAAATTTATTAGAAAAGATTCATTGTACAATACGGAAATTGTAATTTTGATTCTCCCAATACCTTTTTTTCTCTGAAGTTCTACATGCATATAATTCCAGATCTCTTACAGTCACTGTAAGAGGGACAAACGTCTTCCTCTCCCAAGACCCATGATGACTCTGGTGTCACTCTCTGAAATACACTCTTCTCCTTTGCTCAGAGGCATTCTCATGTGCCTCCTGGTGTTTCCCGTCTATCCACTGGCTTTCCAGTCACTTGAGGTAGGTATAGATCTTTCAGATTACAAGTCCTGAATTCTTCCATAGCACAACTATAAATTCCATAGTTGTCACTTCCAGAAATTGAAAAGAGAAAATCTCTTTAACTTCCTAAGGTTTGATGCCTGAATAGCCACTATCCTCTACCGAAAACCAAATAACATCACTGGTTTCCAGAAATGTACTCATGAATACCCTGGAAGAGACAAGAAAAGGAAGGTCTTTGGTGGTCCAATTGTCCCATTTATAAATTGTTCATCACACTAAACAAGGGGACACCTAAGTGAAAACACTGAACTCTGCAAGTAATAAATAAAGAATTATGGATTATTATTTAACTATAATAAGATTAATAGCCTCATATTTAGGATTCATTCTGGCAGAATAATAGCAAAAGTTAGGGACTGGGCACAAATACAGTGTTGAGAAAGCCAAGTTGACTCATGTTATAGATTTTTCTGAGTGCTCTAACTGCCTCCTATAAAGCTAGATCTGACCAAGGGCTTTGTGTTAAGTAACTATTGCTTCAAAGTTTTTGTTGTTGTTTTTTTTTTTTTACAATTTTAAATGTTGCTGGACTGGCCAAACCTGGGTCGACATGGGAGGACACACCCAAAGGACATAGTTTTAGGGCGGCATGAAAAATTGGAGCTTTTATATAGTTAATCTCAAAGTTGTGCTAGTGCAGGAAGCATTGAGAAGTATAATAAGAAAGCAAGGCGTGGAACTTTTTATAGGACATAGTCTAGGCAGAACATCTAAGGACAGGAATTTAGGTCAGCTCTAATCAAATTTTTCAGTGTCTAAAGCTGACAAAGAATAAATTATCTGTAGGTTTTATAAAAGTACTCTCCAAATGTTTTTAAAAAGTGGATCAATTTGGATAGTTCTGCATACTTTCCCAAACCATTATTTCATGTCATTTCACAGTATTTTCCTTTGTGCCAAAGAAAACCCTAAGAATTAGGTTAAGAAACTGAATAATCTCCTCAGATACAAGATTAAATTTTAAAAAGCAACTTTTTTATCTTCCCTTAAACTTAAAAACTTTTTTGTGAAATAATAGAAATGTGATATAAGGCTCAACTAGCTGACAAACATTGCCACCTGCCATTTTTGAAGCATAGTTCTCAATGTTATTTTGCTTAGAACAGTAAATAACAAAGCTTGGTCAAATGTTGTCTGGTAAAAGTTAAATAATGGCAGCTTTAAAAAACATTTTAAGTAAAGCAACAAAAGTTTTCTGTATTTAAAGTTAAATATGAAAATGTTAAAATGCTGAATTCTTTTCAACATAGTTAAATCCATAAAGAGAGATTAATAAAAATGGCTAGATATTATCTTATAAAATTTTAAAGGGTGATATATATCTTTTCTGAAAAATAACTTAAATTTACCATAATAGCACACACAATATCTTTTTTTAGTTATTCATTTATCACGTTAGTTTATATTAATGTATAAGTGTAATAAGCAGTACTTGGTATATCTATTGTACTTTGTTGTCATTTGGCATTAAAACTGATTTTTAAATAAATAGCTATAATTAAATATTTTAAGAACAGGCTAAAATAATTGCTAATTACATTTCAAATGAAATACATTTACAAGAGGAAAAGTGGAAGAGTGAAGAAATTAATTTAAAGATGAATAAAGGCTGGAAATTAAAATTTAAAATAATGGACAGTGATAAAATTCTTAAAAGAAATGTGAGGGAGTGATTTTGAGAAAGAAATAAAATGTAGACAGATAAATTATTGTGAAATTAAAATGAAAAACAGAGCTTTATAACACAGATATACTTTGCAAGCCTTTAATTTTGGAGAATAAGTCATAGAGAAGGGAGTTAAGACACTTGCTCCCTCTGAATTCTTTCCAGTTTAACAGATTGTGACTCTCACAATTTTGGTCAATCTGGGAATATTTGTGCCTGAAAAGCTCTTCAGTAATCAGGTGTCATGGGACCTAGAAAGCAGAGTTGGCATCTCTTTTGTGCAGCCACCCTTCCTTTATAGTTCCTGTTGGTTGGTCTCACTTTTCTACCAACAGGGAGAATGCAAAGTGAGATGTCCCTCATAGTATGTATGGAAAAAAGGAGGGAAGATTTTAAGAGGGAGGGAAGAAAAACATGAAAGAAGAAAAATAGTAGTGATTCAAAATGGGTGAAGATGGTCGAAGTGTAAAAACTTGCAATTAGAAGATGAATAATTTCTGGGGATCTAATGTACTCCGTGGTGACTATGGTTAACACTACTGTACTTTACACTTGGAAGATGCTAAGAAAAAAATTTTGAAAGTTCTCACTACACACTCAGAATTTATAAGTGTGGGGTGATAGGTGTTTTAAGTAACTTCACTATATTTATTTTGCAACATATACACATATCAGATATTATACCGTACACCTTAAACTTACACGAAGTTTTATGCCTATCACATATCAATAAAGCTAGAGAAGAAAAAAAAAAACGGTTGATGATTGTAGTAGACATTGTTATCACTGTCATCAGATTCCACATTTCTCTACTGTCATGATGGCGGTGATAACTTTGGACAGATTCAAGGACCTTCAATTTTACTTTTTTCTTTGCCACTAAATAGTTGTGAAATATTCAACAGTCCCGGAATGTTTTCTTGTTCCATATTTCACTATAATTTAGCTTATAGCTTCGCAGATAGCTGATTTTCTTGTTTGTTTTTTCATTTGTTTGTTTTTTGTCATGTCTCTAGGCGTCCCATTTGCACATATACACCTTAGCTTTGGGCTGAAGATTGTCATAAGGAGGCCATACACAGAGTTCTGGAGGTTCTTCTTTGCATAGCTCCCTTCTCTACTATTCTGCTCCACAAACTCCATCAGCCTCATCCTCCCCTAATTCTGACAACCTTGTTATCAGCTCAATGAGACCCCTGTGCTCTTCTTCGAGTAACTTGCTGAAGTACAACCTGGACATTGTCTACAGACAGAAAGTTTGGGGGATATTGGAGCTGATACTGTTGTTTCCCTTTCCTCAGCATGTCCTGTGCTGACTCTTAACCAAAATTTGTACACATTTGCTTTATGTATTATGTCTAGTTTCAGAGTTTGTATTGGCAGGAGTACTTGTCTCATACCAGTTAGGAGAAAACTGCGTTTAAATTCATATTATTTTAAGTATTTTTATGTTACCACATTCTGAAAGAGTCAAAAAATAAGGGATCTTATTTTCTACTTTATTTTTCTATACATAGAAAAAAATGAATTGCATTAATATCCTTTATTAATTGCAGATGGCATAATTATTCCTCCCAAATGTGAAGGAAATATAATATTCATTTTTAAAAACATAATTGTAATTTCATCACACAGTTTGTGTGGCAACCACTTTTCCCAGCATAGTCAAAGCTAACATGGAATAATAATTCAATTAGTGAAATATCCATATCTGTTTTCACTCTTTTCTTTAAATTTCTCAAAGGGCTCATTATAGAGGCATTATCACTGTCAGGGAACTAATTATTTGCCTTCATATGCTAAGCAATTTACTTTTCATCTTTAATCCTGGCTTCCTTGAACTTCTGTATTCCCTTCAATTTTAGGTAACTTGTGTTAGGTTATGCCATTCCTCTGTTTTTTCATTTTCTGGGTTTCCTGTGCTTTTTCTTCTTTGCTCCCTTACAATTAATATCGATCACTTTTCACCTCTAGTATATTTATATCTCAAAAGTACATCTTCTTATTGAGCATCTTTCTAATTAGCTCAAGTATTTTCATTATGCCCTTCCTCATAGTTGGGGGCATCTGGCTAAGAACCAACTTATTCTACACTTAAAATCAATTATACTTAGCATAATTAATATTCTGTATTTTATTTTTAAAACCACACTACTGATTCACTTTGAATTATGTTTTCAGTAAGTATACCTTCATGTGTCAGGATATACAAATATACGTTATTATCTTACCCATGAGTCTTGAAACAGAGTACTTCATGTGCCGATTCTAGATATCAATCTCATAAAATCCTAATATTTATTTTAAATGTTGAATGCACACTTAATTACAGCAAACAATAGGCAACCAAAGCCGTTAACTGCATTTATTTAGTGACATAGAGAGGTATCAGAATGGCTCCAACTTTGTTCTCACTTTAATGTCATTTTCCTTCTGCTTTAAGTGTTCTTTTCCTCTTGTAAGTCCCTTTAATTTCTCTTTCACTCCTTTTCTTCCTCTCTTTCATCATTCTACCCTTCTATTTTTACTTTTTTTCTCTTTTCTTCATCTTGTTTAAGACTTATAACTACTTCGTAAAGATACAGTCTACTTTCAACTATGTAGAAATTGAGATGCAAATATATCATCAAGTTTATACATTGAATAATTAAGAAAACCAAAAATCAAACCCAATTCTATTTGTTTTCTGATTCCATGCTCTTAACCACCATTAGGTATTATCTGCAAATTAGAACTAACATATAATGACTTTTTAAATGGAATACGATCTGTCCAATGCGATGATACTTTTTCATTGACTAGTATAACTGTCTCTAATTTTCAAATCAGTCTTACAGGTTAAACAATATAAATACAAATGTTGCAGCTATCCTAAAAAAAAAAAAGAAACTAGGAATGCAGAAAATCTTATTTTATAATAGAATCAATGTAAAATGGAGGCCCAGGTTCAACTTTCCATTTTTCTTTTCATCTCAACATTTAAATGGGAAAATCTAGTCAATAGAATCTATGCTGTGACCACTAATACTTTTTATAATGCTAAGGAAACCATGTTAGCTATATGATAAAACAAGAAAATTAGTTTCATTTAATCATCTGTTCATCCAGGCATCTGGCTATTCACTCATTTACATAATAATTATTGATCGATCAACCATTATTTGCTATATATTTTGTTATACAGTGAGAAAGTAACAGTAAATCTAACAAAAGAATTCTCTGCTTGTCTTTAATGAACTTTCAATTATAATAGAAAACTACAGAATGAGAAAGTTTTGATCCACACAGAAGTGATAAAGTTACATGTCTATATTATTTGATTAAATTTTTAATATTCTCCATGCTTTGTTTTCTTTTAATCAGAAAATCAAGTAAATATGTTTACAGAACACCCTGAATTTATCATATTTTGATTAGGAAACCTACTTATGGCAATAATATTCATTCATCATTATTTCCAGTAAGAATAGCAAGAATGCTTTTTTTTCTTTTTTTTTTTAATCTGCAAACTCTTAATTTTTTAAGATTGGTTATCTTTCTGGAGATGAATAGTATTGAGGAATACTATTTTGACTCTCTGAGACATTGGAGTGGGAGTTAGCATAAAATAAATGGCCTTAGATTCTCTAAGGAATTTTGAATGGCCTTTAATAAGAGTTGTCAAAATAAATATATCATTTCCTAAGAAATATAAGGACAAAAAATGTTTGTCCAACATACTCATTTGTACTTTCATATTCTATTTGTGAACTTTATTAAAGAAAATGAATGTAACCTTTTATTGAAAACTATAATAAATTACAATTAGGTCCCTATAAATTTTAAAAGCAAAATAATTTGTAAAAAGTAAGATGAACATCTTTCTACCATAAAGTAATATGTTCTCATATTTCCAAAAAGCCTAGGTGTTTTAGCCAGATAGTAAAAACATTATTCAATGAAGAAACAACAAGCAATATTTAAATTAGCATGGCAATTGTTTAATTATTTAAAAAAAAATTCAAAATGAGAGAAAAGTGGGAATTCCTGCCTTTTGTGGCTCCTTTAAAAGACAAACTCACAAAAATATTAATATACAAATTAAAAAATTAATCTTCAGTCAGTAGTGAGAAAACTTTTTCTCTAAAGGAGCTGATAATATTTTAGGCTTTAGAGTACATGTTCTCTGCTAAACTACTCAGCTCTGCTATTATAGATGGGAAGCAGCCCTAGACAGATGTGAACAGATGAGAGTGTTGTAATGAAACTTTACTTACCTAAACAAGAGGATAGGACATTTGGCTTTATCTAATTGCCCCTTGAACAGTGAAGAGTTAGGAGTGCCAGTCCTTTGCACAGTCAAAAATCCACCTAACTTCTGACTCCTGAAAATCTTAACTATAATAGCCTATTATTGACTAGAAGCCTTACTGATTATATAAACAGTCAATTAACACATATTTTATGTTACATGTATAATATACTGTATTTTTACAATAAAGTGAGCTAGAGAAAGGAAAATATTAGTAAACTCATAAAGATAAAATACATTTATAGTATTTATTTTAAAAGAATTCATGTATGCATGGACTCTCACAGTTCAAACCCATATTTTTCAAGGGTCAATTGTAGTTTGATGATGTCTGGACTAGGTGGATGATGGGCATCTTAAATATAGCCTAAATGATGGGAAAATTGTTTGGGAATATGGGCCTAACAATGTCATTGTTCACACAATTGATGTTAAAAAAAAAAAACTGCCAGAAATTAGCAAGTTCCCAGATAAAATAAATGAAAAGGTGATATATCAGAATAAATAAAAAGGCAGACATTGCTTTAATATTCTTTTAGAAGTATTTTTTGTTACTCTTTGTTAATAAATCTATAAACAGTCTTTGTATATTATTGATACAGCCTTTTTCGTTTATTGAAAAATATTTACATTATGTATTTTTATAATAGATAATGCAATTACTATATGGTCTTATTCAATAAAGTTTTAATATTTATATTGTAGAATTTTTCCTTCTGGGAAAAAGCTAGGTGATTTTTTTAAATGATATTAATTGCAAATAAAAAGTATTATAAAAAATTATAGAGTTAATACTAATGCTCACTTTTTAGATGAGCTTATATCAGCTTTAGGATATATACATCCTCAAATCACTGTGTATTTATTAATTTTTCAGTCAGAAAATATATTTGTTTTTTATATTTTTTTGTTTCTAATAACATTCTATATGTGTAACACTTTCATTCTTAAATATTAATTGAAAAATATTCATGTTGTACTTACATATTTTAACATATGCATGTCTCAATCGATTATCTAGTGCTGTGATCCAATAAATCATAAGTCACTTTCCATTCCCAACATTGTTTTTGTCTTCAGATCTTTGTTTTATAATGTCTCCTATTTTCTTGTATCTTCCTCTTGAATTCCTTAATTCTTCTGCCAATAATCCCTTTGCTCACTTTCCAATAGTTCTAATCTTTATACTAAGTTATTTCCCTGTTCTCTTACACTGCTTCTATCTTCTTGACTATTTGAGGATATTATTCCTGGAATTTCCTCCCTTCGCTGTCTGACCGTCTATGTCAAATACCATCTACTCCAAGAATCCCTTCTCTGATCACTGTGAACTATTCACATTCTATTTTTCTCTAAGACAAACCAAGACTAATCACTGCAGGCTGATGTCCCCAAGAGGGAGAGAGTGCTCTGCAGGGGCCAAAGCTCTGTCCCATAATAATGTTGAAGTATCTCACCTCAGAGGAGGGACTGGTGTCCCATAATTATGAAACTAAAAATCCCCCAATATCCAATGGGTCCCTCCAAAGACTGTAACATCTTGCTTAGAGATCCCTAGATACCCCAATAAGTTCTGTCTCTGAAGGCTCGTAGTGTTGTGTCTGTTCATTTGCTTTTCTTTACCAACATCTTCATAGTGCCAACAATAAGTTTACAGACTGTAAATGTCCAAGGTACATTAGAAGAATTGGATAATAATTGTGATGATATGACAACACAGTAGAGATTTGAGTCTGGCCCATTTCCCTTTGGAGTCGTACCATTTGGCACTGGCTGCTGAACATTAATAATCAAAGTCCCCTGGAGATGGGGTGAGACAGAAGGAAATGCTGGTAAAGAAGGGCTCTGTTTGGGCCTGAGTGGTATTCCAGAAGCCTCATTGGTTTTCCTGTCTACAGCTGGAGGTTTGGCCTCTTTTCTCTGTTGGAGTTAAAGAAAAGGTAAAAAAAAAAAAAAAAAAAAAAAAAAGTTTAGTACCTGCCTCCTGGTGGCACCTCTCTAGGGAGAGGTGAGCAGATTTTAGGACCCTGCTGAGACTTGCCTCCACACTACTGGCTTTGATGATAAAACTTTTGGGATAATTGACCAGTGGTAGACTTTTCAAATTACATATGTATTATATATAATACACACACACATACACACACACAGAGACACACACACACACACAATACACATTATATATATATACATATATATGTATATATATATATGTATACATATATATGTAATGGAATTATTTGACTACAAAAGGTTCTCTAATATAAAGTAAATATAATCCAATGTGAAATTATTTAACTTGCCTAAAGCAAATCTCTCTAGTAATTCCCAATACACACGTACATATGTCTTTGGGGTAGGAGTGGAAGGCCACTGTCCTTAACTTCTAGAGCAGGGGTCCCCAACCCCTGGGGCACAGACTGATATCGGTCTGTGGCATGTTAGGAATGGGGCCTCACAGCAGGAGGTGAGCTGCAGGCCAGTGAGCTAAGCTCCATTGTATTTGCAGCCACTCCCCCTCATTAGCATCACTGTCTCAGCTCCACCTCAGATCATTGGGCATTAGATTCTCATAAGAGCACCATTCCCTGGTGCCAAAAAGGTTGGGGATTGCTCTTCTAGAGGGTCATCACTGAGAATTGAGCTAGGAATGAGAGCTCTCCTCAGGTTAAATCCCAGAGCTTCTGAACAGAGATTCCACTTGCTAATGTTCACAGAAGGAAGGGGCATATCAGCCCTGTTGCAAGATCAAGTGTCATTAAGTTATGGAGTCCAGGGTTTTAAAGTCACTGAACCCGTAATTTATTGATCCCAGATATGATTACCACATGCTTTCTGTTACCATACATATCCATTTGGTTGTACATTTTGAATAAATGCAAAGTAGGCAATCATACAGTATTGATTCTCTATGTGATTAATCACATCTGGCTCTGATACTCCATTCACAGGGCTATACTTACCCTATTACGCTGATCCTGGTAAGGAACAGTGTACTTCCCTAGCATTACGTGGTGCTTACTGAGACTGGTGACGTGTTAAGGCCAGAACAGGGACTCAACATCCTATTTAACACACTCCTTGCATAAGACTTCAATATCATTAATTGATATGGAAAATGGAGCTTTACTAGTGTTCAATTTAAACTTTATTCCCGGTTATCTCTGACTTCCCTTTCTCTTCACCAACTCAGTTTAGCAAGTGATGACTACAAATATATGTGACTTATTTCTAACATTGAAGCTCCTTGAGAGTTGAGGCCATAATTTAATCTGTTCTGTGTACTTTAATGAACCTACTTGAACCAAGTATCTTGCATCATTGATATCTCTTTATTACTTCCATGCCTGAATACATCAAATTTAAAATAAACACATTTATTTAAAAATACAATGCAAAATATAGAAATTACCCCATTAAAAAAGTTTTATTGTGGTGTTAGTTGATGCAGACAATTTCATCCACTATTAAAGCCTGAAATGGATTTCAAGGACTCTATAAAAGACACCAAACTTATTAAGTTTGCAGCTATATCTTACCTGTATTGTTATTATTGGTGGTGTTATTGTTATTACATTCTATTATCTGTCATATTTTCAAAATTTACTTTTAAAATTCAAAATTATCTCGATAAAAATAAAAATATTTAAAGCATGATCAATGAGAGAATAAGTGTTAAGATAAATAGACAGTAAAACAATTCAAAAATGAAGTGAGCTGCTAAAGAAAACATTTAAACATCTAGAGTTTGAAACTAAAAGTAGTTTGGAGATCTTAGGCAGAGAGCACATTATCTGTACATGAGTATTGTTGGTGGTTAAGAAAGTCTGAAAGATAGATGAATGAGAGAAATTACGTAAGAAGAACAAAGAATAACAAAGGTAAATGTTAAAAAAAAAAAAAAAGAAATAACAGTTAACTCACTTGCATCTACCAGAGAGGACTCATATGATGAAAACATGAAGGCAGACATTTGACTTGAGTTTGTATAATTGAAGAGCTTGCAAGCAACTTGAGAGCAGCTGGCAATTATAAACCCATTGCCATCTTTATTTGTAACTCTATTTCTATTTTGGTATCTTTATATTCATATTCTTGTTGAGGACATTGTATCATTTTACTGTTCAAACAGGTTTTTATGTCCGGTTATCCAAAATAAGAGTGTGTTTGTTTGTTTTAAACATTTTTGTCAGGCAGAATGTCAGCTCGATAAACATTAAAATTGTCTAATAATTTGCATAAGGACAGAATTTGTGTTTATTACAATATGTGATGATCCTTATTTTCTTAGGAGCAGAATGTTCCATGCCTCTCCCAGGAAGGACCTGTTTCATGTGGGTGATTCCTTAAGGTACATTCTTAAAGAATAGCAGATGGTGTGGGACCATATTTACTTAACTACTTTATTTTTGCCGAGTGGTGTGTACTAACAAAATGCAGATGCTGAATAGTCCTAGGTAATGGAAATGATTTTTAGTGTTTCTGTAAAGGAAGAGAAAGTGGAGTACTAATGTAACAAGCCAAGGATAGGAAATTTATGAGGGAATGTAGTGAGATTTTATGGGAAATTTGATTAAGTTTCTGCTATGTGAATAGGTGAGCCTTCCTTTCTTTCACCCCATGAAACCTTTGATAAAAATATCCATTATCTAATTACTGTTTGTGAAGGTGGTTTTGTGCTGAGTATGGCTTTTAAGTGGGCACTGTGGAGAGGCCTACACCACCACAACTGGGTTGTAGAGAAACAACTAGCTTTCCCATTGTGCATGACAGACACATAATGAGGCAATCTATAGACAGTTATAGAACATAAGTGAGTTATATGTATATAGTGCAAGAAAGGAGAACTTGCCAAAAGGGCACATTGTAAACTAGTCTTTATAGAAACGGATGGCAACCCAAGTCGGACAAGCCCTTTTAGATTACAAGAAGTTCATGAAAGATAAGTGTTTTTGTTTTCCCAATATTAATAACTGTCATATATTGTAAAAATAAAATAGAGTTCAGACATATATTAGAACTATGAGACTTATAAAGACTGCAGTACTGTAGTGCCCTAAAGTCCAGCAGTAAATTTCAAGGAAACTGAAACAACATATTACATGGTAAGTAAATAACCAAAAATAGTTGATATCATTTCTCACTTATATTATTGTTCTAGCCGCCTAATGCCACAAGCTCTTTCCATTCTCCATACTGCAGCTAGAGTTATTTATTTAAATTTAATCCTATTGTGATTAATGGTTAAATCTTTCCTATATTCTGCCGGACAGTCTTGAGTTTTTAAACTTAGCTCCTGCCTGGAACCCCTACCTATTCCTTACTTAGCATCATTTCTCACCATCCAAAGAATGCATGTTTGCTCATGTAGTTTTTTGTTTATTTGCTACTAAAATGCATGAACTATTCACTTTTCTACACATTTGTTTTCTCAAGTTACTCCTCCATTCAAGACAAGCTTATCAGATTAGTTCTTGCCCACTCCAGGAAATAAATCCTAATGTTCCCATGTGAATTAGGTACTTTTCATCAATGCCTATAGAGTACTCCAGGTGTGATTTTTGCCTAAGTACTTAACAGAACATATTAAAACAATCTGTTTATATGTCTGTCTCCAGAAATAGAATATAAGTTTTCTGAGGTTAGGGATTTTCTGCTATTTGTCTTCTGTGACTATAAAGACAAGTAGAGAGCTGTACAGAGCAGGAAGTCAAAAATGTTGGTTGAAGTAAAGTTGAGTTATTAGGAAAAGTGAAGAGAATTTAAAACTAATCCTATTACCTATTATTTTGGGTCACTACTAGCATGTTTAATTTAATATGTGACATATACAGTTGTATTTGGCAATAAAGAATGCTTTTACTGGAGAATCATGATATATTTTATTCTAGTTTTGCTTTATGATAAAAGTAAGTCTCTTTCTAGAAGGTTTCATTGTCTTTATATTCTCAATTATTTTTCAATTCTGTCACTTCTACTCTAGAACTCTAAGACTTAGTTAAGAATAAACTCATCATCAATATTTATTACTATAACTTTATTTTAGATTTTATTTTAGGTTCTGGTTAAGAAGCCAACTAATGGGTCTTTTTTATTATCTTCTCTGTCTTACTCATCATTCAAACTGTTGACAAAGCTAATTCAAAAAGGTACAAACAATATATCCATTGCCTAGGGTATCAAGAAATTCAGTGTTGTCTTAGGACCTGCTCCAATCTACATGCCCACACATTTTTACCACAATAAAGCCATTGCTGCTACACATATGTTTCAGCCACAGCAATCTGCTCTTTTCTGAGCCTATTCTTCTTACATGCTTCCATCTCCATTTCTTCGCTCGTGTGTTTATCTATCGTGAACTATTTTTGTTCCACTTCCATTTTCAAAATCCCACCAATCTCTCACATCTCAGTTGACATATTGTCTCTTCCAAAAACTCACTAGAAAGCTGTAATCAGAATTAACATTCATTTGATGAAATCCAGCATCCATTTATGATAAAAGAAAGACTCTCAGAAAAGTGGGAAAAGAGGGAGCATACCTTAACATAATAAAGGCTATAGATGGCAAAACCACAGCTAGCATCATAGTCAAAGGAGAAGAGCTAAAAACATTTTTCTTAAGACCAGGAACAAAAGAAGGATGTCCACTTTTACCACTTATTCAACATAAGATTGGAAGTCTTAGCCACAATAATGAGATAAGAACAAGAAATAAAATGCATCCAAATTGGAAAGGAAGAAGTAAAACTGTCATTATTTACAGATGACATGATAATATCTATAAAGAGAACTACAACAATTTCACCAAAAACCTATTAGAACTGATCAATTGATTCAATAAAGTAGCAGGATACAAAATTAATATCCAAAATCTGTTGCATTTTTATACACCAATAATAAACTATCAGAAAGGGAAATTAAGAAGACAATCCTATTTATAATTACATCAAAAACAGTAATATACCTAGGAATATATTTAATCAGGAAGGTAAAAGACCTGTACTTGGAAAATTATGAAGAAAGAAATAGAAGATTCAAATAAATGAAACATATACCGTGTTCATGGATAGGAAGAATTAGCATTGTTAAAATGTCTATACTACCCTAAAGAATCTATAGACAATGCAATTTCTATCAAAATGCCAATGACATTTTTCACAGAACTAGAACAAATAATTCTAAAATTTATGTGGAACCACAAAAGATACCAAATAGTCATAGCAATCTTGATAAAGAACAAAGTCAGAGGTATCATGCTACCTGATAACAGACTATTCTACAGGGCATGGTACTGCGTGGTACTGGCATAAAAACAGACACATAGGTCAATGGAACAGAATAAAGAGCCAAGAAATAACCTCATGCCTATATGGCCAGTTAATCTATGACAGGAAAGGAAAGAACGTACAATGGAGTAAAGACAAGTTCAATAAATGGTGTTGAGAAAACTGAACAGATACATGCAAAAAATTTTAAACTATCTTCTTATACCACAATCAAGAATAAACTCAAAATGAGTTAAACTTAAATGTAAGACCCTAAATCATAAAACTCTTAGAAGAAAACATAGGCAGTAAACTCTCTGACGTTGCTGTTAGTAATATTTTTTTCCTGATGTATCTCCTTGGGTAAGGAAAACTAAAAAAACGAATGGGACTACATCAAAATTAAAAGTTTTTGCACACCAAACGAAACAATCAACAAAATGGAAAGACTGCCTACTGGGAAAAGATATTCACCAATAATAGATACAATAAGAGGTTAATGTTCAAAACTTATAAAAACTCATACCACTTGACAACAAAATATTTAATTAAAAAATGGGCAGAGGATCCAAGCAGACATTTCTCCAAAGAGGGCATACTTATGGCCAATATACATATACATATGAAAAAATATTCAAAGTCACTAATTATCAGAGAAATGTGATTTAAAACCACAATGAGCTATCACCTCACACCTATTAAAATAGCTATCATCAATAAATCAATAAAAAACTAGTTCGGCTAGGATGTGGAGAAAATGAAATCCTTGGGCATTGTTGCGATTATAAATTTGTGCAGCGAGTATGAAAAACAGTGAGGGTCCTCAAAAAATTAAATTTCACTTTTGGGTATTTATCCAAAACATTCAAAACACTACTTCAAAAAGATACATGCACCCTATGTTTACTGCAGCATTATTTACAATGGCCAAGATATAGCAGCCACCTAATTGCCCATTAATAGATGATTGGATATAGAATAAGTGGTACATATACACAATGAATTATTACTTGGTCATAAAAAAGAAAGACATCTTACCATTTGCAACAACATGAATGGACCTAGAGGATATTGTGCTAAGTGACATACATCAGACAAATAAAGACAAATACAATATGATTTCACTTATACGTGGAGTCTAAAGAACAAAATAAAACAAACTTATAGATACAGAGAACAAAAAGATGGCTTCCAGATGGGATGGAGGTAGGGGAATGGGTAAAAAAAGAAAAGAATGGTGAAGGGATTAAGAAATTCAAATTGGTATTTACAAAATAGTCACAGGAATGCAAAGTACCACATAGAGAATATAGTCAATAATATTGCACTAACTGTATAGTGCTAGGTTAGTACTAGACATTGGGGAGTTCACTTTGTATATTATATAAATGTCTAGCCACTATGATGTACATCTAAAACTAATATAATATTGAATGTCAACTAAGTGAAAAGAGAGCAAAAACATTAATATTCATTTTATTACAATATCTGAGAAATTTTTTATATGACAGCTACTTGTGTTTATTGAAATTACTAAATTTTAGTAGTTTCCAAGCAGGAAGAAAATGCTTTGTAAACTTCTGAGTTCCATTATAATATTTAGTACAAGTAGTAAGAGTACTGAAAAGCTCAATGTTTAAAGTAAGAATATTGAATTGGAGGAATTGAATACCCTATATTCCTAACCTGAAGAACTACGACTCAGAAAACTATATTTCTCAACATAATTGAAATTTGAAGAGAGAGCCTAGTAACTTGTCTGCCAATACATTTTTCTTTCCGTGATACCTTTTATGTTCTTTCTGTATTGACTGATTGATTGATTAATTGATTGAGCTTCTTGGGGTAACCTTGGTTAATGCAATTATATAATTTTCAGGTGTACATTATAATTTGACATCTATATATTCTATTGTGTGTTTACCATCCAAAGTGAAATTGCCTTCAGCTACCACATATTTGATTCCTTTACCCTTCACCCTCCCCTTACCCACTATATTTGACCACTTTTACCCCGTCTACCTCCCCCCTCCTCTACCACCCACTAATTTCTAGTAACCATTAGTCCATTGTCCATGTCCATGAGTCTCTGTTGTTTGTCCTGTTCCTTTATTGCTTTTAGGTTTATATCCCACACATAAGTGATATCATGTGATTTTCAACTTTTTCTGTCTGTCTTATTTCACTTAGCATGATTATCTCAAGGTCCATTCATGTTGTCATAAATGGCAGGATTTCATCTCTTCTTATGGCTGAGTATTATTCTTTTGTATATATGTACCACAGCTTCTTTAGCCAATCATCTATCAGAGGACACTTCAGTTGCTTCCACATCCTGGCCACTGTGAATAATGCTGCTATAAACATCAGTGTGCAAATATCTTTATGGATATGAGTTTTCAAGTCTTTGGAGTAAATACCCAGTAGAGGGATTGCTGGATCAATGATAGATCAATTCTTAGTTTTTTGAGGACCCTCCATACTGTTTTCCATAGTGGCTGTACCAATTTTCAGTCTCACCAGCAGCGTATGAGTGTTCCTTTTTTTCCACATCCTCTCCAGCAGTTGTTATTACTTACCCTGTTGATTATAGCTATTCTAACAGAGGTGAGGTGTAGTTTTGATTTGCATTTCCTTAATAGCTAGTGATGTTGAGCATCTTTTCATATATTTGTTGGTCATTTGTATGTCCTCTAGGGAGACGTGTCTATTCAGGTCCTCTGCCCATTTTTTGATTGGATTGTTTGCTTTTTGTTGCTGTTGTTATTGAGTCATGTGAGTTCTTTGTATATTTTGGATATCAGGCCCTTATCGGAGGTGTTGCTTGCAAATATATTTTCCCATTCTGATGGTTTTCTCTTTACCTTGTTAACGATTTCTTTTGCTGAGCAAAAGCTTTTTTAGTTTGATGTTGTCCCATTCTTTTATTTTTGCTTTAACTTTCCTTGCCTTTGAGGTCAATTTCATAAAATTCTCTTGAAATCCGAGATCCTTGAGTTTAGTTCCTATGTTTTCTTTTATACATTTTATTGTTTCAGGTCTTACATTCAGGTCCTTAATCCATTTTGAGTTAATTTTGGTGTGCGGTTCATGATACCTTTTAATCAATAGATAACATAATAGCTTTTCCTAGCAGAACTTCTAGACCAGCATGGCCCATTACAACTTTCTACGATCATGAAAATGTTCTATATCTTCACAATCCAATATTGAAGTCACTAGCTACATATGGTTCTTGAATACTTAAAGACTATCTACTGTGAAGAATTAAATTTTAGTTGAATTTAAATAGCCACATGTTGCTAGTAGCTCCCATATTGAACAATGCAGTAGAACTATATGAACATTTTTCCAACTCTTTTCTCTTGAGAAAGGGAATATGCTAACACAACAATTCTGTGGTTAAGAAGAAATGAATACTAGTGTTTTCTTTTGATTTTAAGGGACATTTTTCTCAGTACAGAAATGCTTACTTAACCAATAGAATATTGTTATTGAAATTTTCCCCTTGAAAGAGAACAGAACAAGTGGTAGCTCATAAAGACTGGATTGCAAGTAAATAATGTGCACTTGTAGAAGATGATGCACACTGAATAATTAAGGAGATAGCTTGATTCAGTCTATTGCAATTGGAATAATGTTCATTACTGAGACTGTCTCAAAGAAAGAGAATGGAGTCTGGGGTTTTATGGAGTCTAGTAGGTAGGGGAATTGTGGGGAAAGATATAGATAAGTCTTAATCTGAGTGTTTGAGAATGAATGGGGGTGGGAATATGCAAAAGGAGAGTGTGTGTATACACACACACACACACACATACACACATACATACATACACACACATACATACACATACACACACACATATATATATATATAAAATATATATGTGTGTATATATATACAGACATACATACATACACATGCATATGTATTTCTATATACATATACACAATTTCAGGAAGAATTCGAATTTCACAAATTTCATCTATTTATATTTCCTCACTTGCACCGAAAGGTCTGAGGAGGCCAGGTTATATACTTCTGCTTTGTGGTTTCCTGTAGATTTTCTATTAGGAATTGTTTTATTTGTAGAGGAGACATTGAATATTATATTTTCTAATTTTAATGAATTATCTAGTATTTAGTCTCAAATTCTGCAACATTTATTAAGCATCATGTATATATTAGATAAGTGATACGTAACAGCATATTTTATTTTATTTCTGTCGATTGCCTTTTCGAAAACATGGAAACTAAGGCTAATATTGTTTAAGAGAATTGTCCCACTTAGATCCGAACCTTATATTTCCATATGTGTAGTTAGATATTAGCCATTTAACATTATATAACTGAAATGTCATCCACAATCACTTCAGTCCTGATTATAGATAGTAATTGAATTGAACTTTGGGTTTGGTGGTAATGTAACACTCACCCTGAGATTTCTGTAAATGTAGGTGCACTTATTATCTGTGGTTACCTCAGATTTTGAGATTTTGTTTCAGACAGATTAATTTCATTTATGGAGCATTCCACCATACTATTTTTGTATATCTCTTTTTAAAGAAATTAAACTGAATTTGAATTTCATGATTGAATTTGAACTTTTCCTAGAATTACACAGGCACACACACAGACATACACACACATACATCAGTGTATTGACGTACTCTCCTATGTGTATAGATATCTATGGATGTCTTTATGACTCAGATATTTCTCTATTTTCTCAAATTTTATTTTGAGGAAGATTGTTGTTAATGATACAATTAGATGATAAATTTTTGATTCTTTGTGGTTCTCAAACATATTAATCTGAAATGCTATTATTTCTCAGAGCTTATATATTCTGAGAGTGGGAAGAAAGTCATATGTATATGATTTCTACACATACACAAACAATTAATAATTGTGTTGTATATAGCTACATTGAGGGTGATGGAAAGACTTTCTTGTAAAGAAATTATATTCTAAAAAGAACACATCAGGAAGGTAATTGTAATATTTACTTTCCTATCTAGACTTTTTTTCTCTCTCTCTTTCTAATTCTCAGCTATTTCTGGTTTGATGGATTTTCAAGCACACCTTTCTGGCTTGCTCACATCCTAGGTGATTAGCTGTAAAATGCTCAACTAGCACAGTGCGCTGCAGAACATTATATATTTAGGCAAGGCACAGAATCTGCCATTTTTATTTTCAGTTGTGTTCACAATAATGGTTTACAATGATTCTTTTTTAAATATCAAATAATATTTTTAGAAAGAATTAGAATTCTATTGTTGAAGGAAAGAACATGGCATTTCAAAATAAATTCTAAATGTCAATGAGGTGATTTGTTCCTTGGATCAAAAACATCTAAGCCATGAATTTTTATTTTTTTAATCATTCCCAAAATATTTTCAAAAAAGTTCTTTGTAGAATTAGTTTAGTAAACATGACATCTAAATTTAATAAAAAAGAATAATTAGTTTTTTAAACATTAAATTCTAAAGATTTTTCAAATGATAATTTTAAGAAAATTTGCTAACATTTATCATAGTTGCTAAGAAAAAAAATAAATTTATTGCTTAGAAATAAAGATAAGATTCAAATAAAAACATATTTTTTAAAAGGAGGTCAGCCAAAATCAATTTTGGTGATCTTGAACAAGTTTCTTTATTTTTCTGGCCTCATTTTCTTCATGAAAACAAAATAACAATGATATGTAAGCTCTAAGATTCTAGGTACGATAAGTGAATTAATAATGGAAATCATTCGAAAATAGTTCCTAGTTTATAGAAACTACTCAAAAACATTAAGATTATTTAATTAAACTTGCTTATTTCATAAAAGCAACAATGAACTTTATAAATGTTATAAAATTTGCTGGTATTTTCACAACTAATACATAAAACTCCAGTTTTCATTTAAATAATTGCAATACTTTCTTAAATAAAAGTATGTACAGTGGATAAACTACATAGAAAACTTTAAGTCTTCCTGAGAATGGTCCAGGGAAAGCTTCATCGAGGGGTTGCTTGAAGAAAAGGAAGGAAATTCCAGGTAGATGGAAAAGTGCTATAGGGCATGTAGGCTGGCCCTTCCAAACACTTATAGACTAAGGGTACAAATAGAGGCTCACATATTGTAGGTCTAGGTACATGAAATTTATAATAAACAGAAACATATGAACATATTTTATTATTATCAGTTTTTTACTCAACATATTTTTATAACAACCTGGAAGATCAAGATCAAATTAATAATTCTTAGACTCCTTGGAGTTCCATGCTATAGCATGACAATATAAGGGGATGCTTGGATTATCCCCTTCCTACCCCAGTCCCAGTGATCTCGGTTTAGCCCATTAGTCTACACTGTCTTCCTGTTCCCCAAACAGATGCCACTTGGCCACTTTTTAGGCCTATGAGTGAGCATACCAGCAACCTGCTATCAGGAGGAAGGACCTGAGAAAGAGGTTCAAGTGGGCCTTAAAACTTGCCTAGATGATGTTGAGAAATCTGATCTTGTAGCAAAGATGTGGTTCTGGATGGCCACATCCTGTTTGCCCTGTACATTGTTATACCATGCAGAGGGCATGGCTGGAGGGAGGGAAAACAAGGACCTCTAAAGGGCAGAGCCCAAGGTAGGAGTCCCTCTTGCTTATTTTAAGGTTGGTTTGAGACAATGTGGCATCTCTATGATCTATAAATTACTCTGGAAACACCATGAAGGATAGATTTGGGGGGCATAATGACCAAGGAACTGTTGAAATAGTTCAATCTACTAGAATTAGAAGAGTGATAGAAAAGATAGAGAAGAAAGTGTGAACAGACTCAAGAGACATTTAGGTGGTATGCTCGATCGATAAAGCTCAATGGCCAACTAAATCTTAGAGGGAGAAGATGTTGGAAACTAAGATGAATCTGACCTCTCTTTGCATGGAGGCCTGTAAACGGAAATATAACTTTATTCTAGAATTTGCTCCGCCTCACTATGCCATCTCTCAGATTTGAAAGCAGTCTGCAGTGACAGTTTGGAATCTTGGTCATAATTTTAGAGTTTGATTTTGGTCTAATAAAATGAAAGCTAATTACTATTATTGTATTATTATTGTATTTTAAAGCACTATTTGCCTAAGGAATACATATTCTTTAAAGACACACCTGTTTATGCTTCTAGTTATGTACACCTAAAGGACATAAATAATATAATTTATTGTGGCATAGACATTTTTAAATCCCATCAAAAGATAAGCGGAGATGCATATTCAAAATACTATTAGTTATAAATAAGCAGATTAATTCCATCTTCTTTTGCCTAGTTCACTGAGTTTGTTGAATATTTTTCTGAACCAAACTTGACCCCTTAAAGTGTAGATGAAATTTCTTCAAGCTGCAATACATCTAGTCTAATCAGGACTCTTATAAATAAAAATGAGTTGTGTTTAAACCAAGCCTATGATGATAACTACCAAATTGGAAAGAAATTGTTTAATTATTTATGTAAATTTAATTATACTGGTTTAAGTAGAAGCTTGTTATAAATATTAGTCAAACAAAAGATAATTATTTGAATGGCATTACCTCTAATAAAGCAACATAAACAGACTAAACTAATTAGGAACTAAAATGCATATGCTGTGAACTTAATATGAAATTTTCAGTTACGATATTGCATTGTGCAATTTGATAAATTGGAGTTTATTATTGCTGTGCTCATTAAAATAAACCCTCCTTATAGCACATATAATGTTGGACTCCTACAGATAACATTATAATGAGAGTATGATGCATTTTGATTGAGTTACCACATGGGAGAAATTTAATTTAATTAAACTGATCTTCATTAAAATATTGCATTCAAGTGAAGTAATTATATGGCACATACAATATGGAAGAAATCCTACTGTTTAAAAGGGAGAACATTCACAACAGATTGGCCATGATTTTATTAGAGTGCTTGTCTCAATAATTAACCTGTGACTTGAACGTAATGATATAGTGAATAGCCTAACATTCCTTTATGCTCTGGTTTTTAAAATAAATAACATGTACAAATGTGTTAATATAGAATTTATAGTTATAACTATATCCGCACATACATTCATATCTGCATATATACACAAATATATGTAATACTGATAAATTTTGTCTTAATGTTTATATTGAAAGAATTAGCAAAACAATGTATAAGCATATATGTATTTTATTACAAATGTGATTCTGAGAGATGTTTTTGCTATATATCTGAGACAATTATTGAGTATGCCTATCATCCTTGAATAATAAGCTAACTTAATGTTAGAAGATTAAAAAACTATAGGGGAGTGGGTGGGTAGGTACAGTTAAAATGTTAAATTATAGAAAAATTATGAAAAAAATATGCTATGGCCATTACAGTAGCCTACTGATATTTCTACCAGGTTAATAGTATTTAATATATAGATAAGAAAACCTAAATTCATATGTTAAAAACATGGATAATTATATTTCTTTTTCTTTCAAATTCTTAAAATTAATAAAATGAAACCTATAAAAAGTATCGTATTTCTAAATGAATCCATTAGTTAATAGATTACTTAACGGAATTTACATATCAAAATAAGGAAAATATAAAATGTTAACTTTATTTCTTGGCTTGTCTATAAGCACTTTCTTGTTTCTTCACTACCCTCTCGAACACTTATGAGTCTCTTTCTCTGGATTTTTCCCCGTTATTGAAAGGGCCCCATGTTGGTTCTTTGCCTGATCTGTCTATATTCAGTCATTGATATATTGGAGAAGTTAAGGACTGAGTTTAAACCCTAACTGAGTGAAGTTGTACCAGTTTTGAAGTTTTACTGAAGAACAGTGTTTCTACCACTGCCCCCGCTCCAAAATTGAGACAATTGTGTTGACTTATTCTGCACCAGGCACAAGTTTCTATAACAAAATATTATACTTACCCTTTTCCACTCACTGCTCTTTCTACTGTTAAGTCTGTGAATGATTTTCAAATCTATTTTCTTTTAGCCAAGATCCAGGTCATATTTCTATGAATTTTTTTGATAGCTCTATTCATGTGTCCAGCGGCCATGTTAAAGTAAACATGTCTTAAATCAAATCTATTACTTATTTTTTTTTTTTTCAAACATCACATTTCACCTCTGGAGTTCTTTCTTAGTTATTAACATTCTTAACCTGATAAACCAAACTACAACCTTAGTTATCTCTGTCTTTCCTCTTGTCTTAAATTACAGAACAGATGGCTCTCAAATTGCATATAAAATCATACATCAAATAAGTATATCAACCTGGATATACCTTCTATTTAGAGAATTACTCTATTCTCTCTTCACATTCCCACTAATGGTGCCTATTCTATTTGTTTGCTATCCATTGTCAGTGCTACTGACAGCACCAGCTTCACGGGTGTGCAGCTAGTATATTTGTACCTGCCCTCATGCTCAGAAAAGTCCTGCACTTGGGTTGCTCTAAGATTGCATCTTAAAATTCTTAATTCCATCTTTGAGTTTGAGTTTTACAACTAAAGTCTAAAGAGATAATGGAGTATGGGCTGGGCAAATAAAAAAAAAAACAAACATTATGACTTGTTGAAAGGGAGGCTGAAAAGAGAAAAGGTGTTGTATTTGAATCTGTTTAATGACACATTTTTCCCCTGCTTTTTGAACAAAGAACCTTGCTTTTTCATTTGACACTGAGCCATTTATATAGTCTTCCCTGACTGTTGAGGTTTGTTTCTAACCTCTTTCCTCCCTGTTTTCTAGTCTAGGAGTCTCCAACCCCCAAGCCATGGACTGCTAGAATCTGTGGCCTGTTAGGAACCTGGCCACACAGCAGGAAGTGAGCAGCAGGCTAGAGAGTGATGGTTCACGGTATTTGCAGCCATTCCCCAGAGTTAGCATCACCGCCTCAGCTCCATCTCAGATCATCAGGCATTAGATTCTCATAGGAGAACCAGTTCCTGGTACTAAAAAGGTTGGGGACCACTGCCTAGTCCTTGCCCACATGTGAGCTGTCACATTATTCCTAACCTTACAGTACTGTGCACAGCAGCCTCTTCCCACGTCCCCAGCCATTTTTATCATCATTCCCCTGGTTACAACTGTTAATCAGTATTTTCTCAAATCATTTGCAATTTATCCCTCATCCTGTCTTTGTTTATCATATTTTTATGCCTAGATTTCTACACTATTTCCTAGAAGCTGCCCCTTTCTGACTATTGATATAAATCTTTAACCTCTGGCCTTTTGTTAAAATCACTGCTTTCATCACTACTGTGTGTCCCATGGCTCTCACAATACATTTCTTTCTTCTCTTATATTCCTTGACTTCTATAATGTTTATTTAAGTGCTCGTCACCCTTATGTATATATTCCTCAAACTGAAGTGCAGAATCTTTATTATAATGATTTGTGTGTGTCCAATACCAAAATAACGCCTAAAATGCAGTGAGAGTTCAGTGTAGACTCTTTGGCTCTCAATTGCTTCTTCATTAACAGTTAAAGATATTTCATTGCCAAAGTCCAAAATTATTATATAGGTCTAGAATTGCATATAATTGTTAAAATACTGAAAGGACACAGAAATAATTGGTTATTGGTTTTTAACTATAAAACCCTACTTTCATTTGATTAATTGCATAAAAATGAATTTTGATTATTATATTTCATTTCATATTAGTCTAAAAACCTGCTTTTAAATACATATTTGTTTTCAAGGGACACATTTGAATTTTTGTGGTCACAAATTCATATGTTTTTGTGTAATAATACAACCTTCTTATGAGGAAAAATTGGTTTTAATGTATTATCAAGATTACATTAAAATATAATTGTTTTATTAAGATTTTTTGAATAACAAAATTTAGATTAAATCATTAATTTTTTTAATTTGAGAGATTTATTGGCAGAGATTTATTGCTAACATAACTACCATAGCAGTTAGTTAGAAAATAACTTTGATCCATAGGTTTTTGTAACATTTCCTAAGTACATAATTTAGTATATTTGAGTTTTCAAACACGCTTATATACATTTTCACCAATCCTGGCAGAAATATCTACTTTATAGCTTGTGTTCTCTATCCATTAATTTTAACTTCTCATTTATGGCATAAATGCATATTTAAGGAGTTTTGAAAATATGTGTTCTAAATTTTCTTGTTTTATATGTGTGGCCATTAGACTCTGTAAGGTAAGCAGAGCATATTGAGTGCCATGTTTTCTTCCTTTGTATGTATTCAAAGAACCTTTTCTTTTAGCAGCATTCATTCCACTAGCTTAAAAGCTTTTATATTTTCTAAAATGTTCACTGCTCAATTTATTAAAAGTTAGAAATAAAAATCAGAATAAAAGCTATTTTTGTTCACCACACAATGTTTTTTCTTCCTATGTTCCTGGCATACAGTAAAATAAGTATAATATAATGCCAATCTTTCAAATAAAAACTAAAAAGCAGGTTGCTTCTGCAAATGAGTATATAGGATAATAGGGACTTTGATAGTAATTAAATTTTAAGTTTATATAAACATAGCAACTTATAATTTTATAAGTTGCTTTAGTCAGCAGAATCTCATTTGAAACTCTTAAAATCATTTTAGTGGATTGTTCAGCATTGTTAGACTTATTTTTCAGAGGAGGAAGTTGAGGTTTCACAAGGTTGTTTGGTTTGCTCAAACTTAAAAAAAAATAGAAAGCCTAGAATTCTAGCTCAGGTGTTTTGACATATGGTCCAGCCCTTTTCCATTGCTTCTCACAGCTAACAATTATTGGAGACATTGTCTTCCCCTCCCTTTGTTTTCTAATTTATCAGGCTAATTTATTAGTCCTTCAAGAAATGAATAAAAGCTGATGAGAATAAAATTTAAAAATATAACATATACTTAAGCTTTTCACAAATACCACACTTTGGATATAACAAATGCAAATTTCTTCTCTAGGATTTTCCCAGAAGTATATAAGATATTTTTCATACTATAATTTAATTTTAGTTCAGTATGAAAATAGCTTCTTATATCACCCATGTACAATGATAAAAATATCTAATTGTTTTTAACTTGCCAATATGAACATCTGGTATATTCATCATATCTGCTCTCTAATTCTTGAATTCCTCCTAATTTATAAAATAGAGATTAATAATACCCACATTAAGGAATAAATACAATTATATATATGCATACAATATATGTTAAATAATAAATATTCAATAAATTCTATCTTAGAAAGCATAATGACTACAGCAGGAAATTATATCGACTAGCATAAAAGTTCTAGAAAACAACTATGGTTGATTCAAAATAGGTGATTTTCAGTCTTTGATGCACACTGTTTTGTACTTGACTTTTTATGTATTTTTTAAAATTCCATTAAAATCATCTTAACATAAATGTAAATTGAAAATCAGACTGCATTTAAATTACACACAATTTATTTATAATTATATGAACCAAAATATTCCAAAGCTTATACTCTTTGAGGATTAGTTTGTTCTATGAGAACAGGGTGTTCTTTCATACATTGTTAATATTTTATCAATTTACTTCTATAGGTTAGATTTTAAATATCAGTTAACAGTGTTTTATGATATTAGAAAATAATTCAGTAAAATCAAGAATTCTATTTATTAGAATGTTCTGGTAAAATTAACTTACTTATATACTTGAAATTTTCATAGTATTTTACCCACACTAAATAATTCATATTAATAAAGTGAATATTTTTGAGGAATTAAATAAGTTTTCAATCTAATTGATGATTCTACTACATTCTTTTTGAAAATATTTCATTTTCCTCTCTAACTCAAAGTACCATTCATTCCTGTCAAATTAACTTTGCCTAATTAACTTAGTGTCTTTCTTAATTCTTTTATCACAAAGTATATACAGTCTGAATTGAGAGAACTTATTAAATTTTTGGTAAATATGTTAAAAATTATGTGGGGCCTTTTAAAAATGAATAAGTATCTTTCTACACACTTTTTTTAATTATATCAAAGAAATGAAAGTATGCATACCTCTCTAATTACATTTATTTAGCAGTGCTAATTGTAGTATGAGTTTCCTGTTTACTGGTCAGAAAACACACTTTAAAATACTAAAGGAATTAGTCTACAAATTCAGCATTGAGAGTGAAATGTAGTCATATCCTTCACTATAATTTGTGATTAATTCTCTTTCAAATACAGTCATTCAGAAATGGAGGTTAGCTTCTCAGCTAATTTCTGTAGTGGGAACCATATTAAGAAATGATTTTTCCTGAAGTCTGATCTGGCATAACTTTTTAATGTCACCTGTGTCTCAAACATACAATGTCCAAGAACTAACTCTCCAGTGAAATGACTTGTAGTACTAGCAAGTGTGTTTCACAGAAAGTTTGTAGAAAAAGAATGACTTGCATATAAATTAGGCTACTTCCATGAACCCTTGAGAAGAAAAGCTCAATTTCTTTTTATTCAACATAATTGTGTCTTCCAAACACAATGTCTAGAATTTCAGTGTCCATAATTTATTATTAATTGTGTAGACTGACATATTATTTTGATTATTTTTCTGAATCATAGTAGCTCAAAGTAATTTGTTGGATTTTGGTTTGTGTTTTGTTTTTAATGAGAAATTAAATTTAAATATACCATTAAAATAAATATGTAATGGAAATGACTACACATCTTTTCATATAATTCAAATGCATATTTTATACTGCCTATAACATGTGGTCATCTGGTTTTCTGATTGTTTTCTAGCTGTTTAGTTACATTGTTAGCCCTCAGGATGGCCAAGAATTATTCAAGACTTGGCTTGGATTGATATTTCATCATTCATTCCACTGTCTGCTTTCTTTTCATTCTTGATATTTCAGTTTGTACTTGCTACAGTTCTCCATCTGTCTCCATGAGTCTGCTCTAACTTGCAGGCACTCAGTTTGTTGCTTCAATTAACTTTTCAATGGACCCCCTGGCAGCTTCCATTCTTTCCTGCTGGTGCTCCCCATGTCCCCGCTGCTTTGAATCAATGTGTTCCCACTCTCCCCACCTCCTCCCTGCCCTATTCCACCCCTTATTTATCAGTAGTCAGCTGGTTGAACTATTGTTTGGAACACTGTGGATTTCCTGCTGATTTTATAGCTAATTCCCTACCGATTTTTTGTTACACTTTTATGTCATTTTCTACCCAATTCTGTACTCAGGATGCTGACATTACTTTGTAAGGCCCAATGCTAGGGAAATTTTTCCAAAAATTCTTGACCTAGAATCCATTTAGTTACTTTCTTTACTAGAATTGACCAAGAGTGAAGTTTAGTTTCCACTATGTCTACTGGGAAAAATACAGTTACATTTGACAAGGTGTTTATATAAATATAAACTATGTCTACTTACTGATGTTAGAGCTTCGATTCCACAATATTCCCCCAGTGACTTGTTAAGCAACCAGTTCTTTTCACAGACTTCACTGTGATATCCTGAAGGTGGATACCTTAAATAGAATTGATGTTATTTACTATTTACATTTTCGGGAGGATGATCCTCATGTTTCTTTGATCTAGCAGTCATCTGTGGTGTTGTCTTGATTACTATAAGGTCTTATTCTCAAGAGTGGTATTCACAGTCGAAATCTAAGGTAAATTCTTCTCATTCTTGAATTTAGTATTTTTCATGTTGGGTGTCACATAAGGAACTTCTCCAGGGCTCATAACCCCCTAGTGACTGATGTTAAGTTTCACATCAACTCTTCATGTGATTTCCTTGTACTCACGCAAACTGTCCAAAGCCTGAAAACTTTCTAAGGAAAAATAAAAAAAAAATTTGTCTCCTAAGAAAATGCTTCTTTTAAACTTGAGTTAAAAATAATCTACATGAAACTTAGAAATTGCAAGTAGATGCATTATATACAACTTTTGGCCAGCAGCTCTAATGAAAGTAATATAGCCAATGCAAAATAGTAAAGTAATGTAGCCAGTGCAAAATAGTGGAATGTAACTACGAATTTAAGCTTCGTAGAATGTAAACATAATGGAAATAACATGAGCTTCCGAAAGAGACATTTTTGTGTTTAAATCTAGGCTTTGACATGTTTTAGCAATATAATCTCAAGCAAGATTATAATAATTAACCATGGTTTGGAGTAGATCAGTGATTTTCAAAGATTTTTTTGTTTGTTTGCTTGTTTGTTTTTTAATAGCAAAACTTAAACACTTCATGTATAATCTCAATATACTTGTCTTACAGCAAGAGTAGTCAGTGATCCTCTGGTCAGAGTAGAAATTGGGAACCCAGAGCTCTGAATAGATTTTCTTTGTGGCTCTGAAGAACTGTTTTATTTCCCCAAGCTCCTGTAGAATACAACTGGAAATCCTCTGGACTAGATAATATCTCATTGCTTAAATTTTTAAATGCAGAAATCTCTCTACTGTGTATACCTTTTGTCAGTGTGTTTCAGATGTGCTTCCATCCCTAAGAATTAGGACCCATCACTTGAATATCAACTTTTCCCTGGTCCCTCACTGAGAAGGAGGGGAGTAATTACCTGATCCAGGCTCAGGGCAACTCCTGCTTTGGCTGCACCCCCACTCCTCCTTCCTACAAGCAATCTCTCTCTCAGCACCACAATGAGCTTTAGTTATCCCACAGCCAACCCCACCATGTATTTCACACTGCCTTAATCAATCACCAAAAAAGCTCTATACCACCCATGCTACTTCTCATCACCCTGACACTGATGCTCATGGGGCTTTGCCTGTCTCCTCTTCTGACCTTTAATTCTCTTCACAAATACCAAAGCATTCTAAGTTCTCTAGAACTCTTATTTCAGCCAAGTTTCTTGCCCTCTCTCTCTTCTTTGAATAACCGTATAAAATTCTAAACCTAAAATTACAACTTCTGCCAATTCCCATGCAGCAGAAGACAATTTTTTAAACTTTATAATTCTGACCTTTTGGTTCAAGTGACTTCTACTTTGTCAGGACTTCTATAACCTCTTTGTTTGTTTGATTTTTTTTTTTTTCATTTTATTACTCTCCTAAATAAGTATTCTATACCTTCTTCTCTGTATATAAATTTCTAACATCTCTGGTCCCATCGTTATTATCAGCTGATAACCTTGGTTCCCATAAATCGGAAAAGAACCTCTCTACATGTTCTCATCATCACATACCCTAACTTCCTCCATTTTTCTTCTAATTCTAGTTCTATAGATCAACGCTCTGCCTTTCTATGTCCTTTAGATCTCATTTCTCTATTCAGTGATATATCTAGCAATTACCCCTTTTGTATATCACACAGCAATTCTTCTCTCAATGGCGGATCACTCCCACAAGCTTATGAAAAAAAAAATGTGATAAAATCTCCTATCTTAAAAGAAAAATTCTCCCTTGGTCCCATGTCCCTTTCCAGATATTTCTTCACTTCTCTGCTGCCATATTACACCAGAATTTCCTTAAATGAGTTGTTAATACTCACTGTCTTCCATTCCTTGAAATAGCTTTTGAAATAACTCCATCAAAATCAGTAGTATTAAGGTCAAGATGCCCTCGATTTTATTACATTTCATGGTTAATTTTGTGTCATTGTCTCTTTTGACACTTTGCTCACCTTTTCTTTCTTGAAGGAACTTATTTGGCTCCTGGTGCTCCATTGTCCTCTTTTTACCTCTTCCCTTGCAGACCATTCATTTTCAGTTTCCTTTATAGGAAACTTCAGTTTCTGCTCATCCTCCTAACTTCTTAACATTAAAGTGTCTTCCTTGGAACTCTTGTCCATTACCACCTAGGTAACCTGTATGCAATCTCAACCAGCCTATGCCTTTATACAGGATCATCCAGATTTATAATTTTTTGCCTGTACCTCCCATCCTTTGAACACTAAACTCATATATCTTGGGCGACTTCTCAAATGTAACATATCTACACAAAACTCCTGACTTCACCATTTCACAAAAATTAAGCCACACAAATCCTTCTCCATTTTAATAAATGGCAACTTCATTCTCATCCCAAAACCTGGAGTCACCCTCGGCTCTTTGTTCTCTAGTATCCCACATCCAATCCATCCACAAACTGTGTTTACTTTCTCTTCAGATTTTATGCAAAATCCTACTAGTTCTCCCCACATCCAACAAAAATACTCTTGCCCTATCCACCATAAAAATTTGATCTTATTTTAATACTCTCCTTTAACTAGTCTCTGTGTTTCCCCTTGTGCCACTACAGTATATGCTTAGCGAACCAGCCAGTAATTCTGTTAACATCTGAGTTAAGAGCCGATACATCTGTGATAAAAATCTTTCAATCGCCTCCCATTTCACTTACAAGAAAAGCTAAAATTATTTTAATGAGCTGTCATTAGGGTGACCATATAATTTACCATTTTAACTAAGGCACTCTTCATGGTAGAAGATGGCATTCTTAATAAAATCACTCCCAGACAACATGCATAAACAGACATAGTCCCAGACTAAGTGGAATTGGAATGGGGTTTCCTCCTACCCTCCTAAGCATAAACCCCCATGCTATCTACCCCACCCTTTGTAAAGTACCTAATCTCATTTCCTCCCTCCTGCCCCTCTCACACACCTCTCACACACCTCTCACTTGCGTACTATGCCCCTTGCAATTCCTAGAAACATTCTCCTGCATCAGGGTAATTTGTTCTTTCAGATCACTACTTGAAATACTCTTCCTTCACTTATTTGCAGAGATCATTTCTGAATTTCCTTATCTTTCTGCTCAAATATCACCTTATAAGAGAGGCTGTCCAGAACACCTTACTTACATAATATCTTACACACACGCACACTGGCATGTTCTTATTCCTTTATTTTCCTTTATATTTTTTTCCATACCATATATCACCATCTGATATATTTTAATGTATTTATTTATTATTGCCTGCATTGCCTACTAGAATGAAAGTTAGAAAAGTGACCTTTTCTGATTTGCTCTCTACTGTGTTATTAGCCTAGAATAATTTCTGTAACAGAGAAGGTGCTCAATTAAAATTGGCAAATTAATGAATAAAAAATGTCTGCTTCATGCTATGTTGGTTCTGGTCCCCTAGCTTGTTGCATTGATCAGATCGTAAAAAGTCAGCTCATACTGCACAAATTCACATAATTCTCATTCATGCACAGGAGGCCAATATAATTTTATAATGTAGAAGATTTTCTTCTTTCTTTTTATTGATTGATATGTGTTTATACACATGCACAGAAGTGCAGATCTACACACATACATATATTCTCCGAAATGTTCTTTATATTAGAGTTAGGTTGCTAAAGGCTATACTTACATTCCACATTAATTTCTATTTTCTATTGCACATTTTAAAAAACACACAGAAACTAGCATGTTATTTCTCCTTCCCTTGCTCTATGATTTGTCAAATAAATCTAGGTCCAAAAATATTCACTGATGAATTGATTGAATGAAAACATATTATACATTTACTTCCCAGTTAGGAACATTAGTTTTGTTCAGAAAGATTATTTCATGAATGTAGAATTACAGCAAGGAAACAGAACAGTTTCTATAAATGGGGGAAAAGAATAGGTCTAACTTCAAACTTAGATAAAACCTATTTTACTTCATTTTATTGGTTTACCCTTCTCGCTTATATAATTGACTTCCCATTTATGACATATTGTTCAATTTTGTCCAATTTAAGTCCAACTTTGGTTAGTTCTTTACTAATCCATTTGTTGCTATAAATCCATTAATATTAAGCATTACCAAAAGCATAATCTTTCTGAATATGTATTTTAATCCCATATTTTATTAACATTAATAAGTAGGTTATTAAGAAACTTCAGAACTTTAAATTAGGTTTAGGACATAAAAATCAATTTTTTAAAATACTTGAATTTCCAGTTGGCTCAGCATTGTTTATCTACCATTAGTACTACTACTAATAAAAACACTATTGCATCCCTATAAGCTATTGAATTGCTGCTAGATTTAATGTTTATTTTACTTTAGGTAGAATAGTTTGTCAGACATTGCACATTGCAATATAGTATACTAACCAAATAGATAAACTAAACAAAAATATCAGCAAGAATTTTTAGATGAAAAACCAGATCTAATAATAATATGACAATATGTTAAACTTATACCAATTATTTTTAATTCAATATTTTAATTGATGAAAAGGAAGTTTCCATATACTATAAAAGAATCTAGATTTATTCATTAAATAAAAAACAAAATATTGAAGAATAGATAAAATGATAACATTGAGAAGTAAGACAATGGTCAATTTTCATTTACTTTCCATATCTTTTAAATTGGGTTTTTTAAAAAATGAGAATGTATTAATTTTATAATTAAACTCTTTCTCTTCCTTCCCCTACCCATACATAAACAAATAAAACAAAGAAACAAACAAAATGTCAGTCACCACCACATCGTGGTAATTGATTCTACTTCCTAAACATCTATTCATGTACTTTAGTAGCTACCGTGAACAGTAGGCAGACAGGCACTATATATTTATATTAAAGTTAGGTTGCTAACTCTAATTTTTTAAATGCTATAGTGCAATAATTCTCGGTTGTCTAGGTTTTCCTTTGTTTATTTGTTTGAGACAGTGTTCTCTGTTGTTCTGGACTGTCTGTGGTTATATAGGCATTAGTTAAGATTACATCTACCTCATTCTGACTCTGGCCTGACTTATTAAGGTAGAGATTTCATTTACAGATGTGAAGGGTCACAGCACTTTCTCCATAATCTACTGTACCACCTAGAAAGCTTTTCCTCCAAAACAATCAGATAAGATGTTTGGGGAAAAAATGAGCAATGGGCCTACACTTTTTTAAGAAGCCTGTAGTGCTTAAATGCATGTCGGATAGTACAGGAAACAGTTCATGCAGTTTTAGTCATATTGGTGACAGATTACTTCTGCTCAACTTGAGACACACTGAACTATATAATATACACTGACATGATACTGAGAAGCAAATTATGTGCTGTTTTTGAAAGGTTGGTGATATCAAAACTGATAAACATAAGTCTGTCCTTATTACCAAAATGTCTTATATATCCTTTAAGAAGCAGTGAAATCCCAGGCGACAGATAGTTTGACAAATATGAACCCCAAGAAGCATGCTCTAAGCCATAAAGCTCATATCTGTCAATATCAAACATGGCAAATGTGTTAAAAAAGAGCATAATGGTGTGCTATTGTTATTGCTGAGACATCAGTCTTCTTTATGTTTGCATTAGAGACTTGTTAAGGTGCAGAATGTTTTGCCCACTAAATGTCTATATGAGACAAGATTGTCAACTCAGCTGTAAACAGAGGGCATTCTTCCTAGAAAAATCTCTGAAATTGGCTTTATAAATGTAAACAGTAGAAAGGCTTCTCAATTCTTATTTTTACTTGATAATTGTTTAAGGGTTTGAAAGCAAATATAAATATAAATGTAATTTTGAAAGTCTTGAAAGTCTTACCTTAATATTTCATTGTTTCCATTCCATTTTTATTATATCAGACAACAGCCATAAAACAACCAGTAATCTCTTTTGCCCAATGAATTCACTGTATATAAGCACACTTTGAGGATAACGCTGATTCATCAAATTTTTGGTGAATTTTCTGGGGTTAAGGAGAAGGTCTTATTCTATTGTTAGAATGAAAAAGGTGTTTTCTAAACTTCTTATAATTTTTCCATATGTAGAACTCAAATAAGGAGTCTTTGAAATTTTGACTAGAACGGTGAGGGGAAAAATAGGAAAAGAACTTTAATGATGATCTGCCTGTGGGCAGAGAGTAAATAAGGAAAAAGGGAGGCTATGTCGCCCAATATTGCATGTCAGCCTAGTACTCCCATCCTGGTCCCTAACACCATGTGCCCAGCTTGGATACTGATTGCCTGGGCCATAAAGCCCATCAAATATGCTCTTTACATTTTGGTGCCATTTAAACTCTACAAAACAGTATAGCTAAACAGAATCAATGACTAACTATAAGTGACATTTGTTAATTCGTCTTTAAATAAAGCTAGTGGTGGGGAGAGAGGTGACTATGATGCATTTCAACAACCACAACACCAGGACCTGCACTGTATTTCTTCCAACTACAAAAAGGAAATGAAAGTGTAGTAGATCTGCTCAAGAACGGTAGAACTGCTCATTTGTTTGTTCATGAGTTCTAAGTCTTCCATGTTAAAAGTAGAAAACTAGTTGTTCTAGTTCAGATTAAAATGAAAATTTTAAAATGTTTTTTAAAAGCTACTTGGAAAACAAAGTAGCTCTTTGTTTTATACTCTTAACAGCTTATCTCACAGAAGAATAAAATAAGCTTTGGAAAATAGAAATTCAGACACAAATATCACATTATTTTAATGCTCTTAAATCTAATTTTACAATGTTTGTCTCTTAAGAGTCATTTAGATGGGTATATAAAACATCATGTCATTACATCTGATACTATTCATCAGAAAAGTATCCTTTTAAAAATGAAAAATTGAATAAACTTGTTACAGAAACAAAAAAAAGTGTTGATTTTCCTAATTCCGTTTTCTGTGTTGAGAATAGTTAGAGGTTTTTCAATACATATGCAAAGAGATCTAGCTCCTTTGAGTTGTTATGTTGCCAATAAGGCAACCAGTAATAGATGGAAACAGAATGACTAGAGCAGCATCTTTAATGCCATCTAAAAATGCCTCCCCCATTTCCTCTCTTAGCCCCAGTACCCTATGATCTAGGCTTTAAGAAAAAATGGGCGTTGGTGGGGTGGAGTTATCATAATCCTAGACCAAAAATACCTCCTTCTCCCATTCCAAGTATAAAAGTAGAAAGAGGGGTTTAAGAGAAGATTAATATACTTTCTTCCACATGAGGTCCCTTGAACTTCCGGTCAAAGCTCTGGTAACCATAGGGGATGGTCTAGATTTCATATTGAAGTTGAGACTAAATGTTTAAATTGGACTGGTTTTAATAATTAAAGTGATGGAAAAGTTATGGACCCTATCCAGAAGTCTATGTTAAAACTGAATTAAGAATCCTCAACCTTTTACACTTTCATTTCTTAAATTTGAAGGTCTTCTGGAAAATTGAGTTTCTGTTAATGAAACAGAACTATCACCTATTCGAGCTGGAAAGAACTTTAACATCACCTATCTTAGAACTTAATTTTGTAGATGAGGAAATTGAAAAAGGGTGAGCAAATTTCCCAAATTTATAAGATTAAGTCAGAGATAGTTTTAAAAGTCAGATGATCTGATTTATAGTTCAGTTCTGTTTGTCCTTAAGAGGCTTCTGTAATAGGGCTTGAGAAAGGTCGGCATTATTAACTTGAAAAGAGAAAATAAGAAAGCAGTAAAAATAAACGTCAAAATTTGACCTAGTGTGTCAACTTTTCCTGTAAGTGTTGCTTTACAAGCCTTCTGAGCTCAGATGAGCTATTAAATGATAAAAGGTGAGTTTAAACTAGGTAGTGTTTTCCGTTAAAACACCTTGTGATGACTTTCAATAAAAGAGCCTTAATTCTTGATAATACATTTCAGGGTAAAAAGAGTAAACATATTTTTTCATTGTATGAGAACAGTTCAGAATATCAAAATCTTCATTTAGAAGCCAAGAAGAATATTTGAGTGATAATATAGTATTATCTATGCTTTTAATAATTACAACAAATTATAATATATTTAACTAGGTATGTCCCAACTGCTACTGAATACTTGAAATGAATAATTGCAAACTACCTATGAAATAGATAATGTTGAGATTCCCACTTTACACATGAGAAAGATGAGGCTTAGAAAGTTTAAATAATTTGCTCAAGGTTACAAAAATACGTGAGCAGAATTCTAAGCCAAGTCTATTTTCTAAATGCCTCAGGTTTATCCAGTACGCTGCCACTTTTAGATCAAATATTCCTTGAACTTTATGAAGGAGCTCTATATTAAAGGGAATGTTTAAAAAGATTTTTATCAATGATATAATAACCTTTAAAAAGTAAATTTTTGTATTTATTTTTAAGCACATTATTTCTTATGCCTATTTCATTTTTTTTTTTCTCCTTGATCTTTCTCTATCTGAAGAGAAAATGTAGTTACTAGAATGCCCTTTTGAAATGGTGGGGGACCATAAGAAAATCAATGCAAATTCTTATGTTAGGAACTTGAATTAAACATAAGAAAGGACATGTAATTAAAATATTAAGGAACATTGCAGAAATAATTGGAGTATTAACAAATGGAGGGATTTTATGCAGGAGAAGACAGGAGTTGTCTTTGCAGTAGTTACGGAGATGGCTGTCTTCACAGTCCCCCAGAGACCACAGTTTCTGCCTCTCACATGGCTTGTTCTTATTAAGTTATTGCAGGATATTTATTAGTAGGAACACAAGCAATATTTTGACTTGAAGCCGTAATGCAAACCAAAATTTGACACAGTATATTTAAACATGGCTTTAAACTTGGAAAAATTATGACTTTAATTAAAGATTCAGCATAAAGCCAGCAAGATAATAAATCTAAAATTGATTCTTAGGTTTGGGTTACATTCTTTTGACCTAAATGGTCACATCATCCCTCCCAGAGCTGCTAAAACTGTCACATACTTTCCACCATTTCTCCCTCCTAACCCTTTACCATGAGTGGCTTTCTTCTTTCCCCTCACTGGTCTCATATTGTTAAAGACTTCACAGTCTAAGAATCAATGACACATATATCTAAGCTGTAAAAAATTAATCACTGAAACTGTATTAGGAAAATATATGTAGTTGTTCAGATTAAAATGAAAGCAAAGACTGATTCACAGTTAAATGTAGTTTTATTTACTGTAACATCTTTTAAAAATATTCAGTATAATCTAGATTTTTTTTTTGTTTGATAACCTTATTTTAACCCAAGTAAAGATTAATTAGAAATAGGAAAGGTAGAGATTTTAGCTTTGCAATTAAAACTGAATTGGAACTCCTCTCATTTTATAATAAAGGTTTTGAATTTCTACTTTGATATATGGATCTTCTGTATGTCGCATTAACTAATGACTGATTAGTCCACTAACAGCTTTTGGAATACCTATGCATAATTTTTTTCCCATTTTCTAATTTCTAGCTTTTTCCCTGTGACAGCAATGCCCTTTCTATTAACACAAAAAGAAATGACTTAAAGATGTGGGTAAATGAACTTGTGCAGTTTTGGGGAGAATGTGAATAGAAATCAGGTGGGCGGAAATAATGGATTCATTTTCCTGTGATAACATATTAAAGTTGGAGGAAGTTGATAAAAAGGGAATGGAGCTAAAAAGTCTGAATTAAAAAAGAAAAGCCTAGTGAGTTTATCTCTAAAGCTGAGGCTGTCATTTCTTAAAATATTGCAATTTGGTACAAGGGAGATCTCAGAACAGAGGATGCTCTTACATTTACAATCCATGCCTTAGTACCTTGGCATGATAGGATGACTGGAGGATGGAGGCTGCCATATTCACTTCTGTTGAAAAGAAACCCCACCTCGCCCAAGTGTCAATCTTAACTCTTATTCTGAAAACTTATTCTTGTTCCCCAAATCATTTTTAAAGACAAAGTCAATCAATTTTAAACGGACCTCAAAAAATCAAACTGACATATCTTGTGTGTACATTAAAAAAAAGAAAAAAGTTTATTTAGTTAGTATCTTGGGCTTGATATCGTTTGCCATATAATGGCCCTCTGAATTTTTCCTGCAGTAGTAAGTATGGACAATAAAGGCTAAACCACATCTTATGCAGTACTGAATGTATTTATAAAATGGCCTAGGGAGACCAAAGGTAATTAGTACTGGAACATAAGAATTATTTGATACGCACATTTAAAAGAAAAATCATTAAAATACTCTAAACTTTGAAATGAATTGCCAAAGAATATGTCATTTTGCAGAACACACTCAGACATCTAAGTAAATACTAAGATTAAAGCAACTTAAAACACATTAATTGAAGACTATTTTCTTGCTAAAATAGTTTCCTTGAAGTGAAATACTGCAACTTAATCCAACATTTTGTTTCTCTGACTTATATAAAGTGCAAACTCATGATACATTTTTTTTTTCCCTTCAAGTCACTCTGTCCTAAGCAGCTCATCATTTCTATCATTTGCTATACAGGAAATGTGCACATGGCAGCATTATGAGGAAAATAATGTGTATAACAATTATGATTTACATTGAACTCTAAGACTTAGTGATGAAACTTGCTTGTGGCAATTTAACAATACATTTTAGAGGTTCAACCTTATCTGAAGGAAAAATTTTGTGTCTCTTCTTATCCCCTCAAGGATATTAGATTGATGACTGGGCCACTAGCCTGCCACCGTACAGTCACGTTTCTGCTTTATACCTAAACAGCTCAAATCTCTCATTATGGAAAGTAACTCCATCAGTGCACTTAATAAAATGTTTCTGAAAAAAATGAACTTAAGTCCATACTTTAATATCTCTAGAGATTTTAAAGTTTTTTTTTCCCCAGTCCCAGACAAACTAGATAGCTGATATTATTCCATCATGTTCATTTTAGTGTATTTAATATACCATATTGCATTTAAGATGCTACATGAATACACATACTAAAGTTACATTTGCACATTAAGCTGTGAAGAGTCATTTTAAATGAATGTAATATGATCATTTAATAACTAGTCTAAATCAGATGATCTTCATTGTCCTGCTGTGTATATTAATGGGATGGGGGGGCAGGATATTAGAGTAGTTAATAAGCAATTTTTTTTATATTCACTTCTTAAAAACATTCTAATAAATCCCTTTTTCATGAAGACTAGGCAGGAAATGTTTTCTCTAAGAGCTAAAGGCAGTAGCATTAAAGAACTTACTTGAGTTTCCATAAGAAATTGTCAAAGTACAATTGACAGAATAATATTTGGCATCATTACTTAGAAGATATCCATTTGTCCTTTTGTGATCCAGTTGAATAAATTATCACTAATAATTTCACTCTTTCTTAAAGAAACATAATAGCAGCATGCATTAAAATTAAAACATATTGAATAAAATAATGAATAAAAGCCTCAAACTGCTAAGAGATAAATTTCTTTACATAATTGCTGAACCGACAAGTATCTGACTGAAAACATAAAGATGAAATTTAGCTCTCCTGATCAGGTGGGTACACATTTCATCATTCCAATATTCCGCCCATTTATAACACAAGAGTGTAATCACCTCTCTAATTAACAAGGTAGCTGATAGTTTCAGGTTCTCTTCATCCACACCATGATACTAACTTATCCTTTTCCCCCACTGTCCTCGGCATGTTATCTACTGCTGCTGTCCTAGGTTTAAAATGTTGTCCTCGGCATGTTATCTACTGCTGCTGTCCTAGGTTTAAAATGTATCTTATGACATTTATACCAATCAGAAATACAGTTAGTTGCAGGTAACAGAAAAAAAATAGTGTCTTAAAAATTAAAAACATTTTTTAACAGAATTTTGCAGGAATATAGTTAATAGCATTGTTTCATCTTCCTGGACTATCATATGACTCAAGTCTCTTACTATTAGCTATAATTAACTATTAGCTTTTCATTTTCAAGTTTGTCACCTTATGATCAAAATATGGCTATAGCACTTCTTGGTGTTACTATCATATTCACAAGCAAAAAGCAATATTTAGAGAGTAGGGGCTGTTAGCAGGGGACAGGTTAAAAGAAAAATCTAGTAGTGCCCCATCACAAGTCCTCTTATGCCTCGTTGAATAGAATTGGGTCAAATGGTTACTGTAATTTATGAGAAAGGCTGGGAAAATAGCTCCATTTTTGCCCAAGAGTAAAAGACAGACAGATATGTTTGCTGTGATTGGTTTATGAATTCGCCAATCAAGAGTATCTACCACTGCAGTCCAAATTAGCCTTCCCATTGTTGCCTGTGCAGTTATGTCCTCCTTTGTTGTTCTTTATTGTATTTTGTTCGTGAAGCACACTGGGACATTCTGTGTTTCATGGAGCACATCATTAGACTGTCTAGGCCATGGATGGCCCTAGTGGCAGAAGCAGGCAGTATTAGTTCTTAGAGATCTACCTACAAGTTATAGATATCCATTGCTATGAGGTGGTTTTTAAAGCAGAATCTAACCCCAAACTCAGAAAGTGGGACAAATCTGGCTTTATGAGGTAAAGTTCTATACTTATTCAACTGCATAAGATAAAGACAGTTGTGATGATGCAGTAGTAGCCATCATTGTGTACTATAGAGCCCCCCTTCTATTGTGAGAACACTTACTAATATTAATAATTAATTCTACTGCAACACTAGTACTGGCTAAATTTTTTCTATTGTCTCCAGTGGACACCGTGTCTTTTGTAACTCTTCCAAAATCTTCAGTAGATCAAAGGGATAATCTTGCTCTTTGGCATTACCTGCCTATGAAAATTCTACTTCATTGTTCTGTCAAAATGGTTTAACAAAGTTTCCACTTTAAAAATTTATTTTTTAAAAACATTTTTATATACTCAATCCTGTTGTTTTCCAACTTCAGAACACCATCTCATCTTTAAGAATTGCTGTTCCTTGCTCAGAGCTTTATAACCTGCCTTCTACCACTTAAAAATCCATATGCTGGACTCATCTAAGCTTGTCTGATATAATAGTCTCCTGTCTTTAAGAGCATTCTCGCCATCTCTTCTAATCTTCAGTCACCCACTGGATGACTCCCATATTTCCCCTCTTAGCCTCACTCTCTTCACAGCTGTTCCACCTCCAAGACCTTAAATTCAGAACCTCTGTCTCTGGCAAAATCTCTTCCTCTTCTATGTTTTTAATCTCCTGAATGCTAAAATTCTTTTTTTCTTTCCCTCTTCAGTACCCTTCAAACTAATTATTATTGTTTCATTGGCACCTTCTGTTTATTCTTCTTGACTCTCAAGACACTTTGCTAGAAAATGGTCATATTGTAGTAAGAAAACGAATTTGTACCCGTACAAGTTGTACTTCATGGAGCACACTGCAAGAGATATTCCTTAAAGCTTTTTAAAGTCCTTCTCTAGTTAAATGTTCACGTGAGAGCTCAGGTATTTCACACCTTCAGCACTCCCTTTTACGTAACCTGTCGCTATAGTCATTCGTTGAGTTCAGACCTTTCTCCATGAAGATCGAGTTTCATGATTTAAAAGGTTAACTTCACAGTTTATCATAAAAAAAAATATATGTATATATGTATATATTTTATATCCCACCATGAACATCCTTGTCTAGGCTATTGATATAGCCATTTTATTAAGCTTTTCTCTTCCAGCTTTTTCCAGTCAAATCCCTCCTGCCTATTAATTTTTATTTTATTTTCCTAAAATAATTTGAATATTCTTATTTACTCTAAATCCTTCTATCATGCCCACTTTCCTATTATACTATGCTGGCAGATAAGGCTTTCTACAAGTACACCCAGATCTATCTTCTCAACCTCATCTTCCTCACTCTTACATATGCTCCATGTGTCTACTTGTCTGAACTGTTCCCTCTCCTTTGCATTCTCTTGACTATTTTCCTTCATTCTTTTTTTTCTTCAGTCTAACATGATGAAAGTTTCAATATCCACTTGCTGAAATCTATTCTTTTTTTAGGGCACAGATACATACAATTGCTTTGTTTTCTTTTCAGGATAACATAATATGCTCTATTTTTCTGCCTTGTCCTACAATAATGGTTTATACCACTTATTTGGTACTTATCAAATATTTCCTTTGAAAGGACTACTTGAAAGTATTCTTTGTGTGTATAGCATTTTATTATCTGTAAAGCCAGTTAACCATAAAATTCTAATGTATATTTTTGAAATTGATGTATCTTCTGATCAAAAAATATTTTATAATAAATGTTTAATGTTAACACCTTTTTAATCAAAAATATCTTCATCTAGTTAAGTTAATACAAAATAAGAGCTCAAAGATAACATTATTAACTTAAGTTGGATTACAGAATCACCAAAAATAAAATATGAACAGCAAAGCGAGATAAACAAGAAATGCAAAGTACAACATACGTCATATAGTAACATTGAACAAAAAAGGTAGAAAAGTCACACAGTCTTGTCTCTCAGTTATTAGAGAGTTCCTCTTAGATTCTCTACACTTATAGTTAGTTATGCAGTTTTAGAAATTAGCAAAGAAAGAAAATCTACCTCTCCTTTGGAACAATTCAGATGCTAATAACCAAATTGTTATGATGTTGCAAAAGAGCATGGGCAGAATGGAGGCTAGAAATAAAATATATGCATTAATAGAAAATTGTACCTTAATAAATGAGATATATTTCTAGATATATGATTTGTTATCAGGGTTTTCAAAGTGTGGTTCTAGGACTAGCAGCAGCGTCACCTGAAAAAAGGTTAGAATGCCCCTTTACCAACTGAATCAGAAACTCTGAGAATGGGACCCAGAATCCTGTGTTTTGCTAATGCCTCCAGGTGATTTTGATGCAAATTGGAGTTTTTAAATAAGTGACTTTTACAATAATATTTTAATAACTATGTGTAGTGTCAGGTGGGTGGTAGACTAATTAAGGGATCACTTTGTAACTTATATAAATCTCTAACCACTATGCTGTACACCTGAAACTAATATGAAATAACATTGAATGTCAACACTAATTGAAAATTGTTTTTAAAGTGTGGAGCGGAAGATGGAGGGAAATAAGAGGTTCAAATTTCCAGTTATAAAACAAATAAGTTATGGGAATGTAAGGTACAGCATAGGGCAGATAGTCAATAATATTGTGATAGCATTATAGGGTGTTAGATGGTTATATAAATGTTGTTAGGTATATATATATAAATAATATTGTGATAGCGTTATAGGGTATTAGATGGTTTCTGGACTTACCATGACTTCTTTAGGTATGACTTCTGGACTTACCATGACTTCTTTAGGTATATAAATGTTGAATAACACCTGAAACTAATATAATATTGTATGTTATCTCTATTTTAATCAAAATCTTTAAAAACAAAAAACCAAACCCCGACTGTTGTAACCACTGCTGCATCCTTCTGTTTGTTTATAAATTCACCTTGAAATTATAGAGCATCGTATGTAGTCAGGTGATATTTAAGAATATTTGTTCATCTTCCCAGAGAAAATTTAAGTTATCACTAAAGTAATGTCTTTCTAATAGCAGAATTGAATATAACAATGAAATGTAATTTATTGAGCACCTCCCTCTGTCAGATTCTGTCTATATATTAGAGACCCCATTTCCCTCCACTACAACTCACGCTTCCTAGTTTTATTAGACAGTGAGCTTCTAGAGGTGAAGGATTGTGTCTGTTCCACTCATCACTATGCACAGTAGGTATCTATGCACTTGATATTTGAAGAACATATAGATTCTAAAACTCAAATGCAAACAAGACAAAATGTCTCCTGCTTCAGGGAGCTTATATTCTAGAAACGGAGACAGAGCATAAACAAATAGCTAAATGAGATTTAGATGTGTGGGCAGACAAGGTCTCTCCGAGGTGCTGATATTTAAGCTGAGACATGGAACTTGAGAAAGAGTCGGCTGAAAGATCTGGAGGGAGAGCTTCCATGGTAGAAAGTGAAAAAGGGGCAAAGGCCCTGAATTGTGAGTAGGGTTGGTGTTGCTATGGGAACTTTCAGTGTGTCTGCTTAATTAGCAAGAGAGATGAGCAGAAAATGAAATCGAAGCGTCAGTGAAGGGTTAGAGAGTCACAGCCTTCTATGCTGGGGCAGAGTTGACAGGGAAAAAAACAAACAAACAAACAATAAATGTAGTCTGTCTTAACACCAAAAAATTCTACAAGGTGATCGAAGGTAATTCACTCTTTTTGAAATTGAGATTGTTTTTAAAGAAAGAATAGTTAAAAGTGAAAGGGGGAATTTAATTAATAGGTGTTGAATTTTTGCCATGGACAAAAGAAATTTAATGTCAGTTTCCATGTAATAATACTTCAGTTGTCTAGTTATTGGTCAATAAATGTCTGACGGAAAGCTCAGTTCTGCACAGGCTCCTGGCTTTTCTTGTAACATCAGAAGAATTTCAGCATTTTGTGCATGGAAGTTCAAAATGACAGGTTTTATCATCTGCTCTTCAAGACTGAGTATTGGACACTGTTGAGACTTAAGATAAAGCTGCTTGAAAAGTAACTAAAAAAATTGTGAGACAAAGAACACTGTTGGTTAAAGATACTATTTCCATTCCTCCCCCAAACCTTGGAAAGGCTATGTGTCCCCAATATTAGAAGCTGGGTGCATGGTAATAGAAGACAGGCAGAAACTAAACATAGCACATCTTTATCAGTGATTCCTTTAGTTTTTAACAGACTTACTACACATGATGCTAGATAATTAAATATTGTCTTGAACTTGAAAGGGAGAAAAAGGAACAAAATTTTCCACCTGACATATACAGTGACTTCTTAATGTTAGTGTTAATTTAAAAAGCCCTAGTTGCTTTTCTTTGAAGTATTGAGCAAAAATTATTCTTTTGGGACACTTACATGTGGTTTACTTATGTATAAATAATGCTTTGTTCCTTTAGTCTTTTGTTTAAAATTTTCTTTGTAAGTTTGTGATTTCACCGTAGACAACGCTGTCAATTACAGGCAGCACGATGCCTGCTTTTGCTGTGTTAAATAAAGCATGGAATGTTTTCTTATATGTTTATATAGTCATATATTTTCTATATATTTATAGAATGAAATGATATAAGTGACATTTAACATGTTTGTATACTAGGTCCTTATTGTTAGCCTCTTGAAAAATCCTATATTTCTGTATTTAAAAGTATAATCCTTTTTAGAGAGTACAACATATTCTCAATTACGCTCTTGTCAGATTTTTAAAATAACTCTTTTCTCCCCTTTTCAATAATATTATCAGGATTTTTGTTGTTCTTTGTTAAGGAAAAACAATACTTGGATGTGTTAATTTCATACTTTGCAGAGCATCATTGTTATAGTGCAACCCAGAGAATATTACCATTGTCAGGTTAAATTTTAAGTGGTTAAATAGTGCTTGAAAGTAAACATAATTCAAATTTAGTGAATTCTTTTTTAGCTTATTTTTTTTTAGTGAGATGAAATAATGGTCTAAAAATATATGTATTTTTATAATACCATTATTTAGCATTTTCTTATATGGTTTTTCATTAGGAACTTTCAAAGAAAGTAGTGACATATTTGCTATTCAAGAAAGACAGACTATGTCACATGGCAATTTCATGACTTTCTGATAATGTTTTTGATGTGCCTCATTAAAGAAATCAAAATGCTTAGTTTTGCCAGCAAAGTATAGCAAGAATTAATCCATCTGAGTTAAATGGTATTGGATTAAAATAATAACCACAATAAGGATTGATAATTTTTAAAGATTCTGTATTGTTTTGATGATAAAGGAATAGTAATGCACTTCGATTTTACTATAGACATTTAGTCCCTTCAGTAATGATAATTCAGATATATTAAAATTCAAAATGATGATATTCATTATAATAATATAATATGCTATGCCTAAAGTATCAAGTGAGTAATCTGATTTTATTCAATAGGCATAAGTTTGAAATGTAAGTAAGCAACATGAAAAACAAGAGGTCAGTCTTCACTGTCTTTTAATTAGTATTATATAGTTTGCTATTTTTTCTGAAGATCTTTAAATTATTAAATAATTGTGAGAAGTCATGTACATTCTAAAAAATATATCATTATCCAAAATCAGGCTTATTAGTTATGGAGAATAAATTGAATTGTGTTTTCAGATATGATAGTTAATGAACCTATCATATGTACTACATGCTCTAGTAATAGTAACATACTACACATACTCTAATAATGTGAGTAAAGAAGAAGTGTCCTGGCATGTTTTCGAATATTGTATAAAAGCTCTTATAAAACTATATTAAAATATATTCCAAGTGACTAATGATAAGCTCTATACATGGTTTGCTTTAGTCATCTAATTATTTTCTCCAGTAATTTCATTTTCAGTTACATGGTTAATATTTAACAAGAGAGAAAATTAACATTACAAGTTTTAAAAACTATGAAAATGGATTAGCTCCAAATTACATACAGTATTCACTCTTTTAGTTATTTTAACCCCATACAAATTTTTTTTAAATTATTTCATTTGCTTGAACTATATACTCACTTAACAAAATTAATAAATTAGATGGGGGAAACCAGTGGAAAACTATAAGTAAAATGAAAGTTGGTTAATCCAAAATTAATATTTGAATGAAATAGGATTAATGCTCAGGATAACAACAGCTAAAATTATTTTTTAAACAAAATATAGCTATTCTTTTATCTGGAACATTTTATATTAGCACAGCTTTCCCCACCTGTTCATAAACTACTGCTATTTTAAAATCACATTTAAGTTATATGCTTAATATTGTATCCCAAAACTAAATATAGTATTTCATTTTTAATTTATCTTTCAACTGCTCCCCTTATATCAATCAGGCAAATACCTTCCAGTTTCTTAAATCCATGGTAATTTTGTTTGATGAAATGCTATGTATTTTCTGTTATATGTCTTACCATGTTGGATTGTTTTATAGGAAGGGTCTTGACTCATCTGTCTCAAGTTCTGCAATATAATAAGATCAACATGAGAGATTTTAAGAGTTGGCCATTCAGCCAGGTCAACCTTCCCCTCCTATATCTACACACATTACAGTCACCACACCCTCCATTCAGTGATCTACTTCCTGGCTAAGCATTTCCTGAACAATGAATTTTCAATAATTAAGGTCTTCTTCCTAACACTAATTCTTTCCCCCAATATCTTATCTGTGAATCTTCAATTCATCCAGAAAAAATGATCTAGTAGCCATCTGAATTATATGGCCACTCCCCTGGCTTCATCTGAAATTATCTCAGTGACCAAACCTTTACCATCAGGAGTCACAAAAATCTCGCACCTTCTCCAAAGAGCTTTTCTTGCTCTGAGATACTTCCACATACACATTTCACTGAACCTACCTCCAGACTATTTATATTTCCTCTTTGTAACTTTCTTCAGTTCACTGGCTTTATCAAGAAGTTTTTCCACATGTCTTAGTCTGCGAACTAACTAGACTATAGAAAGTAGACAACAACATAATCACTTTTCAGTTTATTTAGATGATTAGTATTAGGCAGAGGTGCTGAGACTTCTAACATATGTTGTTATTCATCAGCATTGTATAAAATGAAATCTATGTTTTGCCTTTGCTTCAGTCTCCTAATTTTAAGCTAAAAAAAATCAATGTACAAAATGAAATCTTATTTTTTTCTTTTATCCTTTTCTCTGGTTATATTCCTCTTTTAAATGGGAATGTTATGCATGCCATTTATTGGGAGACTATGAGGCCTTGGGAACCGTGAAGTGATCTGTATGTTACTAATTTAATTCTCACAATATCCCTTTCAGTGAGAATTGCTATTTTCACTTTATAAGTGCATGAACAAGAGTTCAGAGAGGTTCAACCTGCCAAAGATAACCGTAACTGGTAAGTGGTAGAGACTGTATACATCCTGCTTTATCCCAGGAGAAAGCCCATGTCTACGGTGTGCACTTTACGCTGATTAAAAATAATAGCTTATGTCAAATATATAAGCACATGTACTTTCTGAGTTTTAGAAAGTCCCAGAACTGCTTTCTATTTACCCCTAAAAACTTCTCAAACTGCTATTTATGACCAAATACTTGGATATGTGAGTTTAGTTTGTTCATATTTGCTTTCTTTTTTTTAACATGTAGGTCAAAATGTCTTATATAACTTTCTTATTATTTACAAATCATGATATTTTCTTCCAGGTAAAATATCAGTGCTAATTTCTCTAACAGAAAACTGAAAACATGGCATTTTGGCCTTTGTCAGTAAAAACATTAATGTGGACTCCACTCACTTGTACTTCCACCTAAAAAGTTAGGAAAACTCATCTGTAAAGGAGCAAAAAGTGTTGAGCATGACATTCATTAGAATGCAATTGACTTTTTTCTTGAAAATAAAACTCTCTAAAATGTATCTCAGCAGTTTTCTCATAAGAATACATATAAAGGCTTGAAGCATTTTTATTGTAGTTTAAAATAAGGGGAATTATGTTATTTGTGACTGTTTAGGAAGTCGTGATCTAGATGGCCACATCAAATCAGCATTTTAACAGGATTAACATGTCCTTAAGGCTCTTAGAACTGGAAGAGGGTCACTTATTGAGGAGGAACAAAGCTTCATTAGTGTAACTTCTGCCAACATCATTTAGACAGATAGTTTGTTTTCCACAACTAGAATTATAGTATATGATTTCTCTTGCATTATCCAATAAATAGAATTTTAAAAGGCATAATTATAGCACATCGCAGGATAGATTGAGATAAAAAATACAAAATAGCACTTTGTTAATCTAAGATGCTTTACTTCATTTCATTTACATGCTATAAATATTGTTTCATGAAAAGTGGTTTTAGAGCTGGCTGACTGACTTCCTCAGTTTTTATATCTTTTATAGTAGCCAACTCCATACATACACATTAACCTGTCTTAAGAATCAGCTTAAAATATCTTTCCTTATTTTAGCTAGTATAACACAGATCAAAATAGAGGCATTTAGAGCATTGACTTAATATTGAAATTTGCGAGAGTGCTTTCCAAGTCAGTAATTGCAACCTCTCCCTGAAGTATATGGTATTATATTGATCTCGGATTCATCACTCACAGCTAGTCAACCACTTGACTCTATTGACAGTGACAGTAGAATGTACAGCAGGTAGGAAGCACTTATGCTTTCCCTCTGGTTTCACACCTCGTGTTTTCTAATTTGATATTGTGAGTGGTTGATGAAATCAAGAGTAGGAGAGAGAGCAGTTAGGAGGATAGTGATATGGCGTTTCCTACACTAGAAGTTTTTTGAGAGTAATGTTGGATAGCTATATTGAACTAAATATTTCAGATTCTTTAATATACACTTCCACATGTTAGATGACTAAAGTTTTTCTTTTACTGGGCTATTTTGTTCCCGTTTGGAGAAACGGTTGAGAGAAATCATAGTAAAGAAATACTGGAATTAATTTAAATATAATTGTGTGTCATCTCTTTGCACTTTTTTCTCTCACTTCTGCCCTTTCTCTTTCTCAGTATAGACAATGGATAATCCTGCGCTTTCCTTTAATTGTATTCCCATAAATTGGCTAGATACCTCTGCAAAACTGGCAGAGGTATCTAGCCAATTTATGGGAATATAATTTTTTGTGCAAAAACTCCAAACCAGGGCCTCATTTATCCAATAGTCTCTGGGAGTCACAGGCAAGCTTTACGCACTGTTTTCTATGGTCAATCATCACAGCAATCACTGCAGTGTGAATTTGGTTAAGAATAACATATTTTTTAGCATTGATTTGTCAATTTGTTCAACAAGTTCTATGTATGTGTGTTTGCATGCATGTGTGTGAATGCACATGCATGTTTGGTGTGTTTGTAGCCTCCACTGAAGGACATTTTGGAGATAGAAAGAGAAATGACATAGATTTCCCACCCTCAAGGTACTTACAATCTAATGGGGTAATGAGGGCAGTATACACAGAAAATGACAGTATAACATGACTGGTGCTGGGAAAAATAGAGATCATATAAAATATTATTAGAGCATAAAGGATAAAGCCTTTCATCTAATAGTTGGAGAAAAACTCCTCAGAAAACCATTATTTCATGGACTCAAACCCCATCTCATTAATTTACTCAGAACTGTAGCTGGTGGTATTAAATTTCCAAGTTGAAGAGCACCACGTAGCAGCAAAGTTTTCAAAAAATATATCCTTGTGAATCAGAGATATTGGGAATGGACTTTTCACAATACACATTTCCACGAGAATGATATCTCTTTTTAAAATAAGCAGCAATAATCTATGAGATTTTTAGGTTATCCGAATGATTTCCCTCTACCATAGCAAACTGGCAATCAAACATTCTCCTTAAGCTGATATTAATGTTTCACTACTGACTTTAAGATTCAACTAAAATTTTTGGCCAGTTTCTCTCAGAAAAAAAAGGGCTAAATATAAATTATGCAAAAATAGAAATTCTTATTTTTGGCAATGTATATCATCCAGATGGATAACAGTAAATACCTTAACTGAACAGGTTAACTAATTTAGTTTTCTAGGGATACATTTTGCAGATAATTTATCCTGGCAAACCCACTGGGAAATAGTCTGCTCAAGATTTTATTTTCCACAAGAGTCATATTAAAGTCTTCTAAGACGAGAAGCAGATAAATGACAACTTGACTTCAAACTCTTCAAGAAATGACACTTTTTGTCTATCTGTCTCTCTTTTCTTTTTTTCAGAACTATGGTTCAGAGTACAAGTACCGGGTAGGTCTAAAGTTGTTTGGATAAATACTCTCTTAGCCGTGCCTGTGGGCCATCTTGGAACTCCTTCCATTATAATTTTATGTGGCTTTGAAATTAAGTAGACTTGAGTACTAGACCAGGCTTTGACTCTTATTTTTTAAAATTCATTTCTACTGCCTTTTAAATTTCACTGAGACTCAGTTTCTTAATTTGAAAAAGAGAGATACTATTTTTTTTACCTCATAGGGCTTCTGTGGAATTTAAATGATAACACTAAAATTGGCTTGCACTATTTCTGGCCAATATGAGATTCTTGGTCGATTTTATAATCTTTACCTTCATTTATAAAATTTGGTGCATTATTTATTAGATAAGGAGAGCTATGTAACCTATCATATTTTCCTTTTCATTCTGACTGTCGGAAATTATAGTTTGCATTCCATTGATCTTATATTTTAGGGGTTACAATTACCGTTACGATTACCTATGCAATCACATTTCATTATTTAGCTATTAATTTATTCCTCATATTTAATTATTTTTGTATTTTCTGCCTCTTAGAAGTATTAAAGAATTTAGATATAAAGAGTAAATAATGACTTTTGGGGGGACTCAATGTTCACAAATATTTGTAATGAATGTTATATACCTTTCAAAAATCTGTGGCTTAGATTTAAAACATGCTAACTTATTTTGAGTGTAAGTATTATCATATTTCAAGTACTATAATGTATATTCTCTCTGAAGATGGCTGAAAAGTCATATTGAATGAATGGTTAGATTCCAAAATTATTTAATGCTTAGTCTTTTCAAAGAGTTTGCCATATGGTTATGAGAGAAGCCATATATAAATAAGAAAGTGAGCAGCATACAAGTAAAGTTAAAAAATGGATGCACATAATCATATACTAAATGAATGTATTTTGAGCTGAGTCATGAAGGATATATTTTATCTGCATCAAGAAGAGAGAGAGCAAAGACATTTTGGATATGAATATGATGGGAACAAAGGTATAGAAATGAAAATCTCTCAATGATACTCAAGGAATAGTTAATATATCAGTTTGGTGTACAGTATTTTTGCAGAATTTCTCTTCCCAAACTGTGTTCCATAAAGAACTGTGTTCCCGTGAGGTATGTATTCTTTGGGAGTGGGGTGGAGGGGAAAGAAACAAAACAAAAAACAAATATTTCTGTGACTGCATAAGTTAGAGAAATATTTGGTAAAAATAAATACATTTGTTTACTTCGGGACTTTTCAGAGCCTTTAAATTATAAGAAATTCTTTCATGCTCTTGTGACCCTGGAAACCATCTTTGAGGAGCCCTTACTAACATCTCTTGAGACTGGCATGATAATTTCTGATAGACTGATGGAAGATAAGATTACAAAAGTAATTTGGAGACAGACTGTGGAGTGCTTTGAGTGTTGGATGAAGAATTTTGAGCATAAACTTGTGAGGAGTGGATATCATGGGCCTTGACAATATGGGCTCCAGAGTCAGCCAGCTGGGCTCCTCCCAACTGCACCACTTTTTGGGCAGACTGATGTCAAGAAAGTTAGTTAGCCAATCCCTGTTTTAGAATCTACATGGATATTGTGTTTAATAGCAATTTATTTGTAAAACTGTTGTGAAAATTAAATGAGCTGATATATCACATTGTTTAGATCAAAGCTTAGCACAGAGCAAGCCACCTAAAAGCCTTAAAGAACATTAATGGAAAGTGATTGAACAATTTAGAGCAAAGAAATAGTGCTATAAAAGAAGTATTTTAGCAAAGCTAATCTTTTATCAAAGAAATCTTCAGGTGAAACCCTGGCTGTAGTATTAGGAAGCAAAAGAAAGGACAGAATTTCATGCTGTGAAAATGCCCTTCACATCATAATAAATGGGAATAGTTTCTTACAGGGCTGGGATTCAAATCTCTATTGAAAATGTTGGTGTGGAACTGCTTTAAAATGAGGATATTTCTTTTGATTAAATGGAACTGTGTAAATATTTCCCCAAAATATCTGTGTGTATTGTGTGGATGTGATTGTGTGGGGGGGGATTAATAAATCCCAGCAATTTATTAACTTTGCTCCTTCACTTTGAGGCTTTTATTTTGGAGATTCACTGTGTCATTTCTATGGCATTCGTAATACCTTTTGATTTAATTGGAAATTGGAACAGACTTTTTAATGAAAGAAGTTTTCCAATAAGAGGATATTTTTGAAAAGATAATTTTTCTAATCCTTGGCATGTGAATGCTAATTTTTTCTCAAGTGTGTGGAATTACTTGGAATATATTGTAACAGATTGAAGTTTAGCAAGTATAATAAGATTTCAGTTTTGGAAAACATAACTATTAGGAATAACAACTAATCATTTTATTGTATTAGAGAAAAAATTTGTAGTGTCAACATTTATTTTCAGGCATGTTTTAATAAAAGGAACAAGAAGCAAAGATGTATTTCTAAATACTAGACTAAAATATGGAAAAATAGGAAGTAATGACAAAAAAATTAGGGTGATAGTAAATTATTATAAGCTATATATTTATGTTGAATTGTATCAAAGATTGTATTAAAGATGACTTACTTCTATCTAAGGAACAATAGTTTTTTTTATAAAATTGAAATAAATCTAAGTTGATTCAGAATTTTATTTTAGGAATACTATGCTGAACATGTACAAAAAGTATCATTTGAAAAAAGTTATGAAATTGTCATTAGAATAGTGTATAATAGTGATGGATAAATTTATTATGTATATTTTAGACATTTGAATTACAAACATATGAATATAATTGTAATATAATTCCAACTAATCAAATTGCAAAGTAAGTGTTGCTGACTTTAGTTCACTATAAATATGTTATGAATTCTATATTTCGAACAAATATTTTAAAGTTAACATTTTCGGTAACAGTTTTAAATTTGTTACTCTGTTTCCTAAATGAACCAGTATGAACCAGTTCTGAACTATACTCAAGTTTAGACTAGAACTAAATCACTGGCCATAGAACTTTCAAGATGATGGCATCACTTAAATTCGTGCGAAATAGGATAGAACAGGGAAAACCCACTTATTTCTGTTCAGCAATAGGTACTTTCATTAAACTGTTTTACCTTAAATGAAGGCAGGTGAATAAAAGGGAAGAAAGCCTTTAGCGAACAAATACTATTGACTGAAGTTGATAGTCATGTTCACTTAGCAGTTCCTTACAGTAAACACATAACATGAAAAAAATTAAGACACTAGTTTTTATAAATGATTCTATCAAAAGGAGTAGGGGGCAACCCTTTTAATTTACAATTCTCCCTGTGTAAAATATAATCTGCTTTGTATCTTTGTCTTCATGACACATGTTCATGACAGAAATGTGTCTATATAAATTATGTTTTGGTGGCTCTCAAGTAGCTAAATTATTTTCTATGCTTTGTTTTTTGTGAACTGCTTATTAGGCAGCAGTAACCTGGAATAATATGTCTGGTTTTTGATACAGAAATAGACAAATTGACTAAGGAAATCTAGATTAGGCAAAATTTGTGTTTCAAACCAAATGCTGTGGTGTGCAGCTGAAGACTTAAGAAAGCAACATGGTTTGTTTGGATATCATTCACCTAATTTCTCAAATTTAAGGCACTCATGAGAGTGATTAAGTAGTTAATCAAGTAAGTCTCTTCACATTCTGATTTCAGCTGGAAAAGAGTAGGGAGGACAGAAAGAAAGAAAACATTAATGGACAATCCAAAATGTTCAGGTACTTTTCCTTTTTCCCTAAGAGGATACCTCTTTCTCCATAGATGGCACTCCTTAACTATAAACCCCTTTAATTATTCTTTGGAGTTAAGTTTGAGGCAATTGATCCAACTCTAATATTTTATATCTGATTTTTCTTCTGGCCCTTTTTGTTGTCTCTAAATATCCAGTTGCATTACGTCGATCTCCCATGTTATTAACAAAGAGTATGCTGGACATGCACCTGAGCGTATTTGAGTTAATAAGTTTTCTGTTAGGTAGTGACCTGGAGTTTATCATTCATGCAGACAAAGCATATTTGTTACACCTGGATTCTTCTGCCCTTGTGCTTAGGAAAATTACCTCATTATCACTTCGTTGGAGCACTAAAATAGTTATAAACTAGGAAACAAATGCAAAATCTTTCAGATATTCTGAATGTATTTAGTATTTGCATTTCTCCAGTGTATTCTTCACCTTGAATAATTCCCAGATAAATACATAGATATTTAAAATTTTTCGAGTAACAATATGAAACAAAAAATCGTACTATATTTTTTATATTGCTTTGAGAATCAATTAGGCACTTTGGTGAGTTGAAACCTATCTGATTATTAATTTTCACCCTATGGGATCTATTACAGCTGAATTTTTCTATATAAAATCATACCTTTAATTGAAAACTTTAACACAATATATTATAGCTAGCAATAGTTACCTCACAGGTGACTCTGCCTTTTAGGATTATTAGAGCCATAAAGGTTGGTCTCTTCTAGGACTCAGAAAATTTCTTCAGTTTTGCTCAGCTGAATGGTCAAGAGAGGCTTTTCCAACTAATCAGCTTGACAGGTTCTCCTTATGAGAAAAATCAGTCATCTTAGGCGTTGCCAGACTTGCCCTGTGTGCCCTATAAATATGTATGGCATGCATGAGCTTGGAGGGATTTAAAACTCATTATTGGGTTCTCTATTATTTTTTCAATCTCTTATTGAATCAATTTACTTCAGTGGCAATCAACTGGCCATTTCAGAGAAGTTTTAAATATACCTATGGAATTACTCCTGTGGTTTAATGTGGCTGGGCCTTTGCCCTGTGCTCAGGCTTATAGAGCATGATGTGGCATTTCTTTTCTTGCTTCTATTTGTAAAGCACAGTACTTGAAGGTGTTGCTCTAGAGCAAGACCACCTGGGTCCAGATCCTTTTACCACTCTCTGGTTGACTTTTGCAAGTCACTCAACTTCTCTGTGTTTCAGTTTCATCATTTGTAAGATGATTTTGGAGGTTGTAAATGGGTCACTGAAAATACAGTGTTTAAAATAATTCTTCACACACGGTAAGCTTAGATGAAGGTTAGTTCATTAAGATTACTGTGGTGAGTCAGTGGGTCATGTCTGGGCACACAGCACTAAAGCGGTGGTGCTTCTTGTTTCACTGGAAACACTGCTATAAAACACATTCTCTCCTGGTTAATTGTAACAGCCATCTCTCCACAGAGACAAGGCCAGGATGGTTAAGGTCTCTGAAAAAGGCCCTATCAATAGCACCCATCTTCCTCATACATCTTCCAAACAATTTTAGAAAAAAAAAAAAAAGAGTGACAGATTGAGGCCAAAATATATCTGTTCCTAACTGGTAAGGAAGAACCTGCCTCTGGTGGAGCACTGAATTCTTTCTCCCACAGGAAGGTTGCTCTCAGGAAAAAGGAACCCATATGGTCCATTCTGCCCAAATGCACCAATCTGACATCTCTTCTACCCCTACAGATCTGGAGTAGTGAGGCAGAGGGAAGTCAAATTTGTGATAGTCAGCATACCCCGCACATAAGAGGAAAGACCCAACGGTAGGAGTGGTAAAGATGTTCACTTTTACCACGGTGTATGTGATGGGAAAAAGCACAGAATTTTCTGCCATCAAATACTTAGCCCAGCTACAGTATTCCCAGAGAGGCATTTGGTGAACACTGACAAAGGCATTATCCACATTTTGTCTGTATTGAACATAGCAGAACCGATGTTTAGTTCCCAAAAACATCTACACAGAAATATATGTGCCTCTCTCAAGTATAATCCAAGATGAGTGATTTTAGGGTACTTTGCAAATATTTATCTGTCCTCTGTGAATTTGAAACACTCTTTTCAGATTTTACTCATGTTAATTCATTATATGAAAACAAGTGGCTATCTAACATTGCATTATTATTCCTCTGTTCTTCAATCGCTTCAGAACTTTCACATTTGTACCCTCACCTTAGCTGCTCTGGAGAACACTTACGTCTTTTATCTTTTTGAAAGTGAAATATTGTTTCATCATCAATATGAAGGATGTGCGTCTTGGAGGTGAGCTACCTGACATGAACTTGTAGTGCAAACATGTAGTTTTCAGGTGCTAGGTTTCAAGTAAAAAAGAAATTGGCCATTGTTCTTTTAGTAGTAATCATCAGTCCCTCCCAAATCAATTCCAAGTCAATGCCCTTGAAAGGTTGGTTGGCATTTGTATTACTAACTTGAATGCTGTTATTTTTTTCTTTATAAATGAAGCAATGTCTGCAAAGACTATGGATCTATTTCTGACCACCAAGTTCCAATTGATAATAGGGATATTGATTTTGTAAGCCCTCTTTATTACTCTAGAAATGAGAAATCAACGTCCTCAGTGAGGGTATAAGAAAAACATAGAAAACAATAAATTTCTGTGAAGAGAGTGGAAATTCTTTGGCAACATTTCAAAGTTATGCAGGGGTCCTCAATGCCTGGGCCACAAACCAGTACCAGTCCATGGCCTGTTAGGAATTTTGCTTTACAGCAGAAGGTGAGCAGCAGATAAGGAGCAAAGCATCTTCTGTATTTGCAGCCGCTTGCCAGCACTAACATCACTACCACAGCTCCACCTCAGATCATCAGGCATTAAATTCTCATAGGAGCACTGGTCCCTGGTGCCAAAAAGATTGGGGACTACTGCTATAGTTGACTATGCAAAATCTATAGATATACTATGACATAAAAGTCAAGTAAGAAATGAGTCGAATTTTGTCATTAGTTACAAATGTAACTGTACCATATAAGATAGCATTGAAAATTTGTTGTTGTTAGGCATGGTTGGATGACTAATGGCAAATGCTGACAGTATAACTTTAACCAACTTCTTAGCATACTGGCTCCACCTCTAGACTATTTGTTTATTGATCACTTGCACATTTGTTGTTGTGTTTGTGTAATAGAAATTCTGGAATTCAGACATATGTCTCATCCTATGATTTTCCAGGTTTATATCTCAGTTGCTTGATAAATGGATGTGTATATTGATGATATCTTTAGGGAAGATTGAAAAAATAACTATGGGGTATTATCATATTATGACCATGGCTAAAATGTAATGAATTATTATTTTCCAGGTTCTGGGCAAACATTATTTATTTAATCATTACAACTATGCTATACTACCCTAGGCATGAAAAATCTGATGTTCTGTATGTAATTGAACAATGGAAAAGAAAATGACATGCCATTATAAATATCAGAAGTTTTGCCCATATTTTTCCTCTGCCTGGAATGTTTTTCTCTAGATATCTCTTTGGCTGACTTATTAAGTTCTCTAATCTCAGTGAGACCTGCCTCACTATCTTCTTTAAAATTTCAACTCTTACTTTATTTTTCTTCCAAATTTTAGTAATCTTTGTTATATTTATAACCATTTAACATTCTTTACATTTAAATTATTTCATTTTTTTTTTACTCTCCAAACTTAAATATAGTGGGGTTTTACTTTTTTCTGATAAAATACTTACATTCTTTGAACATTTTCTAGGAAGTTGTAAGCACTTAAAAAATTGTTGAATGAATGAATCTAGCTTAAATGGGCTGAGTCACTTAAACCATGGTGAAATGTTAAAACTGTTTAGCACATTGTCTGAGTAATTAGTTGAACAATGAAATCTTGTGTATGGTTCCATCCAGTAAGATTTTGTATTTCTTGTTTTTGTTTTTTTTATTTTTATTGAATTATATATTATTTTTTCACTGTAGACATGTCTATCAAACTGTTGAATTGCAAAACTACTGGAGAACATATTCAGACATAGTAGCGTATTTATTCATAAGAGAACAAAGAAACCCTCTAAGGCACAGAAAGTTTGTGGATTTTGAACTGGCTTCTGAATAGTTGAAATGAATGTAGAGAAAGCCTGACTGAATCTAAGTTAACATATTTAAACTGCTTTGTATGCTGACTTCCAATGTAGACTGGTAACAAGTTAATGATTTGTGTTTCAAACACTGTAGGAAGTTGATTCTCACAACAGCTGCACAGGCTTATTGCCTTGGGGAAGTCATAAACTAAACTATGTTGGTAAATCCACATTATAAACAGTTTTAGAGGCTTCTACTCCTTTCTGATAGTATCTTTTTTTTATTTTATGGTCTTTTTCTTATATGTTACACACACGCACATCTACACACAAAGAGAGACAGAATGGTAGATCATGTCATGAGAAAGCAACCTTGCAGTTTACCCCTTGAGCACAGCTTTAAATGACATTTTTTATGCTTTTGCCTAACGTGTATGTGACGATATAGAATCTGAAATAGTTTTTCTTTTAACTAGTTAAAACATGTTCTCCTATAGTTGTCCATAGCTAGAATAAAAGCCATATAATATTAAGATTTTCAACATTCATTTTATTGAAATAAAACTTTCCTAAAGATATGGATGCAGCATAAATGTATACACAGTTATATCAGAGTGAAACAATAGAAATGCATTATTATCTCACATTGAACATGATTCTTCAGCAGATTTTCAACACAAGAAAAATCTCATTCTAGTACATATTCAGAAATTGAGAAGTGAGTCGATACTATAGGAACTTAAAAATATTTTCAAAAATAATAAAATTACTACATATTATAAGTTTTACTGGCCAATATTTTAAAATTGAAAAGTTTAGTTTAAAATTTTTGGTTGTTTTTAACCATTGACATTTTTTGTTTCTAATGAGTCTTTAGAAAATTGCTCTGAACTAGAGTGGTATTTAATTTACCTTGTGGTTTATAAAACTACTGATTAATTAAAAAGTCTTTGGGAATAATTATTGGTTAGTAACATTAAACATTTATTATAGAAATAAATTATTTCTAATTTTAACAATCCACAATTAAAAACTAATAGAATTAATGAATAAACCAGAAGTACAGAGATTTGAGCAACGTAGATAATGCTTAGAAACCATCATTTAATGCTTTGTCAAATTTTATACTTGCTTTTGTTTTATAATTTGATAGATTCACTTAGTCTAGGACACATGACTTTTTTTAAGAGTAGCATAACAAATGTTTATAATGTATCTTTGTGATTTATAACATAGAGACTGAAAGTGGGTTTTTTCTTTATTTGTTGCCCATTTTTTTCCGTTAAACTCTCATGTATTTTCCAAGTTAAATATTTGATTATCAACTCCTTAGACCTTTAACATGCACATGCAGGAAGATTACCAACTAAATATATATATATATATAATATAATACTTCCAGTAATTAAAATATATTTATAGGTTATTTTTTATTTGTAACTACAAACAACTGAATTACTGGCATAACCAAATGCTGGCAGGAAGCATCAGTAAGCACAATGATTAACAGATATTCTTAAAAACAAGTTAAAAAAAGTACTCAAATATCCCCCCAAATCTATATGTAGACAAGAATATCTTTAGTTTGGAGGAGGTTAATAATAATGAGATTGTTGCTGAGTTAAACCTAAAACTTATCCTATTAAATAAAATGTCTGAACAATAAGTCAGGAAATTGAGACAATAAAACCCAAACTGTAGGGGGAAGGAGTGAGTCCCTTTAGGAAACTGAGTGCTCTGATGTGAAAGGCAGACTTTCGAAGTAAAATGCAGACTTTTATAAGAGAAGTCAGAGAATAAATACCTGAATCAGATTGGCCTCATTGAGATTGAAGGCCTGCTGAAGTAATTAGTGTGCCAGAAAATTATTAAAAACAGGGACAGATGGGCTAGTGGCATCACCGACACAAATGGCTGAACATGGTGGATGTAGGCTGAACACTGAAAAGAACTGTTTAGGCAGTCTCTCTGGGTATGGCCTCAGGGATTCTTCTGCACTGAGGTGCAGGTAACTTCAGGGACAGCAGTTTTGACTTACAGTCAAACAGCAGACTGAAAAATGTTTTGTTTTGTCGTAGACCAAGTTAATTCACAGGAGAGAGTCGTGCATGGTGGAGGAGTGGGGTGAATGGTTTGGGTTCATGACAAACAGGTCAGAGGAACCTGCCTACCAGAAATGGAGGGACATAGTCAGTGGCTTCAAAATAAACTGTACTAGTTCTTCAAATACAGGCTAATAAATTCAGAAATCTTAGATTGTGCAATACAAGCCAATCATTCCTGTTTGTAATTATATTGATACTATAGACAAACTGAGATAGACACTGGAAGAGTCTCAGGCACAGTAATTTTTTCATTGAACATTTTTGCCTCTGGTGAATACTGAGGTGGTGTGGGAGTGTGCCAAGTGAGAGTAAAAATAACTTAAATTTCTCTTTCACTGTGTCACCACCCTTCCCGTGTAACCATAATTATTTCACAACACTGGAGGATTTTCATTTTATCCAAAAGGTTGTCATGTATGAATTGTACTTCATCAGTTCGCTTACTCCCAAATGTGTCCATAGCCCCCAATATAAAATTCATGTTTCCACATCTGTGCTGTGCACCTAAACTGAGCCTTTTAACTTCCTGTCCCCCTTTCCTTCTGCCGTTTTTTTTTCTTTTGGTCTTGCTCAAATTCTACCTCTTCTGTGAAACTTTACTAGCTCCAATGAGTTCTGATTCTGTCAATGCCAGTGTATGTATAATAAGTATCATGCTACTTCCAATTTATGCTGTGTGCTGCTGCAGATTTGTGGTTCTGAGGTAAGGGGTATGAGGCTCTGGGCAGCTAGAAGTAAATGCAGGGAGCCATAGGCAACTGCGATATAGTTCTTTATTCCAGCAAGAGCACAGCCTGCCTCACAGGGTGGCAATGACATCCGGCAAGTGCACGAGACCTCGCATGGTGACAGTGCCTTTTGTACACTGGTTAAACAATAGTGGCACACTGCCAGATGATGGAAGCCCACAAACGGGCACCGGGCACATGGTTACATAATGGGAGAAGTGCTGAGTCACTTCCACCGGAAGTTAGCTACAGGTGTGGAAGGGAGCTGACTACGTTTATCTTTCTTTCTCTGCACATGCTTTCTAGTATCTTCTCTGTGATTCTTGTGTGAATTTTGTTTTCTTACCTAGAAGGAAAAACTTCGATGGAAGGGACTATTTTAAAAAGCTTACTCTGCAATAGGCCTGCCACGTCATAGGCATAAAACATATATGTTGAACATACAAATTCAAATTCTTAGATTTTCCACATCTTGGTTTGGAACAAAAGAGAAAACACTAAGTTAAATGGCTTATACTCTGAGTTCCCTATAGTTTCCCTGGATAGCTTAATATGCTTCATTCTTTTAAATAAGGAAAATACTAGGAGGCAGCTGTTCTTGTCTTGGCTCTCTGACCCTCAGGCAATCACTTAAACTCTCTGGAACTCAGTTCCCTCACCTGTAAAATGAAGATGCTGACCTCATCTTCTGTGATTCTATCTCAGGAATTTATGCCTAATTAGATTCAAAAGGGAGCTGATACAAAGCTGATACAAAGACTTTTCTTCAATCATCTATTTAAATATATTTGTCAAATATATCCTATATTCTATACCATATGCTAGGCACTAGGGACAGTAATTTCCACTAAAAGAGGCCAGACCCAGCCTTCAGGAAGAGCACACACAGGTAATAAGAGAGACCACATGCAGCTTCGTGCACCACTGTGGTCTCAAAGTGTGGTTTCTGCACCAGCAGCATCAGCTTCACCTGGGAACTTGTTAGAAAGGCCCATTCCTCAGCTCACCCTAGACTTACTGAACCAGAAGGCCTGGGAGTGAATGCCAGCAGTCTGCTTTCAATAAGCCCTCTCTGTTCCACAGTAGATTTGAGAACCACTGGTGGATGAGTGAAAACTCATTTTGATGTTAAACAAACTTCTTTTTCTTATTTGTCATTTGACTTTAGATACTTAAATCCTCTGAGTCTCATTTTCCCTTTTTGGGTAATAGGGATACTTAAAGGTCTGGTTTTTTTTTTCTTATTTTTTTTCGATAGTCAAATTGAATATTTGCCAAGTATGTGACACAATTCCTGGCAAATAGCGAATACAGGTGTTCATACAATTTATGGATGAAGTTAAATAGTATAAATGAGAAAACTGATTTTATTACCTGGTAGGTGTCCAGATGTCAAAAATTATTCTCTATTTTTTAATTTCAAATAAGATTGAAGTCTGTCCCTATGAGACCAAGACTTTATTTCAAGAATGAACCTGGTTTATGGTTAAATATTTCTGTCTCTATATGAATGCATCTGGTTATTATAAATAGGTTGATGTTATTTATTTCACACAGGGCACACAATGTAAACAACACTATAGACCATATAGTGCTATTTTATCTTTCCTCTGTGATTGCCCCGTCATTTTAAGTAAATATTTATTAAAGTACACTATGTGTGGTAATAAATTAATGTGAAATTTAAAGAATATCTACAAACTGAATTTACCTGTGTAATTGGCATCTCAAAAAAAATAAATAAATAAAGAGCCTTTCCGGTATCCATTACATCCAGTGCCAAAATTCCCCACCCTAAGTGTAACCACTATCTTAAATTCTAACACCATGGACTACTTTAGTCAGTTTTCAATTTGATATAAGTTGAATCTTACAGTTAGTACTTGTGTCTTATTTGTATTCACTTAATATTTTGTTTGTGAGATTCGTGAGTGCTTTTGTATGCAGCAATACATAATGCATTCTAATAGCTGTATACACCAAATCATTTTTAATGAGTAACAAAAGGAACATTTGTGGGGAGTTTAATCCAGAAGTCATTCTACATAAATGAAAACCAAAGAGGGATTTTAGAACACCTGTGGAAGTCTGGGTCTCGAACATATTTGAATTTCTAATTTCAGACTTTATTCTGGAGAGATGTTTGTTGGTATTCTGCCAGTTTGCTCAGTACTTTCCCTCCCACACAGGATAGCCTCTCTGCTCTATCTTAAAGAGTCTGTTCTTACTAAAAATAGTCTCAAACAAGGAGAGCACTCTGCAAAAGTATGAGTCCCAGAGGTACACTAGAGATTTAACAAAGACCTCACAGAATTACCAGCTCCCAAACTCACCCCTGCCTGGTAGATCGAGATCTTTAATTGGGATACTTGGACATGGTTTCATATTATTAGGAATAATTTCGCCTTAGCAATAATCGTAAAACACTGGTTCTTGCCCTTATTTAACTTGTGCCTTAAAATTTTGAAGCGCAATTAGGTGTTAGGAACCAGGATGGGTGACAGGAAAGGAAAGCCCTTTTCAAGAAATTGGTTCCAGGACACAGACTTTAAATTTACACTTCTAACACCCACACAGCCATGTGTTCTCTCTCTCTGTGTTTCATTAAAGCCTTATAAATGATGATTACTAAAAAAGACATCTTGAGGCAAATTACATAGAACACTTGAATACATTTGTCTCCTGTAGAAACATCCTAAGCTTCAAATTTTAGTAACTTCACGTAACTCTTGTGATATCTGTAAGGTAAATCTGGATTCTAGCAGAAGTTCCTTTATGTTAACATTAGTAGATAATGTTATACTATAGCAATTTAGATTTACTTAGATGGCTTCAGTTTCAAAAGTTTTTCATCTCGATGTTTCTGTTTTCATATTAAATGTTAGCTGATGCTCCAGTCTTCTCACAGTTGCCATGACAGAAATGTATACAAATCAGCATTATGGATAAGAATGATGTATAATTCAATTTAGTGTGTATAATCAATGCATATTCTAAATGATGTTTTAATGTACCATAAAAATAGCATTCTTTATTTAAAGTATCCAGTACCTGGAGGAAAAGCACATTTTATACCTTATAATTAAATATAGGAAGTATCAGCAGTAAAAGTTTTATTCAAACATATTCAGTATAGTTTAAGTTATTTATAATTTTACATTATGCATCCCCATAGATTTGCAAAGTAATGTTTCTACATTTGTATTATTGCACTGTTGAAGAAAATCAAATTATAAATACATATCTTAATTCATTGGAATATTTTAATTCTCCAGAATAAACAGCAGGTCATATCTCTTAAATCAGAAGAAATTTAAAAAATCAATAAAACTAAAAAACAAATGTATAAAAGAAATATATAACAGTTTGCTAAGTTATCAAATGTAAATAATATATTCTATGACATCCAATGTGTCATCACATTTGACTTGACATATAGCTGCATCCTGAATTGAAAATGGTTACATTAAAATGGAACATTTTAATGAAGGCACTGCAGTTATATTAAAATTTCTCAAAATTATGATAAAGCTGAAACGATTACATTTTATAACTGTGAAAATTCTGAATATTTTTGATTCACAGAGGCTAACATTATATTGCAATTAAATATGTATACATTGAATATGTAATTATACATAATTAGAATTTTCTTGACTACTTATCAGTGTACATTTTCTTCATAATTGTTTTTAAGATGAACACTGTTGTTTACTGTTTATATCTAATAAGTAGAAGTTTATATATGATTTAATTTCATTTAAAAATATAAATACTTATGATCTATGTTTCTTGCACAGTGTTTTAAAAATGTCTAAGAAATAAATGGATGAATAAATTAACAAAATAATTAAATCATCTCGCAGCTAATGATCAGAATATATTTTTGAATTTACCTAGATCAACATCTTATAAATTTTAGTAATCTTAATTTTTTCTCAATTTGTGAATTTGATGACTATATTTCTAAATTCTTATTGTTAATTTTCTAGTTGCTAATTTCTTCACTGCACTTAATTATGCCTATAATGTGTTATTGTCATCTTAGTATTAGATTAATAACATGAAGAAAATTTGGAAATGTTAGAAAGAGAGCAGAGGGGCTATTTTGGACTCTGTAAAACCTGCTGAATGTCTATGTTTTTATTTGTTAAAAGAGAACTATCTACTCTAATTTATTCTTACCAGATATTTATATCCACACAATAATTTCAGAGTTACCCAAAATATGCCAGTATGCTTAATATTAATAATAACTAATATAAAATGTATATTAAGTTTTGGGCACGTTTTCCAAGAATGTTCTCTAGGTCATAAAGTTAGTAAATGATGAAATTAAGATTTAAACCCAACTTTCCCCAGTCTCTCTTTTGTTAAGAAGAATGGGAAGGGTCATAATGCATCATTAAGTCACTAACATCATCCTCTGCCACAGACAGATTTTATTTTATTTATGAGTTTTTTATGACTAACGTGAGAGACATTGTTACCACATGTCATCTAGAGAGACCTGAAATTTTGTTGTTTCTACATCTATGCCAGACCCTCCAACCCTGGAGACTAAAAGAGAAAATTTAAAAGCTCTCCAATATAATGGTATTCTACTAGTTTACCTGGTGTCCTAGAATGTCTTTTGTATGGGGATTACAGAAGATCATTTGAATTTATTATCAGGAAGACTATACTAACAGATACAATTAAATAGCCAGTTT
>NW_024349519.1:23508002-23672366 GCF_902729225.1 Pteropus medius
ATTTCTGGGACAAAAAATGTAGAACAAACTGAAATTTGTGTAAATGATGTTGAATAGATTATTATTATCAAAATAAAGAATGGCATTCAGATCACTGTAGGTCCTGGCTATTCAAAGTGGGTCCTTATACTTGTACCATCAGCAGCATTTTGGATCTTGTCAAAATGCAGATTCTCAGGCCCCATTCCACCCTTTGAATTTCAGTCTGCACTTAGAAATGTTCTCATGTGGTTTGCATAGACATTAAAATCTGAGGAAGATTAGTCTATAGAACAGAAAATATATGCATATATATGTAATAGACTGATTTTAGACTTTTCTCAAGATGTGCTCCACTGATAATGCAGGAAAGAATTGTTTAGCTTTAATTATAAACTATACCCACATAATTTAATATAGGACTTCCAGATGGATGTCATCTGATAACTCAAAGATAGAGGAAAAGAAAAAAAAAGGAATTTAAATTAAAAGTTTATTCTCAGAGGTCCATCTTTTATATCATGATGGCTGGGCAGCATGAAAGGGGTGGTGAATAATCATTGAAGGAAGGCAAAACTCAATGCTAAAAATAAATGGAAAACTTTTTGCTGGCGTATGGTGGTAAAACAGTCTGATACAGACAAAAGTGGGATTGGACAGGATGTTAAACATGATATAAACTGGATTTTTATTTGAGAACAGTATTAAAGACGGGATTGGAGATAGTTTAGGTGTGTGACAGCTGAGAAGGTGGTTTCATTAAAATGTCTTTGAAAAGGATTTTATCAAATTAATGACAAATTTGCAAAAACATAGAAAAAAGGCTAATTAAAAGTTGCACTTCTACGTGTGAATACTGAAGTGAATATGAATGGATATAAATTTAGTCTAAATATAATTAATATTTATGTATTGTTAGAGTACAGGTTGTCTTCCGTTTGCTCCTTGACCTCTGACACAGAGTATTCTTATAAGTAGCTGCTAAGTGGATGAATTTCTGAGCATAACTGTTTTTTTACTACAGTGTTATCTTCAGGGTCAACATTACAGGAAAGACCTTCAGGGAATAACAACATATATTATTTGTTTTCTTTATTTCTTTTGTTTTTAAGTGATTAAATGACTTTGCTGGAGAGTCATTGCTAACTTGAAGTATGAAAATAAAGCACTGTATTCAAGGTCTGGGTTATTACTGGCTCAATTCATAGGAGTAGGTATGATTTGTCTATTCTGCTTACTATGAATCTGCTAATACAGTGTGTCATAAATGGTCATCATTATTATTACTTTCTTTCCTGTAAAAACACCAAAATAACAGTGAACAGACTGAGAATTTCCTGGGCTAAGTATCAGTTTAAGCATTTTGCAAAGACTTGTCATTTCACCTTACCAAATAATCTTTGAAGTAGATTCTGTGATCAGCACTGTTTAATAGATTAGGAAAGCAGGCCGTCTATTTATGGATATTGACAGGTTTCAATTCCAGGTCTCAGACGTACGGGATTATGCTTATAAACATGGCATGATGCTGCCTTGTTTATGAGAAGAAAAAATTTAAAGGAATTAATCAAAAATAAGATAATGGTAAATGCAGGACATTTTGGCTCATAAGCCAAAATATTATTAGCAGTTAGACGGTTACATAAATGATATGAATGTTGATAAGTGAACCATGATATTTTATTCTGCCATGAAGTAGTAACTTTTTAAAATTAATCCTGGTTGTTTTAGAAAATAAAGTATCCATTTTTTACCTTTCGTCCAATCAAATTTTCGTCAGCACGACATGCAACAGAAGATAGATCCATGGTCTGTAGGAAGAGGGGGAAATTTTTCCAATATATAAGACCTTACAAAAGAACTTGGTATATTACTCAAAGGAAGAAATAAGCCCATTAAAACTAAATAATTTCCATAAGCTATGAAACTGTTTTATTGAGATGGATTCTCACTATGTTCCAGCATTTCTTTTATACTGTGCAAATAGCAGAAGGCTTAGAAATTTATGCATATAATGAATGGAACAACTACAATAACAGATCATTTACCTGCGAAGTTACAAAAAGTTATGGATATTCTGTAAGAAGATAAATTTAAAATTTCTGTCAAGTCAAATGTCTCTGGTGTTTTGTTCTCCAGTATAATGGAATTCATTTTTGCAGACCTTTTAAAGATACATGAGTGTAGCTATAGCAACATGAAAGGGGATTACTTTGTTTCCTTAAGCACACGTGAGCCCTACAACTAGGCAGAGGTATATTTCTCGAGATATGTTGTGCTTGCATCTGAATCGGGAACCTATTTTCACTCTCAATTTTACTCTCCTTAAATTAGAATATAACTATCACATTTTAATATGGAAAATTTGTCAAATTACCATAGCGCTGTGAAAGAATCTTCTATATTATTGTCTTTTCTTCTATTTTTTTAATACTATGTGAGCATATACTTGTACCTGTAAATAACTGAGGATATAGTCACAGAACACATGAAAGAGAAGTGCTGAATCCCAGGTGCTGAGAGCTGTTTCTTGTCATGTATAATGATATGTACCCATCATTACAGTATCATACAGAGTATTTTCACTGTCCCCTAAATCCTCTGTGCTCTGCCTATTCATCCCTTTCTCCTCCCCTAACCACTGGAAACCACTGATCTTTTTACTGTCTTCACAGTTTTGCTTTTCCCTGTATTGGCTTCTTTCACTTAGTAATATGCATTTTTGTCCTCTATGTCTTTTCTTAGCATGATAGTTCATTTCCTTTTAGCTTGGAATGATATTTCATTGTCTGAATGTACCAAATTTTATTTATCCATTCATTTATTGATGTCTTGGTTGCTTCCAAGTTTTGTCAATTAATAAAATTGCTATGAACATCCATTTGCAGGTTTTTGTATCAGCATAACTTTTCATCTCCCCTGGGTAAATACCAAGAAGTAAAATTACTGGATCTTATGGTAAGAATATATTTAGTTTTATAAGAAACTGCCAAACTCTCTTCCAAAGTGGATGGATCATTTTGCGTTTTCACCAGCAAAGTATGAGAGTTCCTGTTACTCCACATTCTCACCAGCATTTGGTGTTGTCAGTATTTTAGATTTTGATCAGAATAGGTGTGCAGTAATATGTCCTTGTTGTATTAATTTACACTTCCCTGATGATATACAATGTAGAACATTTTTCATATGCTTATTTACCAACTGTGTATCTTCTTTGGTGAGGTATCTATCCAGGATTTGGCCCATTTCTTAATCTGATTATTTATTTGTTGTTGAGTTGTAAGAGTTCTTTGTATATTTTGAATAACAGTTCTTTATCAGATGTATCTTTTACAAATATTTTCTTCCACTTTGTGGCTTGTCTTCTCATTCTCTTGTCATTGTCTTTGACAGAGCAAAAGGTTTTAATTGTAATGAATTCCAACATATCCCTTATTTCTCTTATGGACCATGACTTTAGTATCGTATCTAAAATGTCATCACTGTACCCAAAATCATTTAGGTTTGCAGCTATGTGACCTTTTAGGAATTTTATAGCTTTGCATTTTCCATTTAAGTATGATTCATTGAGTTAATTTTTGTGGGAGGTATACACTCTGTGTCCAGGTTCATTTTTTTTTTTCATGTGACATCCAGTTGTTCAAGCACCATTTGTTGAAGAAACTTTCTTTGTTCTACTGTATTGCTTTTGCTACTTTGTCAAAGATTAGCAGACTATATTTAGAGGGGTCTATTTTGGGGCTCTCTATTCTGTTCTATTGATCTATTTGTCTATTTTTTGACAATATTACAATGTCTTGATTACCATAGCTTTGTAGCGAGTCTTGATACTGGGTAGTATCAATCCTACAAATTTGTTCTTCAATATCATAGGGACATTTCTGGGTCTTTTACCTCTCTATATAAACTTTTTATAGAATCTCTATATAGAATAAGTTTGTCAATATCTACAAAATAACCTCCTGCAGTATTGATTGGGATTGCATCAAATTTATAGATCAAGTTTGGAAGAACTGGCATCATATCATTTTTATAACAAATTTAATAGAATAGATTTCTTCCTTCTGTTCATCTCCCTTGTCTTCCACCCCACTCAAAAATTTTACTTGGGAAGAAAGAACCAATTTGACACCAATGTCCCCAACTCTCAGCCCATGTGTTAAGAGAGAGCATAAGTTTCTTTGGTTAGCAGGGAATTGTTGAAAAAATACTTTAAAAAACAGTTTAGGACATACTCAAGGTTTTCTGCTTGCCTCCATCCTCTCACCAGCTGCAATTCAAACTGCTTCTCCTCAGCCTAAAGATTTATATCCTTAAGAGAATACTTCAAAATTTATTTAACTAATATTATTATTAATTTTAGAAAAATATAAAGTAAATAATTGGAATTGGCTAATGTAATAAATTGCAATAAAAAATAATAAATAAATATGTATATACAAAATATATACAAAAAAATTCTGACTCCTTGTTAATTGAACTTATTCAATTGAAACCTACACATAAGCCTCTTCAGAATCTTACAGGATTCCCTTCCAAAAAGTGTTCTTAATGCTAAATATTATATAATTATATTTGTATTACTCAAGGTAATGCAAATTATCAGAGTTTATTATTGTAAGGTAGATATAAACCTGAGACTCAAGTTCACTAAAGAGACTTGTTTTCATTGCATTTGTACCAAATCAGCTATAGCGACATTATCCATGGATCTAATGAACAGCTGGTCTTTTGCAACCCAGAGACTAGGTGTTGATAGTCTCTCCTTCATAGAGTGCAGGTTCACTGCATCTCCAACACTCCCACACCTCCCCTGTGTAGTCAGAACTTAACGTTTCCAGTAGCTTTATCTTAGAAGTTCTCGGTATTGTAAGAGGATAGGAGATCTGTGGTATGAAACTCCTATGTGTTTCTCCTGCCTAAGCCTTGCTTTTATTATCTACCTGGGATTTTATGCCTCAGGCTTCACTATTTATCCATAAAAGATAATATTAAGCAGAGACTGAGGCTTATGTAACTGAAACTTAAAATCATGCAGGTAACTAATGAAAATGTGTCAGCCCAAGAAAAGGATTTTGAACTTCAGAATTCCTGAATAATTTTGCTGCTGAAAGAAATGTGCTCTTGGCTTTCAGAATTTAGCAAATACAGTTACAGATATCAATTCAATTCCACATTTGAGTGCCTATTACATGTAAAACCCTATGCTAGATTTTATAAAGGATTCATAAGATGAGTCTATATTCATTATATGGTCATTACTTTAAGCTAATAAGTTACTTTTTTTCTAGATTTACTTTGTTTCAGGCATTGTAGTTGTATTCAATATTTCATTTAATCTATCATAATATTATTTTGTTATAAACTTTTATTTTTGACATTTATAAGAATAAAAAGGAGACTGAAAATGTTTGAACAGTTTGCCAAGTGCCTTAACTTATTTTATAAAGGGGTTCAGTAATGTATATGTAGACATTAAGTCTGTGCTTTTAGCTATGATATTGGTCTGTTGCCCTCAAAGTTGACCATTGGACAGGAAAGGCAAGAATGAAGACAACAAATTAAAATAGAGACACAATGAATGTGATAAAATGAGAAAATAAATTACACTGGAAACACTGGTAAGGGGCAGTTAATTTTTTGTAAAGTAGGAGAGGCTCTAGAGAAAGCAGTATTGCATGCCTGACTTTGAGCTATAATTAGAATTTCCATAGCTAAAAAAAGTTGTACTTGGTAGTAATGTTGGTTGAGGACATGATAGAAGAGGGAAAGGCTCAAAGGGTTTTACAATCTTTGATAAAAGCATGAACAAAGACTTAGAGGAATAAAAATTTTACATGGCTCCTTCTAGAAATGGTAAATAAGCTGTATGGACAGGTAGAGGAAGATGAGCCATACAAATATTTTGCTGAATACTTTTGGAGGGGTTGAATGCCAAGTTAAAGCACAAGTAAGACATTTTTGAAAGGCTTTTTTTGCCACTCAGTTGTGCGATCTCATTGATCACAGTAAATATTACCAAATGTAATATGTATCAAGGTTCTTACTATTCAGAAACTCCTTTTCCTTTATTTTAGAGAATTCCCCGCTGTACAAAAATACCTCATAGAAAAGTGAGAAAGTGAAAAAGTTTAGGAAGACATTGGGAGAAGCACCTGAAATGGGTGGGGCATTTTTATACTCTAGAAATTAGGAACCTTGGCAATTACGTATGACATTATCAGTGAATACGTCATTTTCTATTTTGAATTTAACACCAACATTTTAGAAGAGCAATTAACTTATTCTCACAGATGGGCTTCTTCCACTTCCATCCTATTCTTTATAGCCAAAACTATGGCCCTATGTTTATGACTGAAAAAGAATGCCCATCTTTTAAATCACTTTTATAGATTAAACATCTGGTGATTCTTTATTTTATATATTAATTTTGTTCAAATGAAATTTAAACCTAATGGTAGAATGCAGATTAATTCTGAACAATGAATACCTATTTAAAATCATCTGAAGCTAAAGTTTGATAAATATTCATAGACATCTAGCTTTTTTAGAATCTCAAAACATAGCCTAATTGCAGTTAATCGTATAACTATCTTTTGAGTTATCTTTATCATTTATTTTTATAATCATTTTTATTGCTTTGTTTCATACCTGCTGAAAGAGAATACAAGTTGTATTGTTCAAAATAAGAAAGAAATTATTTATAGTACATTATTTGCTACATGTGAAAATATTCAATTTAAATTTAATAATTAGGGTTAAAATTTTGCATTAGATTTTTTTAGGTTTTAAGTTGTGTCTCTATCAATAAGATTTAAAGTAAATATGCATGAACAATATACTAAAAATCTCTACTGGCAATCTACAATTAGAAATTGAAATCACAAGAAAATAGGAAGCTAATAGAGAAAAATAAACAGACTTGGATTTAGAAAATTTCTTGGATGTGTTCAGTGAGAGTAACTTCAAGAATTATTAAGTCTGGTCCCTGCTTAGCTTTCACTATCAAATCTCACTCCTTTACTCAATATTTATTCTACAGTCTTGTTGCATTACTTATGATTCCCTGAAAGACTTGACAGATAATTTTTCACTCTGTCATGCCTTCTCCTCAGATCGCTTATTGCACACTTCTGTTAGAACGTGTCTCCTTAACACTTTCTGTATATAAGTGGTTAAATTCTGTCTCTCCCATCTGTCTGTGAATCCTCCTGAGAGCAGTTGTTTCATCTATGTTATATGTATCTCTACCACCTTCCATAGTTTCTTATACATAGTACGCATTGTAGACAAGTTTGTTTAAAAAGAAATTAAACTGAATATAGCATGAAATAGCTCACAGACTTTAATTTAGTTAATGTTAGACCAATGATACTGAGTATCCAAATGAACACATTGGAGAAACATGGAAAAATTCCAAGCAAATGTTAGCAGAGAGAAACAATTTTGCATGTGTTTTAAATTTTGCCATGTAGGTGCCTGTGCTAGAACTAGACCTGCTATAGTGTGTGTGTGTGTTTGTGTGTGTGTGTGTGCACGCGCGCGCACGCATGCGTGTGTGTGTGTGAATACTGGAAGGTAACTATTGCTGAGATGTTACTTGATTTTACTTAAATCACCTGTCTGAGCAAGCAACTGGATAGGTACAGTTTGATGGATTGGTTTATTATGGTTAAATTGAGCATGGAACAATCTAAATTGATCACTAAAGAGACAAAATCCTGAACCATTCATGCCTTGGCTGTTTTAATTCAGTTCTATACCTATTTACAGCCAAAATAGGAGAAAAAAATGTATAGATTTTCTACACATTTCTGAACACATTCTCAACACATCTTTGTTAGAAAACAGTACATTTAGACATTTCACTGACCAGATAAAAAACAAATGTGGTAACTGACAGCATACATTATCCTTTAAAACCTTTCAGATCATATTACTTTTCCTTTCCATTTCATGTTTGTTATAAATCTGTAGTCAGAGGAAAATGTTAAGAGTTGTTTCCATTTTTATGTTAAGCATTTCTTGTGGTGTGGTATGCTCTGACTCTATACTCTTAACTCGGAAATTTTTCTTTTAGCCATAAATTTTTCGTATAAACTATAGTGATGCTATTTTCATTTTTGTTTTACAAGTCATGCTTTCTTTCTAGGAGATACATTTTGCTAAATGTAGCACAGCTTTCCTTGTTTGAACTAGACTACTAGGACTAACATTTTCTTTTATTTTTTTTAACTTATGCCAAATCAAATAGATAATATTCATCTATGTCTGAGGTCTTAATTGTCTATGTAGTAATGTAATTGCTCAGTTTTCTGAAAACCAGAGAGAATTCAAATTTGAAAACTATGTTTTATGATCTGCTGAGATCTTATATACATTGATAAGAAGGACAGTTAGGAATCATGTATACTTTCAAAGGTAAAGTAATTGAATTGCTTTATTGTATTACTAGATTGCTGCAGTTTTAATTTTAGAACATGAGGAAAATATAGTTTAAGAAACAAAATGAAATAACAAGCAATTGATACTCTACCCCATCACTCAGTTCTAAACCTCTGTTTACATTTTAATGAATATACCTACAGTGTTCAATTCCTGTGTGAGTAAATATCTTTCTGAGGCTCTTTTGGTGGTTCTTTTACAAAATTGGACTATTTGGTATTTTTAGTTGTAATTTACTATTTTTGTTTAAACTAAATTTATACATTTTTATATTGGTGATTTTTCTTCTTCCACCTGTTTGTAATTGGCTGCAAGATTTCACTTTAAAATATGAATGTACTATAATTTATTTAACCAGTTTTCTATTATTGAACTTTTAAATTGTTTTCAATTTTCAATATTGTCAACATTACTTTGATAATTAACATTCTTTTCACTAAATTTTGAACATTTTAATGAATATTTCTTATAGTTTATTATTTTTAGAACTGAAATTGCTCAGTGTAAGAGTATTTTTTTTTCAGCACAATCAACTATGATATCCGTTTCTTCTTTCATTTAAATACATTTTATAAGGTTGACAATAAAGAAACCATTTCTTAAGATGTTCTGAAAAGCATTGAATAATTCAAGAAAACATTGCAACTTAATGGGTTGGTTTTACCTGTTAGCAAATATATTTGAAAATATTGAGAGGACTGTGTTCTAAGTATTCACATAACATCAGATAAATAAATGGACCATGGAAGATCCATATAAAAGAGAAGTTTCTTTTAATTTACTCTTTGGCAATAGCCATAAAATACTAATATAAATGTCACTTATTTATGTACTTATTAAGACTGACAGCCTTGGCACCAAGGTTACTGTGGTCTCTTGTCACAGGACATGTTTTATGCATATCTTCTGCATTTAGAAAACTATGAAACAGGTTTTTCTCTCCATTGCACTATAATAGAGAGAAGTCCAGTAACCTTCCTGCTCTTCTGTTTCTTACAACATGGAATTGTTTTCATTCGGTGGCTGGAAAAATGAACAGTTCTTCCCAATATCCTAGTATGCTGCACCCAAGAAAACTCAGTGATCCTGCTTTTAATATCTCTGAATAAGGCTATTTGCAATTAGACAAATGATATACAAATGACCAAAATGAGCTAATTTTTTTACCGTTCCAAAATTAGGATAATATTTAAGCAACAATTATATTTGTTGTTTAAATATGGTGACACCAACAATATTAAAACATACTAGAATTACAAAATGAAGTGTTCACTAGAGAGTGTTGTCAACTGTTTCCTACTCTTGCTTGAAGCTATGATGGCTGAAAGGCCTAATTAACTCTGGCTTGCAGTAGCCGCATCGGCAGGATTTTCTTAGAAGGGATAAACCTTGCTAAAGCAGCAGCCAAGACTCATTAGCTTTTAAACTGCTATTCAGACCTATTTTCCATTGAACGAGGGCATATTTATGATAAAGAATACAACTGTTTATCTTATGTTCATATTTAATTAGTCTAATGGCTTTTATATCAATATTGTTTAGTCCTTATATTTCTTAGGTAGAGAAGTAGCCATCGAGACTTACTATTTATTACCTTTAAATGTTTTCACTTATGATAAAACAAGTCCCTCTCCTGCAAATGCCCTCGGTGATTACATTTATTAAACAGTCATGGATAGGGAACTTAATGACTTAAAAGATACTCAAGTAAATTATAGCCTTTAAATCCTATTGATCTATTTACTTATGTATCTTCTTAAAAATGATTCCACTATATTTCCTGCAGCTCAATTATTATGATTCTGTTTCTCTTTAATAGGATCTTTTTTCTCCATTAAGTTATTTTTCATTAATGAAGTTACACTCTAATAAACTCCACTGCTTGGCATAGTTGATACATAAGAGGCAACAGTCCAATTCTTTGCCAGCACAACATCCATTTTAACAATGAGAAGATTTTTCCACTCATAGATACCAAAAGTTATTGCCAGTAGAGAATGCAGGGAGATCATGCAAATATGAAGAATGGACCTGAGCCTCCCACAGGGAGGGGTAAGAGGTGTGGAGAACCTTCGTACAAAAGCATTGCATTTCAATTTCTTGAGCTTAGTGCGGCCCAAGCAAGCATACATTCCAGTTGGATCTCAGCCTTAGTTGCCATTTGCAAGGCCTGTTGTTGATTCTTTCAAACTTCCAGATAACCGTCAACTGGGCTCACTCATATATAACTCTATGTCTTCTCTTAACATGTCTCAGAACATCCTGAGCACCATCAACAGTCATGTCCATCATTTCAAAATCTAACTATGTGGTGATGAAAATCATCCTCATATTTTTATTTTTTTCTAAAAAAATAACCAAATATATTCTCTGAGCTATCTTTTTTGAGCTTCGATATACTTTATCTATCACAAACTTCAACATGTTTTGCTCATTTTGTAATATAAAAGATTACATTTAACCAATCCTTTCAATATTACACTTGAAGTTCATTTTAAGATCATGTCCGTTCTTTGTGTGCCTCTGAATTTTAGGGTGATCCTGTTAACTTTGCTGAGGTATAGATAGACTTGCTTGATGTGTCCTTTTTTTCACTCACATTTTTTTGTTTGTTTACTCTGGTAGTTAACCATGCAAAATATATATTAAATTCCCTATATATTTAATCAAGTTTACCTCTGTTTCTTAATTTTTCCATAAGATAGTTTTATCTTTCTACATGTCCTGTTTAGATGCCCAACATCTACCTAATGAATACCTGCATTCTCTCATACTTCTATATTAATACACAGCAGATATTAATTCATGAAGTAGAAATATCATAGATTCTGCTAGAAATGGTTTATTTCCAACTTGAGTTTATACTGTATTTACTATAGGTTTCAATATATGCCCATATTTCTAAAAAGACAAATCCTTATCCACATCACCAGTACACTCCCAGTTAAAAACCTGAAAACTTATTTTCATGAGTTTATAGTGAAATAAATGCTTGTTTAGGAGAAAGGGAAGTACAGATAGGGAAGGGAAAATTCTGTGGATGACATGGTTACTTTCCCTCAACTCAGTCCAACTGCTCTTTACATTAGAAGAAAGGAACGGCACATCGAATGAAACAAAACATACACAGAAAGGTCCATTTCATTGATATACTGTCTTAGTCTGTTTGGGTTGTTATAACAAAAATACCAAAGACCAGAGGGGAGGGGATTTAACAACAAACATTTGTTGCTCACAGTTCTTGAGGATGGGAAGTCCAAGATCAATGCACTGGCAGATTCTGTGAGAGCCCATTTCCTGGTTCATTGACAGCTATCTTCTGGTTGTGTCTTCTCATGGTAAAAGGGATGAGAAAGCTCCCTGGAGTCTCTTTTATAAGGGCACTAATCCCTTTCTGAAGGTTCTACCCACATGACTAACCATTTCCCAAAAGGTCCTACCTCCTAATACTGTCACGTGCACATGAGGGGTTAGGATTTCAACATGTCAATATTGGTGAGTTACAAACATTCAGTTCATAACACATTGTAAGGTTTTTAAGGCACAAGAACCATTGTGTTGATCTCATTTAATAGAGTATAAAGAAGAATGGGGGGACCACCACTTCCCTCATAGCATGTGGCATGACTTTCATTTATTGAGGGCTCCAGAAAATACAATTTGACATCTTAAATGGTAGTGCTACCTTTTTCTTGCAGCTTTGGTTGGGTGAAAGGAGTTATGCACAGGGGAAAACAACTGTGGTAGCTTTGGAAACCTCAAGTCAAATTGCCCTTGACAGTTGTATGCCATAACAAATTACTGCACACTTGTAGCTTAAAACAACAAAAATTTATTCTCTCACAATTCTTGAGGACAGATATCAACATTTAAGGTGTCATCAAGGTAGATTCTTTCTTGGGGGTTCAGAGGGAGAATCTCTTCTTCACCTCTCTTCTAGCTCTGGAGGTTGCTAGTAATCTTTGGTGTTTCTTAGCTGATAGAGACAGTGGCACTCCAGTCTCTGCCTCTATTGTCACATATTGTTCTCTTGTGCGTGTCTATGGTTTTTCCTCTGTTTTCTTGTAACAACACCTGTCATTGGGTCAATGGCCACAGAAGTCCAATAAACTCAACTTGGTCACATCTGCAAAGATACTATTTCCAAATAAGGTCACTTTCATAGGTACCATGGCTTGGACTTCAAAATATGTGTTTTTGGGGGGACCAATTCAACCCACAACAGCAATGTTGGAGAGATTTTTGTTTTAAGGTCAGTAGAGGCAACCGTGGTAAACACTGCTACGAGGGCAAATGGTACGAATTCCATGTAGTGCTATAAGAAAGCTTTCTTTGCTTTTTCTCTATTTTTAAATGTGGGCCTTTTGGAAAGATTCTGATTAAGATTTGAGGGAGCTAATATATTATGTTGAGCCCTATGAAATTACTTGCTTTTGTGAGGCAAAGAAGTTTTAATATTAGCAATTTCTCATGATCAAATCTATTAGCAGGTCAACTCAGAGTCACAGAATTATTACATATTAAGACTGTTTCAGTTTTTATGATGCCAGACTAGCATTCTCGCCTTGCACAAAATAGAGGATTGAGCTACATAAGCTACATGGAGTAAATGGTTGCCTTTTTAGCATGAAAAAAAAAAAAAAGTACTCCATGCTTGAACTTGCTCTAGTTACATAGTTTAAAGATTTATAAGCAAGTTTAATTGTCATGTATATTCGATAGATGTTTCACAAAGTGACTCTATTAGACAATATAATTTTGGTTGTCTAAAGTTAGTTAAGCCCGATGTGAATAAATACATTTTTCATGCCATAATTTTATGTTATAGTAAGGAAGAGTAAAGTAAGGTGAGTTGAAAAGATTCAAAGTCCTGAATAAGCCTGTGAATTAACTTCAAATTCAAATCTTTTTAGTGATGAGCTAGACATCATTCTATTTATTTATCCTTAGGATTTGCATAATGATTTTTCCCCCCTCTTAACATTTATCAATGTGGAGCAGCATCAAATTTATTTCTGATCACTTTCCCAAATTTTCACAGTAATTTACATTCTAGCACTATTTTATAGGAACTGGCTGGCCCAACAGCTGTCCCTCTAGATTTGCATTGATGTTGTTTTGAAGTGTGTAATGTCATCTCATAGACTTCACTTGACTTGATTGAATTCATTTAATTTTAGATTTCACCACAATGCTGTTTCTAGCAGCTTAAAATATTATCACCAAAAATATTTGCATATACTAATTTAGGTTTGTTTATGAGAATGCACTCAGTAAAGAGCACAAGAACCATTGTGTTGGTCCCATTTGTAGCTAAAACCTATTTTTGAAAAATACATCATTGATGTCATTACTTTGGTTTATCAGTTTAGTGAACAAACCCTCATGCAAAATTCATTGAAAAGAGTTTGGAAAGATGGTAACTAAGAAGAGTTACTCTGATATTCACATTTGACTCTTGTTTTTGATTGTGCATGCTTTTGAGATTTGTTTAAAATTTCTCAAGAAAACATGACTTAGAAAACAAAATTAAGCAAACGGTAAAGAACTGGGAGAAAACTTTATACTCTATTCTAAACTGGGAGAAAAATCCTGATCAAAATTTTGCAACTCTTAGAACACATCATCTTATATGTTAAACAAGCATAGAGTTCAAACATATTTTTAGCAAAACAATCACAAACAAATACTGCCTTAAGTTTTTATTGAAAATTAAGACAATAATATATTGACATTTAAGTGCTTCTCCTGGGTGGGGAGGAGAATAACATACTTGTTTAGGGTGTTTGGTGATAACCTGCTGCTTACTTAGTGCATTGAATACATTTATATTTTGTTTCTCCCTTAGTTGTACATTCCTGCAGCTTCAAAATGTGTTTCTAGGAGCAAGGAGTTTCATTAGGTAGTACCTGGAGGCACCATGGACAGACAGTCATAAATAAGAAAAGCTATGTAATTCTGACCTCATCAGACTATTCTGGACAAATGCATTTTTAGCCAGGGCTCTGGTGTCTTTATATCTGATGCTAGTCTCTATGCATATTTTTAGAAAATTTATTGAGCAGAGTAGAACTGTGTTCCTGGTAGAAAAGTTAGACAATATCCAAAGTTGAATTTCATTTTAGTTAATGGGCTACCTATTTCTCTCTTCTGAAAAAAAAAAAAAGAATTAGACAAGTAATGGACTACTTCTGGCTTTTTCCTCAGAGCTCTTACCCTCAGGTAAGATTGTGGAATAGATTGTTGTTTATCTGCTATGTCTTTATAGTGGTACCTACAAAATTGTTAAAACATGCATATACAATAGGCATTAATTTCCAGGCAAGAAACCCAGAACATTAGGACTATTTAATCAGGTACTTGGTTTTGAAATGACTGTTGATATTCTGAGAGGAATTTCCATGAAAGAACTTTGGTGGCATTTTTAAAGTACCATACATAAAAGATAGAATTAAGGGGAAATATGGAGACTGAATAGGATACCTTTCACACTCTAGGGGGAAAAGTTTTTTAACACATCAATTTAGTAGCAATAAGAGGTAATATCTTTGTAATATGAAAATGACCACATTAACAATGCTGAAAAATAAATCGACTGATAAATTGTTATTCTACAGGAAATAGTTTGTTGGTCACCAGGATTGATGTTCTTCAGAGGGTTGCCTGGCATTTGAGACTGGATCAATGTGATGAAAAGCTAAGGATCAGCTAGAATGTAATGTTGCCACACCACAGGCAGTGGAATTTCATGAAGAATTTTTGTGCTGATCTTGTGAAGATGTTATCTACCATTATTATTTAATAAAAATGCAATACTATATACATTGCAAGTTTGAAAGGCACCTTTTTTAGTATCTAAATAACATTACTTTGATAATCTCTGTATACACAATCTTTTGTATTTATGATGAGCATTTGAATATTTTGCAACATTTTAATTTCGTATGTTTGCTCAAAACTATAGAATTAAATAATGCTTTACCAACCATAATCTAAAACAAACATTTTGAGAGAATGCTTTTAATACAGAAAACTTTCTCTGTCTCTCTCTCAATCTCTCTCTCTCTAATTCTGCAGTTTAAGCGGAATAACTATAGTGTTCTTGTTAGGTAGGTAGAGACTTGTCTTGAGTTCCAATTTTAAATCTACCCTTTACTAGTCAAGTGATCTTAGGCAATTCATTTAACTTCCCTGAGGTCTAATTTTACTCATCTATAAAATGAAGATATTAATGATAAACTATTTCAAAGAGCTGTTGTGAGGCTTGAATGAGATATGTAGGTAATGCAATTAGCCTAACATACAATAGACATTCAAAAAGTTATACACTGTTTATGGTATCATAAGGCAAGTGGTTAGTCACAATGTCTGGCAATCAGCCTTGTAACTAGATTATAGAAATCCTGAAGATAATTTGCTCTGTTTCTATTTTACAATTAATACTTAAGTACTAATCAGAAATATGAAGATGGCTCACTGGAAATTAATTCATCCTCTCATCTCACTAAATTCTCCTCCATCATTTGCTTACACACATTTGAGCAGCTAATTAAATCATTTAAAGAATAACAGGGTGTTTTATTGTGAACTTGGGAATTTTAATATTTCGTATAAAATTTTCAACAGCATTTAGTCTAATCATAAAGATTAATTAATTGTATAAAGGGAGAATTTGGTAGAAATCAGTATTTTCTCTGCATTTGTTATCAAAATAACTTATTTACAAAACTTATGGAAAATCTTTTCTGCTTTTATAGTTTGCCTCCAAAGTCCAAACTGTATTTCAGGTGTTTACCTTTTATATTCTGCTTTAACACTTTCCCAACTTTTTTTCTCCATATAAAATTTTAAGATGATTTCTCCAATGATTGCCAAATATTTGTGACCTCTAATTTATGTTCTAAGTATTTTTCTTTCTTTCTTTTTCTCAACCCCATTTTTCATGATGTTATTCAAATTCCAACTCCCTTCTCTTTTTCAACAGTATTTAATAGCTATACCATGTATTTACCTAATGTTTACATACATCTTTTTACCACTCATAGTGCCTGACACATTTCTATCCATCTAGTAAGAAGGCAGTATATAAGATAATTCCTTCTTAGTAGATAATGGGTTAAACATACTACTGATAAATCTAGGACATTAAAGATATATGCAATAGAAGAAAAGTGAGAGTAAAAAGAAGTTAAATTATTTTTTTCTCAGTGATAATCATTGATTCCACATTTACAAAAGGGAATTATAGAGGAAATATATATTTTGTTTCATTTTCATAAGCAATTCGGAATTATATTTAGCAATGATCTTTGATTAACACGATACAAATACTGACTTTTTTTTAGGTACCAGAAATATGTTTCCTACTGACATGCATTTATTGAGGAGGATAAAAAGAAGATGAATTTTCTCTCCTGTTTACATGTATAATTTTACTTTCAAAGACAGAGATATTTTTGACTAGTTTCATTATACCTATTTGAAAAAGACAGTTGCATTGCCATCTGGCTTGGAGAACTGAGAACAATTCATTTAAGTTGTTGATTTTAGAAGTGAAGAATATCAGTGTCACCTCTTGAAAATAAAGGTTTGAATTATATATAATCACTAAACATGTAATAGTAGAGTAACAGCCAGGAAATCTGAGATTTGTGGCCTAGATTTTATGCTTTTACCTTTGAAATATACAATTCTCAAGGGAAGACTATCGATTTGTTAAATCTGTGATTGGAATAGGTTTGGTCTTAGCCCTATGCAAATGTCCAAATCCATAACATATAGTTCACTGTTGACACTGCAACAAAAAATAACCTGCTTTTTCCTGTTAATTTTCTACTCCTTTTAAAATTTTATCTTGTTGAACTATATATATGTCTTTAAAGCATATAAAACCCTTTAGGAAAGCGTGAAGCATAAATAAACATGATAGAGAAATAAATAGCAGAATGTCTGTGGCAGTTTGTAAGATTTATTAGACAAATTTATTGAGGAATTGGTATTTACTATTGTAGTTATGATACTTGTAACCATTGATACATCTACTATTTTTATTTTTTTAAGCTCCCATATCATCATTCAAGTACCTTTAAAATATTAATGGCAACAGCAAAAAAGTAATGCCTAAGGTATATATTCTGTTACAAAAGTGTCTTGGATAATAAATTTGAATAGTATCAATAATATTAGGACACCAAAGAAGCTGTTCTATGGCCTTTTAAATCCAACTTGGTAGGAACTATCACTACTATAATGTATCCAGGCGCTGTGTTCTAATTTGCGTCTGTCAGCTCTTATTTGCTATGAATATATATGAAAGAAGGTAGTCTCTGATGACTATCCAAAGAAGTCTAGAATATACTTATTATGGAAGAGAGGTTTATTTTTTGTCAAGAACATAAAAGCTGTCTGAAATACTATTATATTTCAAAGAGCTAAAGTAATGTTAAAATTAGTAAGTAAGAAATAAATATATGTAAAATTAAGGTCTAATATTTTTAATTTCTCATCTTTATAATCTCAATAATAAAATTACATATATTTTGAATTGTTGGAATAATGAATAATATAGGCTTGTCTTAGAAATTTAGATAGATAGCTCTATACATACATACAGACAGACAGACAGACAGACATATAAACACACACATATTGATGTTTTCAAACATAAAAAATATGTAGCTTTAAATGTATATTTTATCATCCTTATTTTCTTATTTGATCCATTATAAAAAATATAGGTTTTTCTTTGAAATGGTAGCTACTTTCAAATATTTCCCTTTAATAAAATATAATCAAAATATTGTTAATAAGTCAAAATAATGAAAAGAGTATAAGTGATTACAGAAATGATGAAGAGTATTTTTAAGAATAAAAGAAGACTAGTAGGTTTGTTTTATTCATGTTTATGTTTTAACAGACATTAATAGTAACAGGGAAGCTATAACTGGTCTTAATTCCTGGTAGCTATTACCATGCTTTTGCTACATAGTGTTGCCAACCAGGTAGCTGGTTGAAGGGATATGATTTGGAACTAAATTATGCAGCAGAAATTGTAATGACTACAGATCAGTGCTTTCTTAGCTGGAATAATTTCTGTTCCCTTTGCCACACTGCTAGGGTGCAAATCTAATCGTTCTAATAGCCTTCTTAAAAATGCTTAATTGCTCTTGGTTGCCCATAGGGAACATTTGAAATTTCTTAATATGCCTCACATGCCCATGAAGATTTAGTTGTTGCTGACATCTGAGTTATGTTTCTTGAATATCTTCTGTCCACTGTGTAATCCAGCTGGGCTAATATGCTTTTATTTCCACCCAACAATGTGACAAGTTATCTCTTGCCTCCAGTTATTAGCATATGTCCTTTCCTCTTCTGGGAGTCATTTTCATTTCTACTCACATATCTTTTCTTCATCTGGCTGTTACTTGCTCATCATTCAGGTATCTGTTTACTCTTCCTTTCCTCCCAAAAACCTCATTGTCTAGAAAGCTTTAGTTCTTTCATTCTGTACTCTGCAATGAAGGAATTGCACATCTTCTGATCTGAATTTCCTATAAGCTTCCAAATAAATGAGTGTATCTAATTTTCAGTCCCTAGAAGATGGTCTTAAACATAGTAGATGCACGGTAAATATTTGTTGAATAAATGAAAGCCACCCCATCCTCTGGAAAGAAGCAAAACTATATAATTATGCAAGTAGGCAAATTTAGGTAGCGATTAATTCAATTAATTGACCAACCACTGGTTCTTTCAATAAGTATTTCCTGAATACATATTACTTTTTCTGGTGCTTAGTTGGTCATTGTAAAGATTTGATCAACTGCCTCTTCAATTAAGAGCAACATCTTAGAAGTTTTAGACTCCTTAGAGGAATTATAAAAATTATAAATTCTATGTAATATAAATTAACTTAATTCATGTTGAAGTTATGATTACAAAGCCTATAAATAAGTAAATATCATTAAATATTGCATGTCTGAGTGCAAAAGCCAGAACATTCATGTCTATATAGCATTTTATCAGATATATAACCTTAAAAATACTATTTTAATTCTTTGTTATTTTCCACAGCCCAAATGCAATAATCCTTTCACCAACTGCTCTCCAAAGGTTAATATATTTGTATATATGAAGGCGAAAAGAATCACATTCATGGTTGCTAGCAAATTGGATCTTTTAGTTAATGTTCAAAATCCTCAAATGCAGAATGGATTATTTGTGTTCAATTTATGGAATTTGAAATCTCAAGAAAATGTACGGGCTCTAGAGCATTCAGTTGCTCTAACTGCTGTAAGAGAGCTTTACCTTAGTTTAATAGTCCAATTTTAGAAAGTCATGGAAATGCTCCATAAAAAGCAAAGAAGCAACAGGAAAAAAAAAATAGCTTAATAGGAATAAGCTATGACTAGAATTGCAGTTTTTGGAATAATACATTAAGTTTGTAATCAATTATAGATGAAATGTCAGGTCCATATTTTTCCACATCATCTTCCAGCATTGCATTCCTCATGCCAAAATTAATTATGGAAGTAGCACCTCTTCTGTCGTAACTGTCTGGACCAAGAAGAGTGTGATACCTGCAGAACAGCAATTAGCATCAGAAATCAATCACTGGAGGCTGTGTATCTAAGTTCATCTAGACAAAAATAAGCCTCTGTATGACTCTTTATTATGTGTGTGTGCACGCACACGCTGATCTTTACTTGTAATCTGTTGAATTGGAAACCTGAAATTTTCTGCTTGTGTCTGAAAACGGGACAAATCTGTATAGTTATACCCCTGTAAATAGGAAGATGGCATCTCAGTGACACAGAGGGAAACATTTGGGTTTAAAGTATTTTTTTTAAGGTTAACAATCCATATTTACATATAGAGATGTATTAGCTGATTGCTTAGAGCATGCCTACTGTGGTTGTTTTCATTGCTGGTCTTTAAACATTATGTAGTTATTTATACATTCAAAGTTTACTTCAAATTTTATTTTATGCTTAAAGGATAAATATATTTTGGTTAAAAAATAATAAAAATGAAAAAATGAATCTTTCCAGAACCAATTTTATATATCAGGTTTTTTGAGACTACTAAAGCTAATATTTACATGAATTTAGTAGGTAAATAAAGATATTTAGAGGAATATTCCTAAAATACAATTTTGATTTATAAAGTAATAATGTTAACATAATTCCATTGTTTATAGATGATTTAGAAAGCTATATGTACTCGAACATTTTACACGCATGGTTTGTGCAATTATGCATAATTTGCAGATGCTTAATTCGTGAAAAAAACAGATTTATTCTTTGCTGATCTTTAGAGGTACACAAAAAAAGTAACAAAGTTCAAAAAAACTTTTTTTTGACATGGCTTTACTTCTTGTCACAATCATTCTTTATTGTGACAAGAACTAGATGCATTTGTTAGTTTACGATGATAATATAAATTATGAAAATAGGCATTGAAGATATTTACTCTGGCAAAATCTAACCCTGAATGCATTTGCAGCTTCTTAACCTGCAGAATATGTAACATTCAGATGACAAAATTCCTGCTCTCTGAGAATCTACAATCTGGAGGAGGGCAAGTAAGAGACAGTACATCATAGCACAACTGAAGTTGTCAGTGTATGCTGGGAGTCACACAAGCCCACTATAACCGAACTTTCAAAGCAGGGCAGGTAACTTCCGGTTAGATATCAGAGGAAAGTTCACAAAAATTAGGTCGTCTCTCTTATGCCATGCTTTTTAATATAATGGTTTCTATAATTTCTGCATTCTGCTTATAGCATAAACATTCCATGGAATAACTCCAACAATTGCTGCTTCTAATAGATGTTCTGCTTCATTGTCTAAGGGCTTCCCTACAACCATGTGAACACTCAGGAGAAAAAAAAAAGAGGATCATGTTTTGCTGATCTTTGTGTCCAGTACAGGGCCTGGCATATCCACATACAAGAGATATTTGTTTTATTTATCTACATTTTTAACAATATATGCTTTGTTAAATTATCTTTGCTGACACAAGATTTATCTCTTTTGTCAGTGCTACCTGTTCTTCCACATAATTAAGTCAGTGACTGAGTCTAATAGCACTTAAAAATTGATAATTAACATATTGTATTTGAAAACATACTTTTCACCAAGCAGTCGTGGATAAAAAAATTCACATATAAACATACTAGTTTTCTAAAGCCAACAAAGAAACATAATCAAAAAGCATTATAACCATTTTTCTCTAAATTTAAAGGAGACTTTAAAGAAGGCACTGTTTCCCAGATGTTTTCATGATGAGTTATGCTAAAGTGTATTTTAAGCTTCAGTGGCTATAATCACAGGTGTAATTAGTAGGCACTTGTTAATCATGTAATAAAAATAACATTTACTATTTACCTATTAGCCCTTGGTTCTCTTTAATGGAATAGATAATCATGCAGGAATGTTTTGGGCATTGGTTAAATGTGAAAATGGGACTGAAGAACCAGGATCCAAATTGTTCAGTTTTGGTTTTATTCGACAGAGTCGATATATTAGTTTCCAATTGCTGAGGTAACAAAGTACTACAAAAAATGGCCTAAAACAACACAGATGTATTATGTCATAGTTCTGGAGGTCAGAAATCTGAAGTGCATCAGTGGGGCTGTGTTGCTTCTGGAGGCTTGAGGAGAGAATCCATTTCCTTATCTTTTCCAGCTTCAAGAGGCTGCACTTTTTTCCTGGGCTTGCAGCCCATGGCACTCCTACCTCTACTTCCATGGTCAAATCTCCTTTCCTGACTTTTACCCTCCTTGCCTCTCTCTTACTAGGACCATTGTGATTACGTTGTTTCTACCTGGATAATCCTGAGCAATCTTCCCATCTCAAGATCCTCAGTTTAATCGCGTCTGCAAAGTCCCTATTCCGATGTATAGAATCATATTGTCAAGTTCCATAGGTTAGGATGTGGATATTTTTAAGGGTCCGCTTTTCAGCCTATCACAGTTGATTACCTTTTAGTTTTAGATTTATTTAGAAAAAGTATTTCTCCCAGGTGAGGGCAACTTAGATATTTATACTTTGTCTGTGAAGTCTTCTTAGGGAAGGCAGGATATCATCAATAAAGAGAGAGGAATGGGACTAGTACTGACAATCTGGAAAATTTGTAGCCATAAGGAGTGCTTATTTTTATTTGGAATAGAAGGATAAAATCCACTCCAGTTAGATCTTCATATAGTTATATTTCTCACACTACAAACTCCTTGTGAAACAAATAACCAAATTAGCTTAGAGATTTTGTTTGCTTGTTTATTTGTTTTGTTAGTGAAGGTCAGACCAAAAGGAATGAGCTGTCAATTCTAGTTGGCTATTTCTTTTCTGAGATTGTCAGAAGTTGTCATCATGTCGTGAACATAAATGAGTATTTATTTCCTATGATCAATTTTATTTAAAAGAGAATGCATAGACTATAAAACTATTAGCAATAATTCTTATAAAATTAAATGCTTATTTTACTTAAAATATTTTTTACTTTGCCAATGTCAGTTGCTATTTATTTTTGATATGTGTTTTAATGAACTTTATATTTAAATTCAAATTGTTTATTAATGATATTAGTTACTCTTGTTTTCTGTGTATCCTTATTTTTTTAGGTGAGAACTTTCACTAGAGTTGGGAATCATTAAGTCTTTGTAATATACCGGAGTAAAAAGGTCTCCACTTACAAGAATTTTTTATCTTATTAGTTTCAGGTATACAGTACATTGGTTAAACATTTATATAGTTTATAAAACGATTCCCCTAATTGCTCTTTCTCTCCTCTGACTCTCCACCTAATGAATACATTAATGCTAACAGCATGCCATATGCCATACTCCCCATGCCTGTGACCATCTCTCAACTACTAATTTGTACTTCTTTAACCCTTCACCCCATTCTCCCAGCCCCCCAACGCTTGTCCCCTATGTCCATCACCGGATTGTCCTCTATATTTGTGAGTCTGTTTTTGATTAGTTTGTTCTTTTTGTTCCTTATATTGTACATATAAGTGAAATCATATGGTATTTATCTTCTCTGTCTGACTTATTTCAGCATAATAACCTCTAGGTGCATGCATATCATTACAAATGGTAGGATTTCATTTTTATAATGGTTGAGTAATATTCCATTATATATATAAATCATAACTTTTTTATCCAATTGTCTATTGATGGGCATTTATGTTGCTTTCATATCTTGGCTATTGTAAATTGTGCTGCCATGAATATTGTGGTGCATAGATCTTTACAAATTATTGTCTTGCTTTTCTTTGGCTAAATACCCAGAAGTGCAATTGCTGAGTCAAAAGGAATATCCATTTTTAACTTTTTAAGAAACCTCCAGACTTTTTGTCATAGTGACTGTACCAATTTGCAATCCCACTAACAATGTATGAGGGTTCCCTTTTCTCTTCATCCTCGCCAACATTTGTTTTTTGATTTATTGTTGATAGCCATTCTGACAGGTGTCAGATGATATCTCATAGTGGTTTTAATTTGCATTTCTCTGATGATTAGCGACTTTGAGCATATTTTCATATGTCGATTAGCCATCTGTATGTCCTCTTTGGAGAAGGATCTGTTCAGATCTTCTGCCCATTTTCTAATTGGATTGTTTGTTTTTTTGTTGTTGAATTATGTAAATTCTTTATATATTTTGGTTATTAATCCCTTATCAAGTGTGTCATTAGCAAATATCTTCTCCTAAAGAGTCGGTTGTCTTTTTGTTTTGATAATGGTTTCCTTTGCTGTGCAAAAACTTTTTAGTTTGATGTAGTTCCATTTGTTTATTCTTTCCTTTGTTTCCTTTGCCCGAAGAGGTATATCCAAAAAGAAATGACTGTAAGTAATATCAGAGAGTTTACTGCCTATGTTTACTTACAAAAGTTTTATGATTTTGAATCTTACATTTAAGTCTTTAATCCATTTTGAGTCTATTCTTGTATGCGGTGTAAGAAGGTGGTCCACTTTCATTATTTTTAATATAGTCCAGTTTTCCCAACAACATTTATTGAATGGAATGCCTTTACTCCATTATGTACTCTTGCCTCCTTTGTCGTAGATTAATTGACCATATAGGCATGGATTCATTTCTGGGCTCTCTGTTCTGTTCCATTGATCAATGTATCTGTTTTTATACCAGTATTATGCTGTTTTGATTAGTGTAGCCTTGTAGTATAGTTTGATATCAGGTAGTGTGATACCTCTAAATTTCTTCTTCTTTTTTAAGATTGCCATGGCTTTTTGGGGTCTTTGTGGTTCCATATAAATTTTAAGATTATTTGTTATAGCTCTCTGAATAATGCCATTGGTATTTTGATAGGGATTGTATTGAATCTCTAGAATGCTTTGGGTAGTATGGCCATTTTAACAATGTTGGTTCTTCCTGCCCATGAGCACAATATATTCTTCTATTGATTTGTATCGGCTTCAATTTCTAAATGGGATTGTTTTCTTAATATCTCTTTCCAAAAGTTCATAATTAGTGTAAAAAAATGCCACTGACACTTCTGAATATTAATTTTCTATCCTGATATTTTACTGAATTCATTCATCAATTCTAACAGTTTTTTGATGGAATCTTTAGGGCTGTCTATATATACTATCATGTTATCTGCAAATAACATGAGTTTTACTTCTCCCTTTCCTATTTGGATGCCTTTTATTTATCTTTCTTGTCTTATTGCTGTAGCTCAGACATCCAATACAGTGTTGAAGAGGAATGGAAGTGGGCATCCTTGTCTTTTTCCCAATCTTAAGGAGACATTTTCATCCATTCCCTATTGAGTGTTATGTTAGCTATAGTTTTGTCATGTATAGCCTTTATTATGTTTTCTCTATTTCCACTTTGCTGAGAGTTTTTATCATAAATGGATGTTGGATTTTGTCGAATGCTTTTTCTACACCTATGGATATGATCATATCGTTTTTATCTTTCGATTGGTTCATGTGGTATATCACATTGAGTTGTGTATATTGTATTAGACTTGCATCCCAGGCATAAATCCAACTTGATCATGGTGTATGTTATTTTTAACGTATTACTGAATTCAGTTTGCTAATATTTTGTTGAAGATTTTTACATCAATGTTCATAAGAAATATTGGCCTACAGTTTTCTTTTTTTGTAATGTCTTAGCCTGGTTTTGGAATCAAGGTAATGATGACATCATAAAAGAAGTTAAGGAGCCTTCCCTTTTCTTGAATTTTTTTGAAATAGCTTGAGAAGAATAGGTGTTAATTCTTCTTTGAATATTAGGTAAAATTTGCCTATGAAGCCATCTGGTACAGGACTTTTTTTTTTTTTCAGAGATTTTTGATTATTGATTCGATTTTGTTGGTGATAATTGGTTAGTTCAGATTTTCAATTTCTTCTTGACTCAGTCGTGGGAGATTATATGTTTCTAGGAATGTATCCATTTCTTCCAGATTGTCCAATCTGTTGGAGTTTAATTGCTCATAGTGTTTTCTTATGATTTTTTGTATATTTATGGAGTCCATAGTTATTTCTCCTCTTTTGTTTCTGATTTTATTTATTTGAGTCCTCTCTCTTTTTTCCTTGATGATTCTGCTTAAGGGTTTGTCAATCTTGTTTATCCATTCAAAGAACCAGCTCTCAGTTTCATTAATCTTTTATATTGTTTTTCTAGAATATTTTGTTTATTTCTGCTCTGATCTTTATTATTTTCTTCCTTCTACTTACTTTGGGCTTTGTTTGCTGTTCTTTTTCTAGTTCTTTTAAGTGTAAGGTTAGATTGTTTATTTGAGCTTTTTCTTATTTCTTGAAGTAGGGCTGTATTGCTATAAATTTCCCTCTTAGGACTGCTTTTGCTGTGTGCTATAGATTTTGAGTCATTGTGTTTTTATTTTCATTGTCTTTAGATATCTTTTGTTTTCTTCCTTGATCTCATTGTTAACCCATTCATTGTTTAATAGCATGTTATTTAGTCTTCATGTGTTTGCGTATTTCCTAGTTTTTTTTTTTTTTTGTAGTTGATATCTAGTTTCGTACCATTATGATTTGAGAAGACTGCTGATATGATTTCAATCTTCTTAAATTTATTGAGACTTGTTTTGTGTCCTAACATGTGGTCTAGTCATAGAAAATGTTCCATGTGCACTTTAGAAAAATGTATACTTTACTTCTCTGAAAATATCAATTAAATCCATATGGCTAGTGTGTTTTTTAGGCCCATTGTTTCCTTGTTAATTTTTTGTCTGAATGATTCACCCATTGTTTTCAATGAGGTGTTAAATTATCCTACTACGAGTGTATTACTGTTAATCTCTCCTTTTACATCATTCAATAATTGCTTTATGTATGTAGACGATCCTGTGTTGGGTATGTATATTTTTACTAGGGTTATGTCCTCTTAATTTATTGATTTCTTTATTATTGTATAATGTCCTTCTTTGTCTTTTATTATAGCCATTATTTTAAAGTCTATTTCGTATGATATAAGCTTTGCTGTCCAGACTTTTTTTTCTTCCATTTACTTTTGCGTGAAATATCTTTTTCTGTCCCTTTACTTTCAGTCTGTGAATGTCATTTAATCTGAAGTGGGTCTCTTGTAGACAGTATATGCATAGGTCTTGTTTTCTTATCCATTTCACTACTTTATGTCTTTTGATTGGCGCTTTTAATCCATTTACAGTTAAAGTGGTTATTTATACGTACATAGCTACTGCCATTTTATTATTTTATTTTTTTCTTTTTTACCTCTTTTTTTCTTTATAGAAGTGCCTTTAATATTTCTTAAAATACTGGCTTATTGGTGTTGAATTCTTTAAGCTTTTCTCTGTCTGGGAAGCTCTTTACCTCACTTTCCATTTTAATCGAAAACTTTGCTGGGTAGAGTATTCGTGGTTGTAGATTCTTGTTTTTTATAACTTTGAATATTTCTTGCCAGTCTCTTTTGGCTTGAAGTTTCCATTGAAAAGTCAACAGATATTCTTATGGAGATACCCTTGTAAGTAACTAGCTGCCTTTCTCTTGCTGCTATTAAGATTCTCTCTTTATCTTTGACCTTTGGCATTTTAATTATGATGTGTTTTAGTGTGGGTCTGTTTGAATTCCTATAGATTGGGGCAATTTGTGCTTCCTGAACTTGTATGTCTAATTCCTTTGCCTGGTTAGGGAAGTTTTCTGTCATTATTTCTTCAAATAAATTCCCAATCCCTTGCTCTCTGTCTTCCTCTTTGGTTACTCCTATGATCTGGATATTGATATGCTTCATGTTGTCCCAGAGGTCTCTTAAACTATCCTCATTTTTTTTTTAATTCTTTTCTTCTTTTTGTTGTTCTGAATGTGTGTAGTCTGGTACCTTGTATTCTAGTTCACTGATTCTATCTTCTGAATCATCCAATCTGATTTTGAATTCTAGTATATTTTTCATTTCAGTTATTTTATTCTTCATTTCTTTCTAGTTCTTTTATATCATTTCTGTGTCCTTTTTTATGTTTAATATCTCTGTTGAGGTTCTCATTGTGCTCATCAATTCTTCTCCTAAGTTTGTCGAGCATCCTTATAACCATTATTTTGAACTCTGTCTCTGGTAGGTTGCTTGCCTCTATTTCATTTAGCTTATTTTCTGGAGTTTTCTCTTGTTTCATTTGTGAAATGTTTCTTCATTTTCTCATTTTATTAGCCTCTGTGTGTTACTTTCTATGTGTCAGGAATATTTGTTTTGTCTCTAGGCCTCAGCTAGATGGCCTAATGTGGAAGGTGTCCCGTGTGGCCCAGTGGCTCACTCTCCCTGATCTCCTATGCCAGGGACTCTGGACATGATCTTTATGTGGATTGTGTGTGATCTTCTGTTGTTACCAACCCTTTATTGTTGTTAGTACATCAGTGGATGGGATTAATGCTCAGGCTGACAAATTGTGGGAATTGGCTGCACACACAGAGTAAGAGTTCCTATGTGGAGGCTAACCCCACTGAGTGGGATTTTCCCTACCATGGTTGCGTACTTGTTATACCAGTACCTGTGTGTATACTGGTAATGGGGCTACTCAAGATTTGCACTGTTGTGGTATAGTGCCAGCCTGTGGATGTGTTGGTTTGGTGGCCCCTTGGGAGGGGCTGGCTCCTCAGTAGGCCAAAGTCAGCTACTGCTTTTGATTGCTTAGGGCTACCTGGAGGGAGCTACAAAGCGGTCCACAGATGGTTGTTGCCTATGCTGGTTCTATAGGTTAGTGGAAGAGACAATGCTGTAGGCACCAGTCTGGTTATCCCCTGTCCTGACCTAGGGCAATTTATCAGAGGGACCAGTGCTCTTCAAGGCCCAACACTGCCTGTCAGTTGCCCATAAGTCTCTGAAATTGGAAGAGCCTCTGGATGATATATGTGTTGGATGGTGCAGGGACCCCAGGGGTCTCCTGGATCTATTGAACAAATATCCCCCTGCCACTGCAGTGTCAGTTTATATGTCAGCACTGTCTCCCTGCACAAGCTTTTAATCGTAGCAAGGTCAGCTGCTGCCCATCTTGGGCCTGAATGTGCCACCCCAAGTCAGGACAGCTGCCTATTATTGTGCAGCAGGCGCTTTGTGTATCGGATGAGCAGGAGCTCAGAGAGTCAAGGGCTCTCAGACCAATCGCCTCAATTTTCTGCAGTTTCTGTGTCTTCACCTTCCTACAGCAGTCACAGTTCACATGGAGACAATCTGCTGTCTGAGGTGGTCTCACAGACCCTTGTGCTTCCCAGATGCAATATTGCAACTCTTTTAGGTAGCAGAGGTCTGCCTGCAACTGGTTTTCCTCCAGTGCCCACCCTGTGCTAGCCAAAGTTCGTTGCCTGTGTAGATTGGGAGACCCAGCGGGGAGGGGCAGGATGGTGGCTGTTCACTGTCAATGGGCCACCTAGGGCAATTTGTGTGTTGGATGCAGCAGGGTTTCAAGGAGACAATGACCATCAGATCAATATATCCTCAGTCTTGCTGCAACTTAGGTAACCATTCATGTGTTCCCACAGAAGTCCCAGATCACAGCAAGACCAGCTGCTGTCTGGGACTGGCCCACAGATCCCTGAGATCTGCCCAAGTTCGTGTTGGCATTAGTGATGTGCATGAGATTGTCTCTGAAATGAGTACTCACAGTGTTGGCTATCAACTGCAAATGTTTGGCCCTAAATGGGTACAGGGCACAGCAGCCTCCCAGCAACAAAAGCCCCCACCAATCCGCAGATTGGATGGGACTGGCTGATCTCTTCTGAATAGAACTTCCTAATGTCTCTATGGAAGGGGTCTGCACAGTTAAGCTGGCATGGTCAGTAGATTGCCCAGATAGGGGGCCTGTCTAAGGCACAATGGTGGCTGCCCTTCCAGCCCTTGTTCTGGTGCTAGGTAATTCAGACTTTCTCAGTATGAATCCCATGCGAGTCTGACTCATCACTGGTGTCCCGGTTGAGTGTCCACAGGTCAGAAAGCTTGTGCGTGGGTTCTTCCTAGGGCGTCTAGGGTTTTAGTCTCCTTCTGTCTCACCCAGATGGCCGGAATCCTCTCTGAATTTTACAGTCAGAGATATTGGAATCTTCTTTTCCCTGGACTGGAGCCCTGGTCTGGGGAGCCCCCAAATGAAGCCAGGACTCCCCATCGTTCAAGAGAGCCTCTGCAGCCCTGCTCTCCCTCTGGGTGATTCCCCACCACCCCCAGGGGTGTAGATCTAACCCTATTTGTGACTTTGCCCCTCCTACCAGCTCCAGTGTTTATAGATGACTATGTGAATATTTTAATATTTTAAAATAACATCATTCCACAAACATTTACTTTTCTTGATAGACAAGCTATTTTCCAGGGTGTTTTATGATATGTAGTAAAAACTTTTCGGGGAAGAATTCTCCACGTGTTCCCAAATTGAGATTAAATTAACATTATATATGTTGAAAGTACATGTTCTATTTAATGACTGGTGTCATTAAATGTTCATCATTCCCATCAGAACTTAAAATTGTCAAAGACACTTTTGGGAGTAGTCCTGTGATGTGATTATCTTGTGCTAGAAATACAGAAATACCATATTCAAAGTAAATAGATGAGTTTTGTGAAATAGCTTGTATTTCCCTTATTCAAAATGTGAAATATGCTTCACTTGATCTTTTTAAATTGTTTCTATGACATTTGCCACAGTGGTCATTAAATTAGATAGTAATAGTTCAATGTGTATTTGGCTTCTTCTGTTTTTCAGAAATAAAGGAATTGTGTTGGCTACTTGTTTGCTTTATGGCCTCTACAGGAACAAATGTGCTCATAAAATGCATATTAAGAGTTCTTCAATTATATTCCTACTTCATTCAGCACTCTGGCCTCTTAATAAGCTTTTTCAGGTCTTGTCTATATTCATTTAGTTTCTTCGACATTTCTCATAAGCTTGCCTCATGATTTAAATGAAATCCTATTACAAGGTATAGTAGAATTACAACCAAGTACATTTGCCAACTATAATTCCTTTCAAGAACTTTGACCACATTGGAAGAAAAATTATTTTGCATTTAATATCTTAACTTTTTCACTTTTTAAGAAAACAATCAATTGAAGATACATGCATATATTCATATATACAGACACACATACTAACATATACAAGCACGTATTTTAATTATGAAGTAATAGGTTCCTGAGATGATCTCTTCCAATGCTTTGGCTTTATATATTGCTCAAGTTAGATAGATATTCATGTACCTGAAGTGAGACGATGGCATGTGTAGCACTGGAATTGATTTCTTTGTTCCAGGTTACATAGTTTTTCCAGTAAACTATGCTGCCTTTTTGACAAAGTGTGCACTGAACAATATAAAAGTTATAGCCTGATAGTACATGATGCACCTGGGCTAAAGGCCCCATTAACTTTTTTTTTTTTGGTGCAGAAGTTGACACTTTATCAAGTTCTTGACAAGGTCAAGAGTTGTCATTATAGCTTGTCATTTGCCTGACACATTGGCAGTATGTGCTTCATACAGTGTGAGTCCAGGCAGAATGTGATTTTTTTAATTATATATTTTTTTGTCATTGCTAAATAATGCACAGGTGATGGGCACAATGATAAAAATATATCAAATTGGTTATGATTATATTCTCATTTCTTGCGTTCTTTGTTAATTTTTTTCACTGCTTGCTCATTTCTATCTTTTAAAGATATGATCATTTCAAGATCTGAATTTTGGTTCTTGAGCCTGTCTCTACCAACCTTAACAGTTTTTCATCAGTTTCTTTTTACTTTTGCCTTCTTGAAGGCTTTTATTCTTTAATTTCTTTTAGAATTTTTGTCTTGCTTTAGTTTTATAGTAATCTTTCTTTTTAATCCCTAGTTTCATCTTACATGTATGAAGTAAGGTGACATTTCAATATTATAGATTTTGAGCACTGAAAAACACCCTTACTTTTTAAATTAATATATATTCAATAATTTATTAGTAGTAGAATCAGGACTAATAAAATAGTGGGAGGTTGATGTTATAGTGAAATATTGGAAATCAGGTAGAGGTAGGGTTTAAATCTCAAGTCTGTCACATATTTCTGGCTATGTGGTGTTTAGAAAGTGATTTAGCTGCCTGTAGTTTAAATTTTCTTCTCCATATAATGAAGATAGTAATACCTGTCTTACAAGGGTAATGTAGAAATTAATGAGACAATCTTTAACAAAGATTCTGAAATGTATGATATTTTCATTATGGAATGGCTATTATTTTTTATTTATTCATTTGAAAAAATAATACATTACACAGTATGAAGGAGATCTTCATATACTGCTCAACATGCTTAAAGGACCAAGCTGAGTGACAGTTCAAAGAAAAAATTTTAACTCCTTCTTGTCAAAAAACTTTCAAAATCATTCATTTTCAGAAAACCAACATTTTCTCAAAGGGAATAAATTACCTATTTAATTTTCATATTTCTTGCTAGTTCTCAGAGATTCTTCTCCACAGATTGTGGGGAGATACTAAATGTGTATTTGTAAAGTTGTGAGAACTTTTTAAAAAATAACCACCAACCATTCAAGGTCTTTCTATCTCTTGTGTCCTTATTTTAAATATTTCAAAGCATTATTACCTGCATATGTTATTTATTTACTTATGAATCTGTTTAGTATCCACTTTCTCTCCTAATGCAAGTTGCATGAAGAGAGGAATGTTGTAGGTTTTATCTTTAGTGCCTAGGAGAATGCTTAACATTACAGAAGTTCAATTGGAATATATTAGGTCGATGGATGTATGGATGTGTTTTGAATATTCACTTGTCCTCTACAGACATGTTAAAGACTGGTTTTCTGGAATAATATTAGTAAAAAAGATTTTTTAAATCCAAAACAATTCTTGAGATTTTATTTATAACACATTATTGGTCATTTGTTTACATTTCTTTCTGGAATAAAAATTATTATGTTTGTTAAATATAAGTAAATAATTTAGCCCAAATTTATTAGCACTCAATCAATGTTAACTATTATTAGTCCTTGATTTGTTTGTTTATAAACATGCTTAAAATCATTTCTTCAAACCTTGAAATAAATTTTTAAAAATTTGTTCAAATTCTATTACAGAAATATTTGAGAGAGAGAATAGTTTGTTTTTTATTATAAGGTAAACAGCTAAGAGGTTGGGTCAAATTCCATGTACTGTCTAATACTTAAAACCATAGACAACTTAAATGTAGTGGAAGATATTTTTAAATGTAGTGGAAGATATTTCTACTCTATGATTACTAATAAGTGCATATGTCACATTTTATTTAGAAGTTACAGCATTATTACAGAATTATTATAAAAACGGTCATCAATAATGATGAATTTAGATATATCTCAAATGAGTTGATTAAAATGACAGTAGAATTTCACTTATGATTTTGATGTAAATGAGCTACAAATATACACTCTGAGCTTGAACATGTTACATTTTAAAGTGCCCAATGTACAACACAACAGAAACTAAACTGATGTAATTAATACTTAGAAAATGTTGAAAGGAGTAACTGCCATCTGTTCTCATCAGGGGTGTTAATGTACACAAAATGCAGTTTATTATAAAATAGCAACAGCTGGCAATACAGTAGTAATTTCTTTAACTGTACTTTTTAAATCAAGATTAACTGGACACAATGATTTGTAACAGCAATTGGAATTAAAATTGGACAAGTGATAAATATATTAGAAATAATAAATTTTTAATTTTATTTGAAATCATGTTACAGTTTTCATGTATATAATGATTTAGTTGATGGCTTCAAATCAAATTTTAAATAAATTAACCTGAAATTGTGTGTGTGTGTATGTGTGTGTGTGTGTGTGTATATATATATATATATATATATATATATATATTGTTTATAGGCAAGGCAACCCTTGGTTGACCTCACAGATTGTAAGGACCTTGTCAGATTACAATTCCTTATTTTTTATTTTTTACGCTTATAGCACCTGGTCTTTCTAGGTGGTCTCCCATCAAAGTATCAACCAGGCCTGACCCTGCTTAGCTTCTGAGATCAGACGGGATCGGACTTGTTCAGAGTAGCATGGCTATAGATGTGAGATATATTTTTAAAACAAAAAATTCTTAAATCGTAAATCTTCAGTGGAGTGAGTGTACATATGAGCTACAAATAATGCTGTGCACATTTCAAATATTCTCAGTAGTATTTGAAGATAAAAGTATCAATTTTTAGATTAACCAAAGATATTTTGTTGGGGTTTATTTTTTGGTAATACATAATTAATGGATTTTTATGGAAGAATGTGAGAGCTCCATTAAAAATGTATTTCCTACATTAAGGTGAAATAAATTTTCCCACCTTTATGTGCTATGGGGTTATTTTGCAATTTAATATTAACTATTATAGAATATAAGTTTCTTCAGTGACCTTGTAAAAATTAACTAAAATTTGAATATTATTTTAAAATGAAAACATCACTTAATCACTTGAAATACTACATCTGCTGACATATGTATAACTATTTTCATTGAGAAAGAGATTTATTATTCCTTTTATGTCATTCTCATTAACTTGTAGAAGACATGCTTATATAATAACTAAAATGTAACAAGATTCTCAGCTTTCACAAATGTAATTTACAGAAGAGCAAAAGATAAGCCAATACTCAATATCATACTGAAATGAATCATCATTGATAACTGCACTTCTTCCTCCCTCTGCTTTGCTTTTTATCTTTTCCTAATGTACTTGTGGATGAGGAGTAATTTGAAATGAATTTCGTTCTAACAATTATACAAACTGCTGCACTCCCATCTTTCTTACAAACTAGATTCAGATGAAAGGGAGAAAAAAAATTGCAGTAAAACTTCCTTCTCAAGAGGAGTGTCAATGTTTGGAGTGGGATGATTAGCAGGACAGTGATTTGGGAAGACAGGAAAGGGAAGAATAAAGGCCCCGCTGTGTAGTGTTCTGGCATATACATTCAGTACAGATCCCTCATTCTCATCGCAAAAGCTGGGAAAGAAGGTAAAATGTATGCAATATTTAGCAGAGTAGCAGACAATAAATGGTAACTGTTATGTTATTTTATTAATACTAACAATAATATTTTAATTACTTTTCTTAATATTAAATCTGTCTTAACTACGAAAATTACCTTGATTCTCGTCTGGTGAACTATGCCTGTTGTCTTTTGCCAGATGAAGGTACTGAGACTAGAAAGTTTACAGAGTGACACCTATTGTAGTAATGGATATTACTTTCAGACTCATCTCTTTTGCTACTTTGCTTGCATGACTTCATTCATCCATTCACTAAATTTTTATTGACAAACACTGTTCTAGCTAATATGGATACCAATATAAATAGGAAAAGATCCTTGTTTGAAATAAGCTTTGAATCTACCATAGACAATATTTATTGCAGCCTTATGATACGTATGTCATGGCAGTATGGGAACTTAGAGGAAGGAGTGCTTTATTGCCTGGAGAGATCAGTCAAGTCCATTTGGATGCTCTTGAGCGTGGAGTAGAGGTTCTGTATTTGCATGTAGAGATGAGACATTTCTAGCTGAGTAAGCATTCTGGGTAAAGACAAGATGAGCTAAAATGTGGCATATTCAGGGATACTAGTGACTGCAGTCAGTAATAAAGCAAATGTATTTTCCTTTCTCTTTCCCTTTTTAATATTTTTTAACTTTTTTTTTTCTTATTTTCTGCCTGTGCAATTGGTCTGCCACTAACCCTGCTGGTATTACTCAGACAGATATTGTTGCATGCTGACAAACTGGACTGTCTGACATTGAATGGTGGTTTTATTTTGATGAGGGTCTTAGGTCCTCTTTGTTAGTTTTCCACCATTGAAAGACTATAATGCTAACTTGCTCTCAGGGATATATTAGTAAAAAGGTATAAGAAATGTTGAGGGAAAATATTTATAAATGATTAAAATTTAGAATTACCTCTTCATACTGCTTTTATAAGTGACCTTCACTACTTAATTTATTCATAGATATCCTTGTTGCAGAGTTTATTGAGGTAAGCTGTAAATTTCTAAAGTGATTTATTTAGTAATGGCAAAGATAAAAATGATAATCCTGTCACTGATTCAGAGAGAAAAATGGATACCCTGAGACCAGGTAATTGTGTAATTCTCATGCTTGCAAAGAAAAATATTGCCATAATACATGGCAGCAGAGAGTTTAATTTCTAACTTATTTTCTAGATCTTGACTTTTTTACTAGGTGTACAGTAGCTATGTGATTGTTTGGAGTCATTGTGGGCTTGATTGTCTTCTGGTTTTGTATCCCATGGGTATAATCCAAGGATACTTTGAAGGCAGTTAGAGATCCATGTGCAGATGACGTGTTTCTTACAATGTTCACAAAGCAGAATTGATTCTTTTTATTTTAGAAAAAAGCACTCAAAAAATTCAAGCAGAGAAGTAAGATTTGTTGACTTATTGAGGAGCTTACACAAAGAACTTCAAAATATATAAGATGATAGGATGCTTCCAAAAACTAGAAACATGTAAATATTTAGAGAAAAAAATGATTGTACTCTGTAATAGAAAGATATATTTTAGTGATGCTTAGTATTTTTTTTTGTCTTGTATTTTAATAGAAAATTAGACTAAAAAATTTTTGATGGAAAAGGTGAATGGTTCAAACTTTCAAATGCTGTGCTTTAGAGCAGAGGTTTATAAACTCTGGCCTATAGGACAAATGTGGGCACTGGTTGTTGTATGACCTATAAACTTAGTATGATTTTTACATTTGTAAATGGTTGGAAAAATAATATTTTGTGACCTGTGAAAAATGAAAGGAAATTTACATTTTAGTGTACTTAGCTAAAGTTTTATTGAAATAAAGTCATATTCATTAATTATGGTCCATGGCTGAGTTCGTGCTACGACAGCAAAGATGTGACAAAGACAATCTAGGCTGGAATTCCTAAAATATTTAGTATGAGACATTTTATAAAAAAAGTTTAACAACTTCTACTTTAGCGTAAAGAAACTGTATTCAATGATATTCAAAATGGTTCAAGATAATTAACCTGAAAGACTTCAATGTAACTTCATCAGATAAATTTTAAAAAGCAGAGAATAAAGGTATCTGAAAGCAAGTAAGAAGAAAAAGATCATTTCCTTTTGCTTCTTCATTATTATTAAAAACATGAGTAATGTTTTGAGCCTGAAAGCCATTAGGTTATACTTTATAGAAACAGCGGCATGTGAGTAGGCAAGGCCAGCATTTGGATTTACCAAAAGATGAGCAGTAGGAATTCAACACAAGGAGAAATAAGCCACAGCTAGCAGATAGCGAGCTTTACCAACAGTAAGAAGAGATGAGTAGAGCTGGATACATCCTCTCTTCCCCACTGTTATTTTCCAAAAAGTCCAGTATTGTATACTTCAGAAGTCGGAGTTGCAATTCATGACTCTGAAGTAGATGTTATATTCTTTATAAACAGATAATAAAAATAAAACAGCTTAACATTTGAGTAACAGAACTAAATCTTAGGATAATAGATCCACTTTATTCTAAACTGAATTACAATGCGGTTGCCATAGTAGGGGAAAATGTAGTAGTTCTCAACACTGAATACAGAGCTAAAAATAAAAGCCCCAAAGAAAACCTTTGGGCACTGTACAACCTCACTTCAGAGCCTGCTGAATAAGTAATCTCAAATGGCTGAGTACACATGCTACCACTGGGACCATGAGAGTTCAGTGTTGTCCCAACATTAGGGGGAGGGAGAGGGATAACGGTGGCACAGACAAGTAGTTAGCATTTTCCCTTGGTCTTCCCTCATTGACACAGTGAAGAATCACAGGTTAGTGAGATTTAGAAAAGATTTATTAAAAGTATGTTTTAGAAAGACAAAGCATGCCCTAAGGAAGCAAATGATTTCGGTGCTGTAACCAACATAAAGGAGCCAAAAGGGCCATGAAAGGGCAAAAAGCCACAAAAGACCACTAAAATTAAGACCCAAAGGTGGAAATGTCTGTCTCATATCTGGCCTGTGATAGGTGATTCCAAAGGCATTCCTAGGTGATTGGCTAATGAAGCCATTTTGGTGGACACCTGTCTGCTATATAACTCTTTGCCTAGTAGGCATTCACTTACCTAGAATTCAATCTGTTATAATTACATTCACAAACTTCCAGGCATAAACATAGTATTATAATGAAGCTTAAATTGTAGGCAAATTAGAGCAATACCTTCTGCACAGTGTCTGTAGTCAGATTAGGCCAGCTAAGACTATGACCCTCCTGTGTTTTGTCTCTGGGAATGTAGGAAAGATTCTCTAATTACCAATAGGGTGTTCCTTAGGTGGTCTCTGAGCTAGGCCCCTATTCCTTTGTTCCTCTGTTACTCATATCTGACTAGCTACCTAACATATATAAGCAAATAAGAATGGTATTCTTATTGATTCTATTTATTGTATTCAGAATAATACATTATATTATTTAGGTGAGATGGTTAGGGAAAAAACTGTATCATTTAATTTCTGTAGTAGAAACTTTTGTTTTCTGATAAAAAATTATATTTTTTCTTAAGGTTTTCTTCCATGCTAAATATATATAGAAAATTTACTCTTTCATAGAGAGTTTATAAACTTTCATTCTCTGAAAAGTTTTTCCTTTGAGAGAGGATATTTATAAGTTCTATTTTATTTTTGACAAGGCCCCTACTCCCCTCAAAAGAAGACAGGGGAGTTTTGATATGAGAGATCCTCTCAATTTACTTTTAACTTAACAGTTCTTCCTGGCAAGTGTTACCCTATCTTTTTTTTTTAACCATCTCTCCTTTTTCAGTTTACACATTCAGGAGCTACTTGGGCATATAATTCTCAGTTTGCTGAGGATCCAGTATAGTTTTTAGTGTTCGAGAAGACCCCTTTTTTCACACCCATGCTCTTCTAAGCACAATAATGTATTTTATTGAAGTTTGTAAGGGAATTGTTACTTACTACCACTGCAGTGGAAAATGCCCTGGAGAGAGAATTTTCATGCTTTTATCTCTAGTCCTGGGAATCTAGTGACTTCCTGAACATGATCTGGGATTCCCCACTCAACCAACTACCTTCTTCATATTGCTTAAAGCCACATTAGATTTTTTCTTTCTTAACTGAGGTAACATTGATTTATAATAGTATATGTTTCAGGTGTATGCTGTAGTGTGCTTACCACCAAAATTATATTTTCCATTTGTCACCATGCACTTGACACCCTTTACTCACTTCACCCTCCTCCCATGTCCCTTCTCCTCTGGTAATCACTAATCAGTTTTCTGTATCTATGTTTCATTTTGTTTGTTTGTTTGTTGCTTAATAGTCCATATATGAGTAAAATAATATTTTTTTGTCCTTTTCTGTGTGACATATTTCATTTAGCATAATGTTCTCAAGATCCTTTTGTGTAGTTACAAATAGCAATATATCATCCTTTTATGGCATAGTAGCATTAGACTGGTATATACATACATGATATATTTTTATCCATTCATCTATTGATGGACACTTAGATTGTTTCCATGTCTTGGCTATTACAAATATCTTTTTCTGTGTTTTCATATTCTTCAGATAAATAACCAGAAGTGGAATCGCTGGGCCATGTGGTAGTTTTTAATTTTTGGAGGAACCTCTATACTGTTTTCTATAGTGGCTGCACCAATTTAAAATGCCACCAACACTGCATGAGGGTTCCCTTTTCTCCACATCCTCACCAAAACTTGTTATCTCTTGTCTTTTTGACAATAGTCATTCTAACAGATGTGAGGTTATATCTCATTATAGTTTTGATATGCGTTTTCCTAATAATTAGTGATGCTGAACATCTTTTTATGTGCCCATTAGCCATCTGTGTATCTTCCTTGGGAAAATGTCTGTTTAGAGCCTCTGCCCATTTTTTTAATTTCGTTGTTTTTATTCTTGTTGAGTTCTGTTAGTTTTTTTATGTATATTGGATATTAACCCCTTATCAGAAATATCATTTGCAAATTTCTTCTCCCATTTGGATAGTTACCTTTTTGTTTTGTTGATTATTTCCTTTACTGTTCAGAAGCTTTTTAGTTTGATGTAGTCCCATTTGTTAATTTTTGTTTTTGTTTCTCTTGACATTGGAGTCTGTTTTTCTGCCAGTACTTTACCACTTTGATTACTATAGCTGGGTAGTATAGTTTGAAATCAAAGAGTGTGACACTTCTGGCTTTATTCTTTTTTCTCAAGATTAGCTTGGCTATTTGGAGCCTTGTGATTTCATACAAATTTTAAGATTTTTTTGTCCTATTTCTGTGAAAAACGCTATTGGGATTTTGACAGGGATTGTAATAAATCTGTAGATTGCTTTGGGTAATATGGACATTTTAACAATGTTAAATCTTCCAATCCATGAACATGGAATATCTTTTCATTTCTTTGTTCTGAGAGTAGTCAACAATGAAAACAAAGCAAGTGAATACGAAAATGTAAAAAGGTCACATTTTGACCTTACCTCCTTAGGTAAGTAGTAGCATATTGTTATCAAATTAGACACCAAATTAATATTATTTTACCTAGCACATTTTTATCTATTCTCTATTATCCCAGCTCCACATGTTGTGTATTTTCGTTCTTCCCAAGACAGACTTAAAGGTATCAGAATGCAGTGACATTTCCGCCATTTCTGGGGCGGGGGAGGCTATTGGAGGCAGTCTTTTTGGAGCACTGTGAGTGTGTGTAAGGAGAGATAAGAAGAGCAATTCATGAGGACACATGATGCTTTTATTTTTTCTTTTACGTTTTTAAAAAATATTTAATCTTTTTACTGAAATACCTTAGTTCTGACTTCAGAGTGGGGGTGTAGAACAGTTTAATGCACTAATCTTGATATGATGCGTATAGATCAAGGCCACAGGGTTTTTTTTTTTTTTTTTTTTAGAATTTGTTTTATTTTGAGGTGAGTTGTATAGGAGATGAACACTCTGGGAGGGGGCACTAAATGTTATTCTGAGCCTCTATGTATTGCTCCGTTCAGCATGCATTGGTTGAAAAAGTTATTTTGTTGAAGCATTTTGAAAGCAAGATATATCAGTCATATGATTATATATCACTTAATTTGTTCCTAAGACACAATTATGTTTTTAGATTTGGCAATTTAGATCTATGTTGTTATGTTCTATTATTGTTTGCAATTCTTAAGTATGTCTTCCAGGTCAAAGGTGGCAAATTATATTTCAGAGTCTGACATGGACAAGTCGAGTAAAATAACTATGCCAATAGTGACATTACGTTATTATTTGTTATTTATTTCTTACCTGTCTGAGACTGGTGTTCTACCTCTTTGCTCAGACCTCTCCTACTCAATCTGCAGACTTGTAGTCTTATAAAAGTCATATAAAAGACTTATAATATGAAGCATCAAATTATAAAATTATAGATAAAAACAATAAACACACATGTATTCATCCTGCTGCTTAAGAAAGAGCATATTTTCTATATATTTGAGACTCCTGTGTTCTCTCAGATTCTATCCTACTAAGTCCACTAAGAGATCTTGTAAATTTTGTGATAATTACTTGTGTAATTTTATTTGACTTTTTAATATATAACTATAATAAAATTATAATAAAATAAGCATAAAAATATAATTAGATAATGTATAATTATATAATCATATAATTTACGATTGAATTTTATAATTATAATATAATATTTAAAATATAAAAATTATACTTGCTTTTGTTGTTCAACATATTTATGTGATCATTCATGTTGATGTGTATAACTAGAGTTTGGTAATTTCCATTGTGTCATTGTATGTTTATAACAGTTTTTTATCCATTCACCTATCTAAAAATATTTTTTTTTGTAGTACTTGTTACTGCTGCTGTGAATTTGGTGTATATGTGCAAGAGTTTCTTTAAGATATAAAAAAAGGAATGAATTTCTGGGTCACACGCTGTGTGTGCTTTCAGCTTTGCTAAATAATTTTGGATTGTTATCCCATGTGCCATTTTGAAACTTTTTAATTTAATTTACTTCTTAAATGTTATAAGACAATTTGATTTTTTATTGCTCCTTGAGTCAGTTTTGGTAAATTTATTTTGTATGGATTTATCCATGCTGCCTTTTTACATTGCCATGTAGTTATTCATAAAAGGTATTCTTGCTTTATCTTTTTATAATTTCCATATCTATCAGGGTAAGTATATTCTTTTTTTCATTCTTTCCTCCCTCGAGTTGTGATAACCCAAGAACATCACTAGACATTGCCATCATTCTTGGTGCCCTCCATGGAGAACATTGATCAAACCAAAATAAACATGTTTCCTCCCTGGCTTTTTTTACAGGGTATGCATATGTGTGTGCATAATTTTTGTTTGTTTGTTTTAACTTACCTTTTTACTTTTCTTTCTTTTTTTGCATATTGCTAAAAAGAGAAGTATATATTTGTGCATATCCTAAAAATCCTTTAAATGTAAGCTAACAATATTTTAAAAGACTTTTCAATTATTTACTTTATAGAACCACAAATATTTAGAAGAGAAAAATCAGTATTAATAAAATGAAATATTTCAGTAAATCATTACAGTTTGAAGAAGTATTTATGGAGTAGCTATTATTTAACTGGCAATTAATATACTTAGACAATTTTAAAAAAATTATTGAACATGCTAGTAGTAATACTATTTATAAATAGAGTCAATTATACTATCACTATACTAATAGTAAAAACTTAGATCTTTATAACCAGATATTATACATATGGATGTAAATAAATGAGAAATCAAATTAGCTATACATTTGAAAATACTGATCATCTATTATATGTCTAGTCTTGCCAGATATACAGAAGAAAACAAAGGCCTTGCCTTCATGTAACTTACATTCTAGAGAGAAGACTCAATCAATAAATTAATATGTTGTATGTGAGATGATTAAATATGCCTTGGAAAAGAATTAAATTGTTTTAGGGAAATGAGCTATAGGAATTGGTGCTTTTTCACAGAGAGTCTTGAGGGCTTGCCAGTGGGTGACATCTGAGCAGGGAACTGAAGACACTGAGGAAGCAAACCATGAGGATAGCTGAAGAAAGAATCACCGTTGCTACCCCTACTTCCTCTCTTAAAGTAAAAAACAAAATGTTATTAAAAGTAGAGTTTTGAAATGATAAGTTGTTTGACAGTCTCCCCTAAACAGAAAAGATGAAAATAATTATACAGAACCGCAAACACATACTTGCAATAGAAAATAGTTACCCCATAGTAGCTTAGGTCAACTATAGAATTTCTGCATATAACAGTTAAGCCACAAAGTTAATAAATACAATTTGTAAAGCTTTCTTTTCTATTTCAGAACTTGTTTGTACCTAAGGATTTCTTTGGAGGCAGGTTGGGACAAAGCCTAGATTTGTTACTAATAACATTAATTGTGTACGAAGGATAACAAAACTCAAAATTACTCATCTTTTTGTCTCTCCTGTAGCAAACATTTGCTGATGTTTGCTTTACACATTTAATTTCCTATCGGTCTAGGCAACGCGACCACCAATCTGAGTAACTGTGCCCTCCTGGCTGTGTCCCTTAGCAATATACATATGTGCTTAAGAGAAACTGATAGCCCTTAGATCCAGGGGTGGGGCCTAGAGGTGAGATCTCATTAATTAGCAGTGATTAGGAGTGATTATATCACCTCACTTGGTCCAATCAGAGGAAAGCTTAGAAATTCTGCATGATGTTCGTGGAAGAGAAACCTGTAAAGAAAACAGTGAGAGACACTTTATGACTGTGAGAAGAGAACATTCCATGAATTCAGGCAACACCAAGTTATTAAGTCAAACTCGAAATCTCTGAACCTTAATGTAATAGAAATTTTTCACTCACATAAATTGCATTTAATAGGGTTGCTGATGGTGGTATGTTGCTCCATGAATGTAGGTTGATGAAGATTTCATATTCAGCATCTATATTCCAAGTTTGACAGCCAGCTTACAGATGGGGGTATAAATAGATAGAAAAAAAGTCTTTAAGGGATTTTAATGGGCCTGCCTGCAAGTTGCCCAAACCACCTCCACTCACATTTTATTGGCCAGAACCCAGTTGATCACTATATTAAGTGCAAGGGAGAGCGTGTAATATAATCTAGTTGTGTTGTATGTTCAGGAGGAAAAGTAAACCAGCCTGGTGAAAAGTTAACCAGTCTGTGTCGCATAAAGGATACAAATCTGAAAGCCATATACTGGCACCATCAGTTGAGGCCTGGACCAAGTCATGCCTAAAGCTAAAATGACCCTAAATTATCCAGTTACTTTTCTAATTATCTTTTTCAGTTTAAGTCAGTCTGAGTTGACTTCAGTAAATTTCAGTCACTTACACATAAAAATCCCTAACTGATACGCATAGCAACATAGTATTAGATAAAAATAACAGTCTGTTAATAAATAATGGTAAAACTAAGGAATATATGTATTTCTTTACCACTCACACATCCAATCATATTTACCTGGAATGTTAAATTAACTATATTAACTCATTGCATTTTTAACTGCTAAAATCACTATAATTTTTAAAGAAGAAAAAGACAAACATTCTGTCAAAACTCTAACTGGATATGGTATTTTCCTTTTATCAAATATTCATAATATTTATAAAGAAGAGGAGATATTATATGACCAGGCAAAAAGAAGTGAGAATATATTCTCCAAGCCTCCCAGGAGAAAAGTCCTTGGTGTTGAGCCTAGTTGTTTGAGACATTAGACAAGTTATTCTACATATGCATTTCTAAAATAGGAAGCAAAAATTTCAGTCTGAAGATATTTTAGTTGGAATCTGGAAAGATAAATTTTGAATCTCTGCATTGAAATATTGAAAGAGTATATTAAATCTGAATGAGAACTGGGAATTATACTTTGAAATAGATGTCACTAACTAGAAGCATAGATATCAATGGGAAATGGGTCAAGATATATGTTGAGCTTGGCAAGTCAAGTAGCCCATAAGCAGAAGGAAGTGTTATGGCCTATATTTTCTATTGTATGTGTATATAAGATTGCTTACAAGCAAATTCCACATTAGGCTAGGAACACTTAAAAGCTCGGGTAGTCACTGAGAATTTGTGTGCTAAAGAAAATAAAGTGTGGTGACTTGATGTTCCAGATGTTGCTTCAGTGATTTATAATTGAATCTGTGACTTACAGCTTGCAGAGGTAATTAGGTGGTGGTATTCTAGTTAACATGTCAAGTCTTGCAATTCATGGTTAAACTTCTCTGGCTTCTGTTGACAGTAGGAGTTTAGGTCTTGTTTACATCATGCTACCCAAGTGCTCAGAAACAAAAGCCAATCAGCCCTTAACTTCTTATCTAGACACTATAAGGACTGATGAGGGTCTCTTATTTCAGTTGTATTGAAGTGCAGACGATGGCCTTTCTGCCTTATATACTTTGCTCTTTGTGCTTCCAGATGTAAAGTATAAATACAATTACATATAACTGCACTTTTTCTTTTTCTCCTTTCTCAGTTGAAGAGGAAAATTGCATGAAAGAGTTTTGTCAAATAGTCAGCAAAATTACTCTTAAAATTTGTACCTTGTCTTGTATGACTTCTTTTCAAGGTACTAAAAATTGAAAAGACTTCTTTTCTTTCATTGCCAAGGACTGTCGATTACTCTTCTGTATTCAGCAATTCTACTTGAACGTTATTGATAAGGAATTCTTAATATTAATTCTCCAATATAAGAAAATATAAAAAGCAATTTGAGAATTAGAAAGAGAAGATAATTCCATGATCCCATTTTAAAGGATAAAAATTCTAAAAAATAAATAATGGAAATAAAATTTAACTCACATTAACATTAGAAGTAAAATAATTAGGAAAATAGCTACAGAGATAAGTGAAATAATAACGGTCCCTTTCTACCTCCCACTTTTCTTTCATATTTTAAGTACTCATCTTTTCAAACTAACGATTTCAATAGCCTGTCAAGTTACACCAGAACTATAAATTTCTCAATATGTATACTATACCTAAGATAATTTTGTCCTTATCCTTTAAATTAACATTTCAATTACAATGCAAATGTACACATGCATGCAATTTTATTTAAATGTATTAGATTTCTTTGCCTATTGCATTGTCATGGTGCCATTCTCTTCTATTTGCATTCTGCTGCATTTAGAGACCAATATTTGGAATTACAGTGAATGAGAAATTGTGACTTGGCCATAAAAGCTGGCTTCTTTTAATATTCTTTTTCTGCTGTTAAACCCTGAATGATGTCATCATTTCTGTTTCTATCATTTAAATTTTTTTCATTATCTGTAAGCACTTCCAAATGTGATATACTTTTTATATTAAAGAGACTCCATGGTTCTTTCATAGTTATACACATCAAATTTTCACACTTCTGATTTTTACATTCCCTATCATTTGAAGAAGGTGAATGTATTTTCTGCAAAACTCATATTTTATACTGGAGGAGCAGAAAATTTTTCCCTTCTCCTCTTTTAGGTTCCGTAGCTGTCCTAATAATGAAATTGATATATAAGACTAATTAACAGGAGAAAACAAATTTAATTACAAATGTATGGGAGCCCAATAAAAATATGAGACCCAAAAGGCAGCCAGGTAATTGAAGCTTATATAAAATCCTGAGCTAAGGAAAAGGGTAGAGTCCTAGGGACACAAAGGGGAGGAAGACATTTCATAGGCAGGAGATGTTTGGAAAACAAAGGTTGCCCTATTGTGTAGATAAGTTTCTTAGGTAAAAAGATATCTCTGCTAATGTTTCTGTTCCTGGTACAGGCCTCTTTCCAAAGGAAATTTAGGCAGCTGAGCGGCTAGTAGAAAACTTTTCCTGAATCTACTGGATTTTGATTGCCTTTAGTGCAAAATAATTCTTATGCCATAGAGACATATTTTGAGGTAGCAAAATCTGCTCCCTTCAATTACATAATTTTTTCAAGCTGTCTAGTTCCAATCTCCCTCTTCCCCTCTGAAAAACGCTATGTACCATCTTAACAATCACAATTTAGCACTGAAGGGAGAGGAAATTTCAATAGCTTCATTCCCTCCATAGATTTTGACATTTAGAAGAATGTATAAATTCTCTTTTGTGAAAATTGTTTTCTTTCCTGATTTATATAACTTTTACTTTTAACCAAAAATTTGGGAAACAAATCGGGTAGGGATGTTTAATGGTTATAATCTCCCTGAAATGGTGATCTAAAGTGCCAAAATAAATCAGCGGCCAAGCCAGGGGCTGAGAGAAAACTCACACTGTGGCTCCAAGCAGGACTTGTTTCTTTTCCTCTCAACCAGACAGATATTTCAAGTTTCTACATCTGAGCTTTTAAGCAATGAAATAAAGTTGTATATTATCTTTGTTACCAGAGAAGATAACAATGCTTTATATTTAATTGCATATAGGAGCCTGTGGTATGGAGGACATTGTGTTCTTTTGTTATTTAGCATATTTATAGAAAATTCTCAACATAGAGAGCAGTGCATGGGGGTGTTACTGGGAAAATAGAAGATTCTTGCCACCAGAACTCTTATATTTAATATATTTTCATTATTCTTAGACAGTATATGTATATCTTCTGTTATGTCTAACCCTGGTTGCAGAATGTTTAAGGGCCAGTCACTGAATTTGAGAGAATAAATTGTCATTAAATGACGTTTAACATAAACCCTACTTTTTGATTTTGGCTGTAATGATCAAGTTATTTAATATCTTCTTGTATCTCTCTATTGATCATGTGAAAATAACAGCCTTTGTCACCTGTCTAATGTAGGCTATTCTAAGTTATTAATATTTATTGAGTATTTTAAACTACTGCCCTAAAACATGTATGCTAACAGATAATGGTATGTGAGAAAAAAAAAAATGCTTCAAGGGTGACCTCACCTGTTTTATAATGTTGACTTCTGTGCAAACTTAGATAATAGCTGATGGCTTTTTCCACAAAACCATAGTTAAGATATGTTTCTCCAACCCACTGCTTCTAATAACCTTTTCTTCTCTTTTTTTTTTTCTCCTTTTCAAGGAAACCCATCAATATGCTTTAGAGGTACTTCATCATTATCTCTTTTCCTGGTTGTGAATAGTCTGTAGAAATGTATTTCAGGGCTTCTACAACTATATCCATTTCCTACTTTCCTCTTAAATTGTCTCTTGCAGTTAAATAGAAGGAAATAAGCTAGCTAAGTGTTTGGTTTGCATGTACTCATTCAAAAATAAAATTTTACCTAACTTTATTATTCAGGCTAAATAGGGGAAAATTCAGAGGCATGATGCCAGAGCTAAAGATTATTTTAAAATGTAATTATATATTATGTATACAATGTGACTTTTTAATGCATATTATCCATACATTATATTAATACAAAGCTTTAAAATAAAATTTTCTATTTAGTTAATTTCTTATGTAACAGAATGCAAACACTACATCAGAAAAAATGCAGATAAATACAGTATATAAGAATACTATATATAAATACGCAAGAAATATTTTATCATTATTTAGAGTGAGGTGCTATTAGATGACCACCACAACATAGAGATATTCGATTAAAAACCCAAACACTATGCTTTTGCTGTGCGGAGGCATGAATGTGTGTACACCTAACCAATCAATAGTACACTTAAATTCATTAAATATTTATTGAATGCTCACCATGGACTAATCATGATGTTCAGAATTGGGTGTACAAAGATCAATGGAAAGCAATTCTTGCTTTCAAGGGGTAACCAACATATCAATAATATGCTAGAACGAAGTACTAAGTGGTATAAGAGCTATTGAAGCACATAGGCATCAGGAAAGGAACCATACAAATGATGACACATGAGATGGATCTCAAAGAATGGGTAGGTTCTATTTATAATAGAAGATATGATATGCTCCAGATATAGCAAGATATTCTATTTAATTTGAGAGAAAAGATATTAGAGAAATAGATTATAGTAACTAATAAAGCTAGAAAAGGTAAAATAGTGTCAAATTTCAAGGAACCTAAATGTCATAAGAAATTTGGACTTCAACTTTCAGGAAATAAGGAGACCTCTAAGGATTGTAAGCTATAATACAGATCAGTGATTCTCAAGAGGGTATCAGGAAGGTAGGAACAATTTTTTCTCTCAGCGGTCATTTGATAATGTCTAGGGACATTTCTAGTTGGCACAACTGGGGAGTCATAATTGACGTCTAGTGAGCAAAGGCCGGGGATGTTGTTAACCATCCTACAATACACAGGACAACCTCTGCAACAAAGAATTATCTGGTCCAAAATATTACTAGTGCTTCTGTTGAGAAACCCTGATGTGGCCTATGAGCGGTTGGAAAGGGAAGTCTACAGTGAACTTCCCATTTAGGAGACTGTTGCTGTAGTGCAGGCAGAAAATGATGAAATGACAACTGAAAGACTACAAGTACTTTAGAGGACATATAATAAAAAAAATAGTTAAGAAGAATAACTTATGCAACTTGGTGGCTTATTGAATAAAGAATTTGAGACAAAAATAACACCTAAAAATGACTCTGAAGTTTTAAAACTTGGTGACTCTGAGGATGACTGTGGATCTAATCAAGTTGGGAAGGTACATGAGTTTAATTTGTAATATGTTGAGCTTTGGATTTCTGTAGTTCATCAGATAGAGTTATACCATAGTCAATTATAGACTTCAGATTCAGAAAAACAGTTTATTTATTCAGTCAAACATCAAATATTTATTTAGTACTTTATGCCAGACATATGGAATCATAGAACAAAAAATAAGACATAAGAGGTGCCCTCATTGAACTCTCAGCACTCTTTAGTCATAAGGATGGATCGATAAAGTATATAGGTGGTATTGGCCATTTTGTCATAGGAAATCGGTAACAAGTTTTTAAAAATAATATTACTGTGAGATGACAATGGTGCATTGAAATAGATACTCTCATGAACTTCTGATGGGAGTATTACCTAGTTTAACATTTTTAAATGATAATTTTTAATGTATTTAGGATTCTCATATTTTTTGGCCAAGTCATTCAAGCTGTAGTAAATAATCAGAGATGAATTAAAACTCTTATGTGAAAGGATATTTATCACAGCATTATTTATAAAAGTGAAAAGTTACACATAATATATATGCCCTTAAATTGATATATTGTGAAATTACACATCATAATTTTAAGGAAGTTGACCCTAACCAGACTTTAGACATTAGATTTTGTGTAGAAGAATGGCTAATGGCATGAGAAAATATTCATGATTTAAGGCTAGATTCAGTTATTGATGAATGGCTTATAGAGATACATATACATTTAAATGAAAAAAAAAAGTTTTTGAAGCGATTATCTTAAGACTATATGATTCAAAAATGATGCAGATTGTATTGTTGTTCTCTTATATGAAGAGTGAAAGAGACTATCACTGGGAGACATAAAAGCTCCATTTGAAAAGGTGTGGTTTTTGAGATACATCATGAAGACAGCCAGAAACCATTGAAAGATTGTAAATGGAGGGATAATATCTCTCTCACACATGCACATACACTCTCAGTCTCCCACTTACTTTAGTTTTAGAGCTAAGTCCAATACATATGGTTTTGTGTGTTTATAATACTAAGACAGAATTTTATTTAAAACATGAAGAGAGTTGGGTTCCTATTTGTGTGATTTATTGTCAAATAGTTTGTATTGGGAGCTCACTTGTAGTATGTCTTCTGGGTAGCAGCTGTGGCTATGGTTTGCAGGGGCAACTGCTCTTCGTATTTCTGTCTTTTCGCCTTAGAAGATATACTCTATTTTTGTTGCCATCGAATGATGGCCATTTCAATTATTGCATCTACATGATGCTGCTATCTCTTAACAGTAAATAGCATAAGCTGTCTTGTTTAAAGTTGTATTTCAACATTTTGTTCCCCCTCTACAATTCAGATGAACTTACTTTTGCTCCTAACTTCACAACCCTTGAGTTGTAAGAGTTTTAGAAGTATAATAATTTTATGATGATGATGATAAGAATTTAGTGATGTTGATGCTCATGATTAAGACAGTGATAAATCAAGATTGTCTTAGTTTCTCTGCCTATACTAGACCATGGATATGATGCTATCTAGATGACTTAAATTAGCACCTGATTAATTGATCAAAGAAAGAGCAAAAGTCCTGTTTTTTTTTTTTTCTTTTAAGAATATATTTTAAAGGAAGATCAGAACACATCTGGCTCTCAAATTCTGGCTTTTCTTTAGGCCCCAGCTTCATTTCTAAGGTGCTTAGTTATTAATTAAAAGTTTTCATTTGCTTTCCAATGACCCATACTATAAAAAAATGCATGTTTTATATAAAGAATACTTTTTTTGTGCACTAATAGTGAATTAACTAAATGTTATACACAATGGCTAGAATTGTCAATGTTTTGTTAAATGCTTGTTCAACAATTATAATATCCAATATCTTTAATTTTTAATTTATACATAATGTTTTCAAAATGGAAAATATATATTTTAACATTTTTTCATCTGCAGTAGTTACACAAATGTGCTAACCTTTTTTTTGTACTTAAATAAAATTTTATTATTGCCTACTATGATTTAAAAAGCTCATGTTTGTAAAAAAAATGTATAATTCTTACCTAGCTCAAAATTGTAAGGTAAACAAAAATAATCACATAGAAGTTATTTTGTTTGATTTTTGTTGAACATCAACTGTCATTGTGTCTTTAGTGTATTATTCATGTCCAGTAGCATTTTCTATTTCATTCCATGAGAGAAGTAGAGGTAATGACAATTATTGAATCAATTTTATTTGCATGACATATAATATAATTTAACTCATAGTTTAACACATAAGGGTCCTACAAACTATTTTGGTACAAATTTTTTTGTGTAGGCATATTATATACAGATTATGCTTTTATAAAACTGTGAATGACATTTTGGCAATTACTTCAGAATTGTGTTTCATTTGAGTATCTGCTTTTACCACTTGTGGACATGGAATTATTCTCTTAATATTTTAATTAATAGTTTCTTCTGAGGCATTTGTGTAACTTAAAATTTTATATTATTTTGAATCATCTAACAGAATAAAGATAAAGTAATAATATATCACAGATATCATCATAGGAGTTTCATGTTTAAAGAACTCTCTTTAAAATGTATAGATGTGTAGCTAAGTTTGAAAAATGATGAAATGAGTTGCTGAAGATCACATAACTTATTAGCAAGAGACCAAGAGTGGGAACCACAATATCCTGTAATATAAAGTCATACAACATTTAAGTTGGGCAAGAATTTCAGGAATCTACCATCTTGGTCTAAATGATTAAGCGATTTTTATAATCTAAATTTCTTACTTTTTTTATTTTTATAATCTAAATTTCTTACTAAATTTCTTAAATTTCCTGGGATGAAGATTAGTGAGGTTCAATAAAAAGAACAAAGATATTAAATCAGATAGATCTCAGTTTGAACATCAGCCCTGATATTTACCACATATGTTCTTGAAGAAGTTTCCAAATATTTCATTTCAGGATTTTTATTTCTTCATTAATAAAACAAATTTTGTGTCTCAGAGATGATTTAAAAAAAACAAACAAACAAACAAACCCAAAACCCTGAAGACATTGTCTAGAATCTAGAGATTTTCCAATAAATGCTAAGCTTCTTTCTTTTCCCAATATGGTGTTTCCAGTTAGATAGTCTTGCCTTTCCAAATGGGGACTTTAGCAACAATTAGATATAGGTAGAAGACAAGATGAACAGAAGTTGGACTACAGTAAAGGCATGACTCATTTTTTTCCCCAAATGTGTGCTAAGAAAATAAGGAGGGAGCTTTCCAATGTTACAGAAACTCAGAAGATGTAGTGAATTTTATAAACGAACAACAACGACAAAGTTAGTTAGAAAGATGAGAGGATGGAAAGGAGCCAGTTTGAGTAGAGTAAATTACTAGTTCATAATCTCATTTTCCTACCTAATGACATTCTAAAATCTGCAATTCTTATATAAAAAGCATTTTGATTGGTAACATAATTTTTTTGGAAGAAAGGTGTTTTGTACATAACAAAAATAGTTATTTATAAGCAGTTAAAGAGAAAAATAGCATCTCAAGATTTCATATATTTTAATATACATTTCCCCGGTTTTAAAGTTATACTACATTGTATTCTGAGAAATACGAGAACACAGCATTTATTATACTGGTAGAATAGATCATTCTGTAATTTCTTTTATTACATTTGAGGCCATTCCTCTGTATATTTTGAAGTATCCACAAAATAATGGTTTCTGAAATATTCTTTTAACACCAGTAACACAGCATGCCATAAAGTTCAATCCTGAACGTTGCCTGAAATGGATGTGTGGCTGAGAGTGCCTGTGCTCTATTCAAGAGTAAATGGAAACGTGGTCCTGGAACTGCACTTATCTGAAGGCTTTATACAATGAACGTTAATGTTAAAATAAAGGACAAATATAAGGTTCATTGTTGAACAGAGATTGAAAAGATTACTCTAGAAATTGACATTGAACAGTAAAAAATGTATCCAAAAATCCCTGATCTTAATTTTACTATTTTAAAATCATATTACGCCAAGATATCACATCTATATATAGATAGCCTCAGATAATCGATTATTCTGCATCGACCCGTTGCCAATTTCTTTCAAACAAAAAAGAAGAGAAAAACATTTTTGGCATCTGAGGATTCCAGGACTGAAAGCAGTTTTTTAGAAAAATCTCTTCCAGAAAAGTTTTATTTTTTCTATTTTTTTCAAAATGTCACTAGACAAACTATTAAATATTTAGGCTGCCCACATAGTACTAGTCATCTCAAAGAGAACTAAATAAATTTAATCAATTTGGGCAATTGTTAGGATGTTTTGTCTATGCAGTGAATCCAAATTTCTGTTCATTTGAACATATGAATGTTATTAAAATATCTGGAGGATCAACTGAATATTTACATTTTACAGCAATATATTTCGCTATTTGGCATAGACTTACATTGTCACATTTATCTAGCCCTTGATTAATTAATTAATTACTTTGTTATTATTTCATACTTCTTTGGCTTAAAGTTTGAACATTTTTCCTAATTTATAACTCATTTTTTTTAGGCGAGGCAATTCTTAGTTGACCTCACAGATTGCAAGGAACTTGTCAGCTTACAAGCCCTTATTATTATTGTTTTCTATTTATTTTTTTTACGTCTACAGCACCTGGTCTTCCTAGGTAGTCTCCCATCCAAGTACTAACCAGGCCCGACCCTGCTTAGCTTCCTAAATCAGACGGGATCCGACACATTCAGGGTGGCATGGCCATAGACTATAACTCATTGAGATAAATTGTTGATTTAAGTAGGGTTATTTTAACTAGTTTGCTGATATATTCAGTTGGTAGAGTCACATCAGATTTGCTTTAGTATATAAACTAGTAAAAAAAAAAAAACTAATTGATGTAATCAAGAAGTATTTAGATTAAATGCTATTGGTATAACACACTAGAGCATGATGCTACATAACACTACTATAGAGTAATTAACTCCCCTTCGTATAACTCCTGTCTTAGGTGGAATGCATGTTTCGCCCTTATATAATTTAATACTCTGAGGATTATTTTTATAATTTTGCACAGATCATGGAAATTTTGATAGTCTAAAGTACCAAAAAATCTCCTTCCAATAGCCATGGGCTCTGTTATGAGTTATGTATCAGTTAGGTCTTACTGTAATATGTTTCAATATTTTACTGAATAATTACTTTGAAAATAAATAAGACAACAGAGGGAATATGTCAGTCCCATGGTATGTTTAGATTGAGAGTTAATACTGAGGTATATCCCCAAACAGATGGAAAGCGCTAGCTTAAATTTTCAGGTTTTTCATTCTTTTTGGAGGGATATCAGGAGTGACTGGCTTCTGGCCCTCACCACAGACCTACTGAACATATTGGGCAGACAAGACAATCATTAATCAAGAGCATCACATGCCTCAGTGTTAGGGATGGAGAATTTCCATTTACACTTGGAGAGACCCTTGGCCATATGTTCTTTGGAAAAAGTTATCTCCTCTTGACTTACTCCTCACATCAAGGTAGAAACATTATCTCAAAATGGTAGATTATTCCATACTAGTTAGTAGATTCTAATTATAAAGTAACTAGTTCTCCTGTTTTATCTAGAATTGAGCATTTTCTTGGACTGCAGATATTTCAGTGCTAAGCCTGGAAAATCCCCAGGCTAGTAAGAACACATCGGTCATTCTAAGCCTAGAATATGTACGCTTCCTGAAGTTTTTCAGTTAGTAGATATATTTTCCTGTTATTTTTCCTTATTATATTAAGATCTATGTCCTTGCTCTATAAATATTTTTAATTCATTTTTTAATTAGTAAAATTTTACACCGACCAATAACTTACCTAGAGGTTTCCATTTAAAAAAAGTTTTTCCTTGAAAAAAAAAAAAATTCCTTTGTTGTTGGGAAATAAGCCTGGTTTTGATGCCATGGTTTAAGTCCCTGACAGTTAAGCTCTTTTATCCTTTTAAGGATAAAAGATCTCCCAATATTTTCTCTGGAAAAATAAAAGATCCCCTTTCTTTCTACATGAGCAACTTTGCAATCCTTCATCCTAGACAACTTGAACAAATTAGGAGAGGAAATCAGAAGGCTTGGTAGGAACTGCAACCTGAGTGAACACACCTAAATTATGAATACCTTGACTTTATTGCATCTTGTCTAGAATGAATGGGAGTACCTTTGCTCTGTCATCTTTTGGTGCTTACCAAGTTGGCGATGTTATTTCATTTACATCTCCTGCAGTGGACAGCATTGCTAATACAAAATAAAAGGGTTGTGGATGAAAGTCACTGACACACGTCTGTAATTTTCAGGCCTAATTAACTTATCCTCAATTTCTTATTGGTTACATTGTTTAAAAAAATCTCTATTTCAAACTAATCTCTCCAACCTCTCACATATAACTAAACTTAAATATTAGGAGCAAAATCAAAAATAGATTCTCCTCAAGATTATATTTAAAAAAAAATAAATTTAACACCTGTTCCTATATAAGACACATTAAAAATGGAGTTCTTACCCAAGCTAAATTAACTCAAATTTTATTTTCATTTCCATACATTTAGGATATGTGGGTGTAGTAATTTAATTCTATTTTCGATTTATACATCACTGGCAAATTCACTACCAATTGGCTTGTTGACAGGGCCATTCCATCATGGATGAAATGAGTGCTAAGAATCAAGTCTTTTCTGTTTTCATTTTTCTTAAACTCTTGTTTTATTTTATTTTGTTTCAAATTTGGATGAGGTAGAATAAGATCGAAAGTCTATTTTGACTCTTTTGATTCTTTTAAGATAGTTAGAACTCTGAAAGTGACCAGGTTTTATTTTTTTATTATACTTCATCTATGGACCCTGTCTTTCTTGAATATAACATATTTCTAAAATATGAAAATATTTTATAATTACCACTGTCATTAGACATTATTATCAATATTATCAAAGAACATTTCCCATGACAGGGTGGAGGAGATGGTGTCACTGTGGAAAAAGTGGTGAATATAAAGGAATAAAATGAAGAACCGAAACCCATTAAGTATTTACTCTTTTTTATGAAGGTACGGATATGCATAAAACAAGAAATTAACATGAAAATTAATATATGATAGCTGCCAAATGAGTGAGAGTGTGTGACAGCGTAGTTCAAGATGTTGAACATTCATTGAAAAATATGATGCTTGGAGAAGAGCTTGAGATGAATAATGGTGAGTTAGCCTGGCCTCTTGGACTTTTCTCTAGATGCACTCCGAGAGATGCCAGAACAGAAAAAATAAAGTTGAATATAGTGACAAAGGTAGAAAAAGTATGAGGTGGAATTTTAGAAAATTCAGAGACTGTTTCCATAATCTAGACTTTGCAATATAATACCAACATTGACAGAGGATAAGGAAATTATTTTTTGGTGTGTGTGATCAGAGGGAAGTAAAAGCAAAAAATGATTACTGTCTGGCTCAGCATTTAAGATTTATGTTTTGATAAGATATTGATATTTATGGGGGAAATGTGAAAATTGTGTACATTTCAATCATTTACGTGTAAGATAAATTAAGAATCCATTGTTAAGCTAACCAAAGATAATTCGATCTATCCAATTAAAATGAAAAAAGCTTGATAATTATAAAACTAAATAACAGAAATAAGTCAAATATGTCAACAAATACAGCAATATAAATTAAATTAAAATTTTAAAACAGTATTATTCGGGTATAATTTACATAGCATAAGATGTACCTACTTTAGGTTTGAAGTTCATGGATTATAGTAAATTTGTGCAAAATTCAATTTTAGAATGATTCACCACTAAAAGTCCCCTATTTGCTGTTAGTTGTCAAACCCACCTTCTGCATTGAGAAACCAATGATTTGCTTTCATCATTACATTTTTTTCTTTTTCTAACAATTTAAATAAATTATATAGCTTGAATTTCAATGGCAAGCAAGGAGTATTTATTTGTCATGCCTCTGTGAGTTGACTCTACCTCATGAGTATGTATTCTAAGATTAGAGGAGCAGCAACTTCTGTGATTCTAGAAGCACAAGAAAGTAAGCACCACCACGTAAAACACTTTGGCCTTTGTGTTTTCCTAAAAAAGCTAGAAGTTTAATAAATGTTAAATATTAATCTAACTTCTCAGTGGTATAGTAATTTGAATGTGTCAAATTTTATTTTGTAGCGATTCATAAATTTCATGTTATATATAAGAAATGAGAATTACATGCATGTCTTGTAATATGGCCTTCTTACAGCTATAGCCATGGGACACCATAATGTCTCAATTAAATTAAAATGTTAAAAAAAATTTTGGCATTACATACGTTATGTTTTGTAATAGATATGTGTTATTTGATTCAGATAGAAGTTGATTAACTTTAAAAAGTTGAGCGCAAACTAGTTTCCAAAATCATAAAGATATAGTAGAGAAAATTAATTCAATTAATTCTTGATAAAGGATTAAATTAATGAACTTTTGTGTGTGTGTGAGCTTCCACAGATTTTCATAGATTTTACGACATATTTCAAATTGTCTGTCAGAAACACCTATAGTGATGTATGGGAGTGTGTCTCATACCTCATTCAAACCTATAGTTAAAAAAATCCTTTTAGAAAAAGCCAATTTGCTAAAAATGTTGTAACTTCTTTGTTCACTTTTAATTTATTTGATGTTAAAGTCAAACTCTTAGCCTTTTATCTCTTCATTTGCTTCTTATCTTTTCATGTTGGGTTGTTAGAAAGTGTTTATTTCTAAGTATTTGTATATAGAGGACATTGCAACTCAGCATATTTGTTGCAAACATTTTCTCAGAATATCATTTGTCTTTCATTTCATAATTATTAGTTACAGAATATTTTAATTATATTTCAAAAGTATTGATTTTTATTCTCAGTGATTTGTTTCTATTGCTTTTCTGCTTAGAGAAAGATGTGGGCATATTTCTTAATCAAATCTTTAGTTCACTGGTGAGGAAATACAAGGAGTAAATTTGTTTAAATGTTTTTCCACTTTCATTTTTACCCTTATGGTTCTAATACAAGGGTATAACTTGTTCAATACCCATCAATTTTTGAAAGATTATCTAGGTAGGCAAGAAATAAAAAAGTATTTACTAAATACAAATGATACTGTACATATTTTGTGGCATCAATACTAAATTATTTGGTTTATGTGGGAATATATGCACTATGGAGTATTTTATTAATCTATTTTCAAAAAAGGAAAGAAAAGCTGAAGCTTTACATCATAAAATACTACTAACCTGACACTTTTAAACAAATAGACCAGTTTAGTCCTTTTTTTCCCCCTCTCTCTCCTTCAGAAGTGGCAATCAAAATATCTTTACCCTTCTTTCACGCCAAGCAGATTTAACAACATGCTCAAAAGCAGATGGAAGCAAATACTTGGAGTGAAATCAAGATTAAAATTTTTCCTTAACTGAGAAATTCAAGTTAGTCATCAAAAATATAAATGCATGCAGACAGTCTGCTTCCCATATTATGTATGTTAAAACTAGGGCCACTTATCTTCTCCCTGTAGCTTTAGTTTTACTTCACAGTTTGATCCCAGTCTTGTTTTAGGGAGGAGAAGACAACACAAACAATGAAATTGACAATAATGAGAATAATATGAATGCAAATAATAATATTATAAGTCATTTATAATTGTTTAACTATGCACAAGGTACTTTATTAGACACTTAACATAAATTTTCTGATGTGAATCCTCAATAATATATAAGTTGGTATTATAATGCTTTACAAATGAAGAATCAGAGGTAAAAATTTGCCAAAAGTCACACAGTAGCATTTATTTTTAGTTATATTTAGTTAATATATAACATTATATTTGTTTCAGTTGTATAATTCAATATTTGTATATATTGCAAAATGATCATCACAGTAAGTCTAGTTAACACATGTTACATATTTTTTTCTTGTGATGAGAACTTTTAACATCTACTCTTGTAACAACTTTCAAATATGAAAGACATCATTATTAACTCTAGTCTCCATGCTGTATGTTAAATCCTCAGAATTTATTTATTTTATAACTGGAAGTTTGTACCTTTTGACTCTCATCACCTATTTTGCCACCTCCTACCCTCACCTCTATAAACTTGTTTTTTTTTAAATATTCCACGTGTAATAGAGATTATATGGTATTCGTCTTTTTCTGTCTGATTATTTTACTTAGCATTATGACTTCAAGGCCTATTCATATTGCCAAAATGACAAAATTTCATTTTTTATGCCCAAATAATATTCTATTGTGTGTGGGTATGTGTGTATACCACATTTTCTTTATCCACTCATCCATCAATGGACACTTAGTTTCTGTGTCCACGGGGCATTGAAAATAATCCTGCAATGAATATGGATGCATATATCTATTCGAGTTAGTGTTTTCTTTTTCTTCCGATATGGTCCCAGAAGCAGAATTCCTACCTTGTACGGTAGTCTGGTTTTTAATTTCATGAGGAACTGGTTTCTATATTAAATGCACCAATTTATATTCCTACGACAGTGCCCATATGTTTCCCTTTCTCTATAGCTCCATCATCATTTGTTAGCACTTGTCTTTTTGAAAATAACCATTCTAACAGGTATGGGTTTTGATTTGCATTTCCCAAATAATTAGTGATGCTGAGCAAATTTTCATGTAACTGTTGTCTGTCTATCTGTATATCTTCTTTGGAAAAATGTCTATTCAGATCTTCTGATTTGTTAATCAAATTGTTTTTTGTGTTTTTGTTTATTGCTGTTGAGTTATATGAATTCTTCATATATTTTGAATATTGTTATTAAATATATGATTTGTAAATATTGTCTTGTATTCAATAGGTTGCATTTTCATTTTGTTGACAGTTCCCTTGCAGTGTAGAAGTTTTGGGTTCGATGTGTTCATACTGGCTTATTTTTGCTTTTATTGCCTTCGCTTTTTGTGTTTGATTCTAAGAGCTTATTGCCTATTTTTCTTCTAAGAGTTTTATGGTTTCAGGTCTTACATTCAAGTCTTTAATCCATTTTGAGTTAATTTTGGTGAGTGGTATAAGACAGTGATTCATTTTCATTCTTTTGCATGTGGCTGTCTAGTTTTCTCAATGACTTTTCTTAAAGAGTCTGTCCTTTTCCCCATTGTATACTATTGGCTCCTTCATCATAAATTAATTGACCATGTATTTGTGGGTTTATTTTTGGATACTCTGTTCTGTTGCATTGATTTACCTGTGTTTTTATGATAATACCATACTTTTATGATTATCATGCACAGCAGAATTTTAAACTCAAATGTTTTGACTCTCCAGGCCAATACTTGAAACCAGCGGAAGACATTAACCATCCTTACTGTCATTGTTGTTGGCACCCTGTTCCCTCAGTAATAAGGTTAATGTTATATACCTGACTCCATGAATCCCTAAATTGTACCAGAGTTAGTCTATAATGAAATATTTCTCCCTATATTTCTGTCCTCACCAACGTCTAGATTTCCCAGGCCTCATCTAGATTTCTTTGTGACAGAGTTCTCAGTATTCACCATCAGGCATCCTTATTACAAATACTCTATTTGCAAAATTAGCCTCCATTGATAAACAGTAATCTGGATGGTAACCTGTGCCCTTCCCCCACCCTTACCCTTGTCCACTCCAGCTCCACCTGGAATGCTAAAACTGTACAAAATTTTAAGCAATACTTAGAGAATCGTTTTTCAAATTCTCCTTTAAGAAAGCTCAAGCTTGTCTCTATACACACTCCTTTTTTCTTTTATTTTCTTTTAACTTTATATTTATGAGATCTACAGAAAGGAAGAATTGTGCTCTTAATTATTAGGGATAGAAATTCAGCATTTAAAGTACTAGATTATGTAAAGCTTTAGCTGATCCATGTATAAATATATATGTAATTTAGTTCAATATAATAGCGATTAGTCAGGATCCTGGTTTTAAAAATAAATACATACAAATCTTTAATTTTTTTTTTTTACCAATTTCCTCCTCTTCAGATAATCTAATACTATTCCTCGATTCTTTAGCATACATATTAAATAATTTAAAACATTTTAAAAGATTAACTTTGGTAGTCGTTGACTTGTTTTTCTTTATTATTTTCCTCTTCCTTTCTCTCTCCCTCTCTCTCTCTCTCTCTCTCTCTCTCTCTCTCTCTCTCTCTTTCTCTTCTTTCTTTCTTTCTTTCTTTCTTTCTTTCTTTCTCATTCTAAGGAGATTAGATATTTTATTCTCTAATAAGTTGGTATAAATAATGGATAGCTTATTGAAACCCCATTGAATACAGAGGATCAATTTTTAAAAATATTCACATGCGAATGAACATGTATTCTAGGTTTTTCTAAATATAAGGGAAAACTCCAACTATTTTTAGAGATAATCATTTATATAAAGAATAAGAAATAAAGTGAATGACAATTTTTCGCTTATAAAAATGTTGTAACTTCCATTACTTTTTTTTTAATGAAGCATAAAAAAATGACTAACTGAGACAATTTGCCAGCTCCCTTATCTAGCTGTTTGGAACTGAAAGAATTACTTATAATTTAGCTCTATATTTTTATATTGATAAATATCTGTTGGAAACTCAGGTAAATTCATTTAAAAAAAGTTTACGGAATCTCAAATTAATTCTTAACTGTTGTCAAATTTTTATAGAACTCTTGTCATGAAATATAAACTAATTTTAGTTACATGTAATGTAGGTGAAATAAACTTGTGTCTCTCTTTTTTAAATTGTTGAAAATATGTAGTTGTTATAATTGATCCTGCCTAATTCAATCGTCCATTGAGTGCAGACCTTGTAATCTAATTTAGATTATAAGCACAGTCAGTATTTAGGGATATTATAGACCTCATTACATTTTTCACACATTTCATTCCTCTCATTTCTTCTCTAGAGACACCTAGTCAATGCTCCAAAAAAAAAAAAAAAAAAATTGACATTGGGTATCAGATCCACTTAGTTTTTCTTACATGCTACACAGCTGCAGTGAGTTATCTGCAAATAAGTTTCTATCCTGCCTATTTTATTTCATGGTTTACCTCATTTTCATCATACCCCATTCCTTCCAATATCTTGAATGGAGTCTTGGGGATACGGTCACTTACAAATCCATTCGAGACTGGTTTCCCCTACTCTTATTAAATGCTGAAGATAATTACTCGAGAACATTACTTTTCACCTCTTCCTCTTACTGAAATACGAAAAATAAATTGAGATAAGATTTTTTATTATTGAAATGGCTTCATTTATTGTGGTTATCCAGTTGACATTCATATTTATTTTGTTTAATATCTAATATCTAATGTATATATCAGAATTTGGCATTCTATTTTAGGATGGGTTCGAGTGCGGTCATTGTATTAGTAATTGAATTATTCATCTTTTTTTGACAATTTCTCTGTCAGTCCTCACATAGCAACATTAGACATAAAATCTGCTTTTATGAAATTCACAATAAAGTAGAATTTATAAAACAATTACACAAATAGTTTAATAGAAAGAGAAATGTGACATGGACAGTCAGAGACATGTGAAGAATTATGGAGTAACAAAATAGCTTCCCTCTGTCTGGTGTTCTTTTAGTTTTTGTCTTTGGCTCAGTTATTGGGAATCACAAGTCACATGTGACTTCAGTTGCAATGCGCCTGCCTGGCAAGCCTCATCATTATCTCGTTCTGGACTTTATCCAGACTATTTGCACGTCTTTATCCACAAAATACATCAACTCATTCCTTATGCAGGCACTGCTAACCATATGCTCCTACACCAGTATTAAGTAGTGAACTCATCTCTGAAAGTCTTAGAGTAATTTACGCAGAAGCAGTTATTGTTAATCAAGAGTTTCCCATCTTGAGAAAGACAATGACTTGTGACCCTGTAGAATCATAAACTATTTTTTATTCAGAACCAGCAGTGTCTTCTCTTCGAATCCCCTGTGAGTTTCATGCTGACTTTGGAAATTTGGACAACAGGAGGTAGGGTTTATGAAACAGGCCAGCTGGTTTTGAAGAGCCAGATGCTATAAATACTTCCATGTCTCTTAAGACATGGCTGATGATGCTACAGCTCAGGAGTGCAGCCAGGCACATGTGGGTTATGAATAAAATAGAACTTGGTGGGATATGTTCCAAGGGATTGTCAATTCTAAATATAATATTAAAGTTATAATAAAAATGATAAGATACGCAAATGGAATCATTTATAGAGCCTTCCTATGTCTGGCAATGTATTTAATTCTATTCATGCTTTATCTTATATCAGTCTACCAACAACCTATGAGGTAGAGACTATAGTCGATCCTATTTTATAGCTGGAAAAAAAAAAGCGGGGGGGGGAGTTAAATGAGGTTAAGTAATTTTTTCCAAACTTACACAGGAAGTCACAGAGAACTAAAATTTAAATCCATGCAAGGCTAACTTTGCAGCAGTGATCTGAGCACTGTGTCATACTACACAGACAAGTTGAAATTTTCCTTGAACCCTCTAACCATTGCAGCTAGATTTTAAAATATAGAAATAGATGCTGTTTCAAACATTTTTAAACTGTGGCAAACTTTTTTATTTTGAGATTAATTTATGAACTAATTATTTGAGGATTATAGTAAGAGAGCAGAGAGTACTACATTTAAAAAATAAGCAAATCTAATAATTTTATTAGCAATGAGATCTACTTTATTATTGTTCGGCTTCTTATAGTTGAGCCATGGTTTAAAGTAATAGTTTTAATTTATCCAATATTAAACTTATAACTTGATTTTTATTCAGATAGTTATTATTTATACCTCTTTAAGAATTCAAAGTTAGTCACTCATTAAAATAATAAAACATTATTAGCTAGGCAAAATAAAGTTTTATTTTTTTAAAACATAGCAAACAGAAAGGAAAGCAATGTTAATATAACTTTATAATTTTAACTTTCATTACACATATAATTATTGAGCGTTTACTATATGTCAGGTACTATATTAGTCACTGAAGATACAAAGATGAGTGTGTTAGCATCTCTTTCATTAAATGGAGAAAACAGATAAGCAAACAAAGAAATAAGCCCTATGTCAAAGCTCATTCTGTCCACCATGGGGATATATGCCACCAGATGCCCGCCTGCAAGAAGAACAGAGGCAGTGGAATAGAAAGGTTAGAGAAAGCATCTGACAGGAGACATGTTGTAAAAAGTGAGTAGGAATGAGGTGGAGAAGTTGGATGGCAAAATCCCAGGCATACAAAATGATGGTGTATGGAATATACATTGTGTTTTCCCAAACTTCAGAATGTCTGAAGAAGAGTTTAAAAGTTTGGGAGGGATAGCGGAAGGTAGTCAAAATGGAAAAGAGAGAGGTAAGCTGGAGCGGATGGCATTTGACATTGTATCTCATGTTGAATAGTTTTAATTTTATTCTTTGAAAATGGAATGTCACTAAAAATTTTAAACGGTGAGACATGATTAGATTTATAATTTGAAAAGATCATCTTGGTGATAGCCTCAGCCATGAAAAAGTGTTGGCTGGAAGCCCAGAACAAGAGGAAAATACCAACTAAGAGGCTGTTTGAGTAATAGGAGGGACAATAATGGGATCTGAGCCATGACCAGGCAGAAGGGATAGAGTAGGGGTGACATATTTAAAGCTGTTTAAATGATAGAATTGAAGACTTGGCAGCTAACAATTGGGAGAAGAGGTGGTAGAAACACATTTCAGAAGACTCCTAAGTTTCTGGCAACACTGTGCCTTGAAGTTGGCACTATTCTTAGAGACTGGCATAGAGAAGAAGGAGGAAATTGGTGAACAAAATGATTAATTTCACTATGGAAATGTAAAAAAAAATAAAAGTAAAAAAAATAACGCTGACAGTGGGAAATTCAAGTGGAACTGTCTAGTAAACAATAAAGACATTTTGTTAAAATTCAATGATTTCAAAACTCTTTAAATGGGAACAGGAATAGGTAATCCTGTTGAATTATTAATCGACTTAATTAGAAATACCCATGCAAACAAGACAATCTTTGGTTACAACCTATTCTTTGGTTTCATCCTGCTACTGAGCAATGAACAGCAATGAGAGGAAAGTTTGGATAAATTTACTATGAAATTATGTGTGAAGTTGTATTGTAAATATGTGGCTACTTGGTGGGGCTAGAAATATAGCATTAGTTTCTGGCTCTAGCCACTGGTTACACTGGCTTTAGAATTTTATTTTTGTATTTTCTTGTTGGCCAATTTTAATTACTATTCTGTTACTGAATTAATTGTTCTCTTATGTAAATTATACAGAGAAAACAAGGCTACATTAACATTTTAAGTAAAATAGCATAAACTTAATGCCCTCATTTATGCATCACTTTCCTGAGTTTGGCAATACGGTCTAGTGGTAGAGACCAGTTCTCAAGACAGAGGCTGCCTGAGATCAAACTCTCATTCCAAACGTATGGTCACTGTAACTTTGAACAAATTACTTAACTACTCTGTGCTTCGGTTAATGTGTCTGTATAATGAGTTTAGTAACACCTACCACAAAGTGTTGTTGTGAGGAGCAAATTGGTAAATGTGTATCATGTGCTTGGCACAGTGTCTGGCACAGTATAATCACTAAATAAGTATCAATGGTTGCTATTGTGCTAAATCCTGTTTTAGGAGCTTTGAACACAAAAATAAATGACACAATTGTATTAGGCAGTGGAACTTTTTTTTTAACACATCAGATTTGTTCAACAATAAAGAGCTCATATGTTCCTTTCCTTGTAAATTAAAAAAAAAAAAATGAGGACATTTTTCTATATTTAGAGTTTTAAAAAATAAGGAATTAGTTTCTTATTTCACAGAAAATCATGGTACTCTAATTTGGTGGAAAAGAATGTTGAAAAGTAAACAAATTCATCCCAAGTTTGGTACATAATATATCAAAATGCTATTCTGTTCTTTTAAAAATGTAATTAAAAAACAATTTCCTGGAAATATTTATTTTCTGATTAGGATATTTTTAGTCTATTTTACTTTATATCATCAGCGTTTTAAGTCTAAAGTTTTCAAAAATACTTTTAGCCAAATATCTAAACAACATACCATATGGAAGATCCATCCTTTCTTCTTTCCCTCTTTCTCTCCCTTCCTTCCTTTTTTCTTCACATTTATTATGACTATGAATCTCCTAAGAGTGTTTCCTAGAAAACTAGGTAAATAGAAATCTGATTTTCTTCCATTTGGTTTTAAACTCTGTGCTTTTAAACCTGGTTTCATGCACATCAATGAGTAAAGAGGGGCAAAGGTAACTTTCCAGAATGTCATAGTAGCTACTTAGAGGAAAAGGTTGGTTACCTTAGAATTTTCTTACTCTAATGGGTGGAAAACTACATCTTTCTTTGAAAAGGTAAATAATATTATATCCCAAAACCTTGGAGAATTCAAAATTGGATACATACCAGAACTTGGCAATAACCAATGGTATTCAAAATCATGAGATTTATTCAACTTATACGATTTTACTTCATAGAATCAACCCACTTGTAGAAGCATTTTTATAAACTATTACTTCCCAGTGTGTGGTCTGGAGAACCCCAGGTTTCCTCCGTCTCCTTTCTGGGAGTACTTAATCTCAAAACTACACCAAGTAATGCTGAAACATGATTCGCCTTTGTACTCACTGGTGTACAGAGATTTTTCCACAGACTATAAAATGTGTGATATTATAAAGCTGAAGGTGACTTGAAAACATAAAGTGAAATAATGGCATATTCTCCTCACTATTTTTGTTTTAAATGAGTAATTATTTTCCGTAATTTTCCGTAAATGTTTATGTCAACATGTATGGGTTATTAATATTATTAGATTAATAAATATGTTTAATATTCTTGATTTTAATTTATAATAAAGTAGATATAACCCATAGATATAGATAATAATGACGCTTTTTGGTCATCAATAATTTTAAGAATTTAAAGGTCAAGATGACCTATATGAGATCAAAATGTTTGAAAACAGTCACTTATATAAGTAATGATAATAGCTAACATTTTTAGTGTTAACAATATATCAGGCACTGATCTAAGTGCTTTTTTATTAATTGATTTAATTATCATATGAAACCTATGTAAACATTTTACTATTTCCAACCTTTTTTATACATGAAGAAACTGAGGCATAATGTGATTTCAGTAATTGTTCCAATGTCACACAAGCTACATGCTTTAGTCTGCACTTTAACCACTGCCTCTCTGAGAGGAAAATGATCAACTCCCTTCAGAATGTAATTTCGAGTATTCTGTGAATCAACTCTTTTGAAATATATTTTATAAAATATCATTTAAAAACATACTATATGTAACCTATAGTGTATTATGTCCTTGCCTATGAGAACAGGTATTCTGTCTCCTAAATCAGAAAGTATAATTCATTCAGTTCAACAATATTTGGCTATTTGCTAGGTAGATCTTAGATTGTGTTGTTGAAACCGAAGATTAGTAGGCAAAATTTCTTTGTCAAGATGTTCACATCTGTCAAGGGAATAGGACAGCATATATGTGGTTTTCTATAACTGAGTATAGAAAATGGTATACTACTGGTAGCAATGGAAGACAGTATTGCATGGAGATTATATTCATGGGCTTTAAGTCAGAGAAGATTCCATCCAAATTCTCACTCGGAAATTTACTCACATGTCTTTTAGCAAGTTACTTAACTTATTTAAGCCTCTTTTTTTTTTTTTTTTTTAATCTATTAAGCTTACCTGGTTATGGTGAGTCTTAAATGAAATACTATAGATAAATCACAGAGCACACTATCTGCACAAAATTGCATGTTCAGTGAAGGTATATCAGTATTGCTATATGGATAAGATAAGGCATCCTCAGAGGATAGAGGCCATTATCAATTCAGAAAAAAATATTAATGTGAGATGCTTATATCACATATGCATTTATATTCTGCTTATAAATAAAATTATTGGCTGAACTGAGTCCCTGAGTTGGACCTTGTTTACAATGTTGATTGCAAATAAAGCACTAAAGTTAAAAGCAAATCAATATTTATATGCTATTTAAAAAGGAATTAAGCGCAAGAGAGAGAATAAATGGATAAAATATTTTATACCATTCACACAAATATTTCTCCCTTAAATAAAAAAGGGGAGGATTTTTGTTTCTGACAATCATTTCCAAGTGGCATAATATATTAGGTAGATCTACTAGGTGGAAGAAATTATAACTGGGAAAACACCTTTAGCCGGAACAATCGACAGGTACAAGAAGCCTACAAATTCTTTAGGAAATATCTATTAACATTTTTTTCTCTTTGACCCCAAATAGAATATTAATAAAAAATTGTAATCAATAGCACATTTAGCATCACAGATTCACAAAGGTCTCTTCTCTTGGGTAAGATTTTCATGAGTGCCAGTGAAAGATAGGCAGGGACTATGTTAGGTTCTTGAGAAGAAAAATTGTGATATTGTAGCATTCTCAGAAGATTCATTGTTTGGCAGCGAACAGGATGGACAGGAGGGTGGAAAAACAGCTAGAAGGCTCTTGCAGTTGTTTGGAGTAAAGAATTCCAGTATTAAAATGGAAAGGAAAGAAGCAGCAAATCAAAGAGAATCACCAAAAGGGAGACTCATAAAAGAGTGCTCTGGACTTAGGCAATGATAAAATGAGTAGAATCACAAGAGCGTCAAAGTTTCTACACATCATTAGTAAGTCCAGTGGCTAATGGACTGTGAGGAGAAAGAAGCAGTTCCTAGGGAACAGTAATGAATTCAGTAGCAGACAGAAGTTTGAGATAAAAGCAGTACCAATATGTTAAATGTTTTCTATTAAATTGTAAATGAAGAACTTAGGTGAAAAATAAATATTGGAGACTTGCATGTAGTTTCCTGTAGTAAAGGAGCAGTGATTGAAGTCAGTTGAATGAGTGACTGCTCTTGAGTTGAATGAGTGAATTAGAGAGGTGAGAGTGGATTGCTATCACATACTCATTTTACTGTAAATCAGATTGTATCAGCTTCTCAAGCAATTTCAATGCACTCCTATGCTGCAGAGCTGTGTGCTAGAATCTAGCAGGAGCCGATGTGAACTGTCATGTAGGGGAAAAATGAGTGTAGGTTTATTAAACATTTAAGGTTATAATCACAAGAAATAAACATGAATTTGAAATGAACCTAAACTTGATCATTCATATCTTGATCTTCTACTTGTATTGAATCTACTTCACTGTAATTACGGCATGTTTTGGCTTATAAAAAGTAGCTCCGTCCCCTTACAGAAATAACTAGCACATTCTCCTATTTGAATAGGAATAGGAATGAGGATGAGAACTATAAATAATAGGCTCCACTGTTTATTTGTTGAGATTGTCTAAGAAGAAAGAGTGACAAGTAGACCTGTAATATACTTAGCTTCAACAGCTGAATACTAGCCCTCACCTTATGTGGTCGATGTTTAATGAAAGTATGCATTTATGAGACATTTTAACCTTGGTCATTTTTAACTGTGAAATGGCTAGACCATATTATATATAAAAAATATTGACTGGGAATCAAATTTATGGAGAGAAATATCACCCTTTGAGTTGAAAAATTGACCACTACTAGAATATAATTTCTGAAAATGCAGCCTGAAGGCAATTCACTAGAGGGTAATTTTTCAGTGCAGTAGGCAAGTTTTCACACAATTCTGACACTCTCTCTCTCTCTCTTTCTCATTCTCTCTCTCCCCCCCCATTCCACTCCTTCTAAAGCAAAATTTTGTTAAAAATATGTTTCAACATTATTACTCCTTAAAATATCTTCTTTAATTCAGATTGTTACATGACATATGAAGCATAATTAATGCCTAATATCACAATCTGTGATACTAGGCACAATTTTTAAATGAGTAATTTTCAAAACAATATAAATATCAAATCTAATTCTGGTCAGTAATATTAGACACATGTACAATTTTGTGCACAATTTAATAGGCTTCCTAAATATTTTCCTAGTTCCTAGATTTTCTTTTTCCTGAAGGATCCAAGCTCTTCTGTCAGACTTTTCTTTCTAATGCATGACATTGGCCATTGTCACCCAGCTCAAAAACCTTCAGTGTTTTCTTAAGTTTTAGAATAAAGCAGAAAATTCTTAGACTGGCATTCAAGGATACTCTAATCCAGTTTCAATAAATGTATCCTAATTATTTCCCTTAATAATTAATTAGTTTCTCCCTCTGTGCAATTACTCATTTTGATGATTTTAACATCGGATTATATAACAGTAGCCAAAGGTGAAATTTAACAGAAATATCCCTTAGAAGTTTTAATATTAAGTATGTGTACAGATTTTTCAATATTTTAGACATTCTTTTTAGATACATTTACAATACACATGCTTTTAATGGAAAAGAAAGCAGGAGAGAGAGTAAAAGAGAAAGAGAGGTGGAGAGATGGTAGGAAAGAGAGAAATCTACCCTTTTATTTACTTGTGAAGTAATTATACTGCAAATCCAAACAACTGAGAGGCTTTCGGAAAGTATTATTTTGGATATAAATTTCATTCTTCATTCGTACTTTCTTTTTTTTTTCTATGAGACATTTTGGAATAATAACATTAAGATGTTAAGTACGAATGATTTCATATATTAATGACATCCTTTTCTATATTAAATTATTAAATCTATTATATTAATGTTGAAAGTCCATATCTTATGAGGTGAGATATCATAGTAAAAATCAATACCTCAAACTAAACAAACAAAAAACTGTTTCAACAAGGTACTGACCAGCATTCTATATTACCTCATACATTTTGGTCCCTTTATTATGATCTATGGAGATAAATCTAATAGCTTTTTTATGTTTGTGTCTAGAATTAGCCAATGTGGTGTATTTTTTATAATTTCTATATTTTGATCAAGTTATTAGTATTAAGATTTCTTTTTTTCATCCCTTGATATTTTATTTGACCCTGCTTAACCTTATCTTATTTTGTTGTGATATATTCTCAGTGTTGTCCTTAAAAGAGATATTATTGAAACTTTAATTGGGGAAGAAAGGCTAGTTTATGAACTTCTTTGTGTCTCAATTCCTTCATCTGTAAAATGGTAATAATTATATCATCCAACTCAGAGATTTTGTGAGGAATAAATGTTTTATGATTTCTGCTATTGTTATTATTTTACATTTATCTGGTAAAATATTTTCCCTGATGAACTTTAATTTTACTGTATCTATACTGAAATTTATTTCTTGTAAATTTGATGCTCAAAAGTAATAGTGCAAACAAGATATTAAGCAATATGATTTTTAATTTCATAATTTCAAAATAATTCTATTTGAGAAAGAAAATATGCAACAAAGCAATGTCTAGAAATAGTCTAGTAAATTTTACTGTGATATTTCATAAACCTTTCTATCACTTAGATAGTGGTTTCAAATAATCTAACAATTATCTATCTCTGAGAGACCCTGGTTTTGAAACCCAATATTGATAGAGTATATATATCATGAACGTATACATATACCTTAACATGTGAATGTTTAAGAATTAAAATTCAACTTTAATATTCAATTCCTGATACTTCTTTTTGAAAGTCTTCCCTCCCCATCTACCGGCTTGGGTGTCCCTTCTGTATGATCTCAGAGTACTGAGTTCATTCTAGATTGAAGCAAATCTTACCTGTCTTGTCTGCTGGACAATCTTACCTGTCTTACCTGTCTTCCTGATACCAGGTCTGAGCCTTTCATCTTTGGGCCCCACTACAAGAACAATGTCAGTGCTCACCACGTATTACCTAATAAATTTTCTATAAATCTTGGCAGTCCTGTGTTACTTAATAAACATTTATGTATGCAATGACTATAGACAACTAGTATGGAATGAATACAGACAATGCCATATTTTTATATAAAAACAGTATGAAAATCAATTTGCCATCCTGATTTATGTTGAGTCTACAGTGGGCTTTCAGTTGAGTCTATGGACTGCTATCTACTCTCATCCCTGGAAGCCTCTGTCTCCTAAAGTCATCTTTCCTTTGCCACTAATGATTTCCTCTTAGGCTAAAAACAAACTTAGGTCATTCTTCCTGCTCTCAAATATATTTTTCCTTTCCCCTTCTACATGCGATCAAATTTATCTCCTTCTTCTCATAGGACACTAATTCAACTATTATCTCTACCTTGTAATGTTTCATTCATTTCTCAATGCAATTCTACCTGACTATTAAATGGTCATTTGAAACTATTTTTCACTCTTAATTCAGAAACCTAGCACACATTCTAAAGTCTTTATTTTCTTGGTTTCTCACTACCTGTATCTCTACTTTTGATTTCTAGTATGCTCCTTTATAATGGTTCTTCTACCATCTAGGTGAGAGACATTGATTGAATTATGCTTCTTTGTCTGTTCATTAAATGCCCTTTTCCACCATTTTTTTAATATATGACCTTGGGCAACTTTCTTATCTGCATCTATATTTTCTTGTCTGTGTAATAAGGGTCATAACAGTACTTACTTTAATGAGATTATGCATGTACAGAACTTGGTATGTGCTTAAAATATGATAAATACTCAATTATAACACACTCTCTCAGGCACACATAGAGCTTGTGCGGGTAAATGTTTAATTGAGCATCTTACTGTGGGGATCACACAGTCCTTGTCTCAGCTCCAGATGCCTTATTGGCTGAGATAAAGATATGCAATTAGATAGTGAACAAGTCTTTCTTCATAGAATTGCTTTGAATAAGTTGCCTTATATTTTAGAATTCAAGTATTTTTAAAACTGCTTTTGAAACTGTTTTTTATGTGGTAATGGGTTCTTTTTCCCACTGAATGCCACTCTAAAAAGAGAAAACAAATATAAAGAAGTATTTTGAATAATTTCTTTCCAAAACTTTCAATCTTAAGTTATATAATTAAGCACAAGGTAGTTTATTTATTTTTTTTTAAATTTATTGCTGAGCTTGGATATTTTGTAAAATATTTTGATTAGGCCTCATTGTTTAAAATGGTTTTAATTTTTTATTTATTTGTTAATTCATTCCACAAATACTTAATTAACATGTACTATGTATTTGGCACTGTGCTAAGTGCTTAGAATACAATGGTAAACAACCAGGGTTCCTTCTCTGAAAGAGCTTATTATCTCTAAATAACTTCTCAATATAGCTTGCCATAAAAAGTGATATGGATTATTTCTTAAAAACCAATTAGGAAAGCATCTAAGTTAAAATTCTTTTGTTTTCTGTACCGTATAATTTTCAAAAATACTACTGTTGCTTAAAGTGTGGAGATATATCCAAATATTGTCAATAAGCTATGAATTAAAGAAAACATTATCTTTTTTTACTGTATGAATTTGATTTCGAACAATATATTTAGATTTATAGTTTGTCATAAAAATACATTTAATTTTCTCATCATTCTGGTAAACTTATTCTAATATTCATCTGTATTACGTTATGTCTAATAAAAGCCTATTGCGAATTTGACCGAGGAAGACTGAAGTATAAATTCTGAACCTAAACAAGCTCACATGAACTACATTGCCAGTCGGGTTTGGCAGGAATCAGAATGTATGAATGGAATATACATAACTGTATATATGCAACCAGCAAAAACAGCCTTATATAATTTGCGATTCTATTATTCCTGAATGCTGTAGTGCAAGACTGAGAAGTGGTTTATAAGAATGTATAGCTGATCTTTCTAAGATGTAAGTTCTGTTCCAGTGAAGTAACTACAGCCCCTAATCTATGGAGTCTGTGTGCATTAAAAATATGTTTCTAACTATTATGCTAAAAAAAAAAAAAAAAAAAAAAAAGTTGTATTTTAGTTCATACATTTGTTTATAAAGCTGGATTGGAGAAATAATTTTTTAAAGTATTCATAATGCTGATATATTTTCTCAGTTTTAGTCCATTATGTGTTGAATACAATTAAAAGCGTTCTCCAAGGCTGAAGTTTATGCATTTCAAATATACATCTTTCAAATATACTTAAGGTGTTACTATGCAACCCAGTTTTATTTTTTCATCCATTTGCATTTTAAGATGTGCTTCTCTCCCGCTTGGGTTATTAGTTGGCGGCTGCACAGTATAGATAGTGAGCCCCGCCGTACGTACATGTCTTCATGGAAATCACCTGGGGCTGAGAGTTCTGCTTTTCTCACCTTATCATATCTGGAACACAGATTTGCTCTGCTCGTCATATTTTGGCACCTGTGAATCGCCATCATGTTGTCATATTTGCAGTTACAAAGTAGCCTATGGGAAAGGAGCCAACTACTTGAGGCATTTGCAGTGAAAAAAAAAAGTCCGATTTCAGCATTATTCGTTGGAAATGCCTTTGTGAAAGCATTTACTTCAGTTTCTGAGATGCTGGCAATAACTTTACTAGGCAACACATAATTGTGCTTTTTAGAAGATATGCTCCTATGTGCTAAAGAGTGAAGGAACAAGTAATTACTGAAAGCTACAGGTAAAATGGCAAGCTTAGGAACCCAAAAGTGAATAATTATCCATGATTACTTAATTTTATCAATAATATCTGCTAGTTAAATGAACAATGAACAAGTCATGTCAAAATAGATGATTTATAATAATTCAGTCATATTTTTTCTTATAATTTTACCTCATCTCTTCATAAATGTAAATTTAAATGGGAAAAAAAAACCACTAAATTTTATAATTATATTAAAAACTTAAATGAATTCAGGGTAGATCCTAAAATATAACAAATCAATTTGTAAAAATAAAAGGCTCATAATAAATTTTAAATCAAAGTAAAATCCATCAGAAATATAAACAAAGTAATATTAAAAATATTTTAAAACATTATAATTATATTACGTTTTAGCTCTACCTACTTAGGCTTCTAGGTAAATTAAGTTCTTGTCTTGGTATGCATATCACTTCATATAATCTTTGGGTTAAAAGAGTGACCCCCTTTTATAACCTTCATGGAGATGTGGTGCGTGCGTGCACGCACACATGCACACACAAATACTTCCAACTGCATTTAGGTTTTTCTAACTCAGCTAAACCTTGGGTTGAATTTATTGTTTTCAAAAATTTTACACTAGTACTTTTATATTTACTGTTGTCTCTGAATGATTTGTGGTGACAAGACGACAGTGCTAAAGCAAAAATACAAAAAAAAAGTCATTCATTTGCAAGGGAGCGTGTAGATATTTCCTTAATTCAGAATTTATAAAACTTTTATTTCATAAATACTAGCTTTCCTGGTATACTTTGAAAAAAAATCTCAAAGGGCTGTAATCCAATAATTTGGGGAATTCTGCACATCCAAGTTTTAGAGTTTCATAATGAACATTAACATTTGAGTGCCTGTGAAATCCTTCGATGAAAGCATTTTATACAAAAGCATTTCCAAATATATTTGGCTACAGAGATTATTTTCCCTTTAACATTTCACACACAGTAGCACCCCAGAGAATACATTTTGTTTGGGAAATCTATCTTAAACAAAGAAACTCATTATTACAGTTTAGAAAGAGTCAAGTGTCTTTCAAAGCAGAGGAATAGTGAACTAGATCTTTATCCTAAAGCAACCAGCTTGTTACTGTTTTGTTGTTCTTGCTGTTTTTGTTTTTTGCCAATGCTGTTCTAAAAAATTGATTATCATAATAACCTATATCTTAACAATTTACCTGCTATATTAACAGGAATGTCAGTCTTTTTTTAGGGACTGCATTCTCAAATTTTTACAACAGAGGTGTCTAAATTTTCAGTCTTTAGAATGTGCTATCAGGCACACATCAATCATTTTTGGGGACATGTATTTTGAAAAAATATACCCAGATTAAATAAAATGATCTTTTAAAATATGACAAAGATTAATGTCCCTAATAGAAAAAGAATTTCTACGAATGAATATGAAATAGACCAATAATCTATCAGAAAAATAAGCAAATAGAGTGAAAAGGCAATTTCAGAATAGGAGATAAAATAATCGTCTATACATAGAAAAAAGTTTGCCTTCAATAGTGGACATGAGATACAAATTAGAGCAAAAGCGAGATAGCATGTATTTTTTACCCACTGGATTGCCAAATATTAAAAAATGTTCACATCTAGAACTTGTGAAAATATAAGGTAATCAGCACTATTAATTCATTAGGGGAGTTATTAATTATTACAATTAAAAAACAAACTGTCAATGGCTATTACAATTATAAGTGTATATATTCCTTGACCAAGAACAGTTAGATAAGTCATAATGGAGCTGAAAATATACATCAGCATTACTTTTGGTGGGCTTGGAGTTCTGAACTTGTTGCCAATGCTGCTGGCTAAGTTACAAGTGCCACCAACCCTAGTCACAGTCTCCAAGTGCTTCCTACTCCCACTGTCCTTATGCTATCTTTGTATTTAGATTATTGTGATTTGGGGAAAATATGGCAAGGCTCTTGCCATCCCTTTCCAAACCTTGACACTGCAGCTTTTTGGAAATGTAGCTTTTCCAATTTATATTCTTATAGCAACTCCTCACCACATGAACTCAAGGTCAAAGTGGCAGACAGGAAAGTTACCAGTATCAGAAATATGCTGTATCTGACTCTTTGTCATTAGAGTAGAGACCTGTTTACTGGTCCAGACTCTTTTCACCCTCATGATAACTTTCTGCTAAGGAATACTTTGCCCTTTTCTGCAATCTGACCTTAGTCAGCAGCAGTACAGACCTCGGACCTGTTTGTATAGCATCATAATTCAGAGCAGAAGGTAGGTGGGAGCTCTGAGTACAATGGAGGTGTCATCGCTGGGATGATGTGAAATCCAGTGTTGCTCCAGAGGCATTGGGCAGGAGGAGGAGGATGGTGGTGTTGTGTATTGACCCTCAATTCTTCCCTGTCAATGCAGCAAAGAATTACAGGTTGGCAAGATTTAGAAAAAATAAGATTTATTGAAAGTATGTTTTAGAAGGAGACAGACCTTGCTAGGGAAGGCTGCAGCCCTGTAGAATTTAGAAAGCGAAGAGATAAGATAGTACACACCAAAGGGAGGAACAGGTTTTCAGCAAGAAGAGATTTAACAATGCAGAAATGGGAAGGTCTGTTTATATTGAGGCCATGATGGGAGGTCCTAGGTGATCCATATGTGAGGTCACCTTGACTGATAGTTGGCTGCTACATAACGCTTTCCCCAGTGCATATATGCTTACCCAGAATTCAGTCTGTTATAATTAGATTCATGAACTTGCAGGCATAGTCATGGTATTATAATGATGATATAATGAGGCTGAAGTTATAGGCAGTACCTTCTGCGCATACGTTTGTAGCTGTTTTAGCCAGCAGCTTTTATGCTCTTTGTGCTCTAGGATTCGGGATAATTTATAAGCCTAAAAGGGAGGCATTTCTGGAAAGTCCTTAAGGAAGTTCTTCAAGGGAGGTTCCTATGGTTACAGAGCTGGGGCTTTGCTCCTCTTGCAGATGCCTGACTACCTAACAGAGGTATTCCCATCCCTGGTGTAAATTAATAGGAAAAGTGTTAGCTCCCAACCTCACCTCTCTCTGACCCTTTGAGTACCACACCTTAAACACAATTAATTATACTGAGGAAAGGCTGATAACCAACCATCTTCCATTTATTGACAGACTATAGCCCAAGTAAAATGTCTTGCTAAAATAACAAGATTATAGGAATTTTTCTCATTTAGGCTGCCTCATGACTTTTATAGGCCAGTTCTCTTTAGACATATATCTGGAACTGATTATTTTTCTATCTTTTTCACCTAATCAAGCTCATTTCCATGAACCACATATGCTTACTGTTTCCAGCTGGCAATAGATTTTTCTTCAAGATTCTAACCCGCCATATTCATCAGAGTAAGTCCTGCTTAATTATCTTCTTTGCTGTATCTTCTTTTGCTTAATTTCTAATTTTCATGGTCCTTGAGGTGAGCTCTCAAAAATTTTGTTTCTTTCCTATTTCTGTAATAAGATCAACCATATAGCTGGGGTCACATTCATTTAAATCTTTATCTCTAGCCCAGTGATTCTCAACCCAAAGCAATTTTGCCCCCACTCTACATTCAGCAATGTCTGAGGACACTTATTATAACTGGGTGAAAAGATGCTGCCATTCAGTAGACAGAGGCAAGAGATGTTGTGAACCATCGTGCAATGCACACATGCAGAAAACAGCCCCCACGACAAAGATCCAGCCCAAAAGCAAATGGTGTTGAAGTTGAAAAATCCTGTAGCTCAAACATATTTCATTCTAGTATCATTTATAAATACATTACCACTGAAGTGTCAATGTCGTCTTCATACTTAATATATATATTTGCCCAGTTATATATTTTTCTCTCTCAATCTCATCTTAGTAAATGGCAGCATTATCTATTTTGCCTCCTTGAAACCTAAGAAATGTAATTAATTCCTGTCTTTTTCTCACATCCAATCCATCAGCAAATCCTGTGAGCTCTACAACAAACTTTATTCTGGCATCATTCATTTCTCTTCATCTTCACTGCAGCAGCCATGCCCAAGGAACCCCCAATCACCTCTTGCTTCATCTACTGCAATAGACTCTTAACTGTTCTCCCAGCCTTTACTCTTGACCTTGGCCATCCACTCACACAGAAGCTAAAGAAATCTTTTAAAAACAAATTGAATCATGTCACTCCTCCTCTCAAATCTCATGTTTTTCTTGAGCACTTAGAAAATGGCTCTTAAATCAAAATCTTGCCCCATGCCCATCTCTCAGATCTTATTCACAAGGCTTCTCACTCTAGGAGGATTTCTCCTCACTGACTGTAACCTTTTTATTTCTCTTTGGGGATCCCTCTTGTACTTTCTTCTTTCTTGAAGGATCTGATATTAGACCCTCCCAGACTGGCTGCTCTTGTCATTAATTCCTATTGTAGATCAAGTGTAACGTTCCTGAATGCACTTCCATGGCCATGCAAAATAAAATGGCCTCTGCCACTCACTGGCACTGTATGTCACTCTGTCTTATCTACAGTACTTGGGACTGCTGTGTTAATTTTTAATATCATTTTTATTAGATATAATGGAATACAATATTATATTAGTTTCAGGTATACAACATAATGATTTGATACATGTATATACTTTTAAATGATTACCAGAATAAGTTTAGTTAACATCTATCAACACACATTGTTACAATTTTTTTCTTGTGATAAAAAATTTTAAGATCTACTCTTTTAGAAGCATTCAGATGTACAGTGCAGTATTATTAACTATAGTCACCATGCTTCCATATTTTGGTTTTTATAGATAATGCTGCAATGAACATGGGGGTATAGAGATCTTTTCAAGTTAGCATCTAAGTTTCCTTCAGATAAATACTCACTCAGAAAAGCAATTGTTGGATCATATGATGATTCTATTACCCTGCAATAAGTGATTGGATAAAGAAGTTGTGGTACATATATACAATGGAATATTGCTCAACCATAAGAAAAGATGAAATACTGCCATTTGCAACAACGTGGATAGACCTCGAGATAATCACGCTAAACGAAATAAGCCAGACAGAAAAAGTGAAAAACCACATGATATCACTGTATGTGAGATATGAAACTAAAAGCAACAAACAAACAGGACAAACAATCAGGGATTCATGGTCATGGACAATAGACTAGTGGTTAACAGAGAGTGGGGTGGGGAGGGGAGAAGTAAAAGGGGTAAAGGGAGTCAAATATGTGGTAACAGAAAGAAATCTAACTATGGGGGTGAACACACAATAATATATCTATATTATATATATATATATATATATATAATCTTATTGCTAAATTGTACACCTGAAACTTACTGGATTTCATTAACCAATGTCATTATAATAAAAAAATAATAATAATAATAATAAAAGAAATCTTCATACTGTTTCCCACAGTGGTTACACTAATTTACATTTCCATCAACAGTGCACAAGGATTCTCTTTTCTCCACATCTCACCAACACATATTTCTTGTCTTTTTGATTATAGCCATTCTAACAGATGTGAGGTTATATTTCATTGTAGCTTTGATTTGCATATCTCTGGTAATGATTAGTGATGTTGAGCACCTTTTCATGTATTTGTTGGGCATCCATGTCTTCTCTGGAAAAATGTTTATTCACATTCTCAGCCCATTTTCTACTAAGATTGGTTGCTTTTTTCTTTGCTATTGAGTTGTATGAGTTCTTTATATTTTGGATTTTAATACTTTATCAGATTTATCATTTACAAATATCTTCTCCCATTCAGTAGGTTGCTTTTTCTGTTGTTAATAATTTCCTTTGGTATCCAGAAGCATTTTAGTCTTGTATATTCCTGCTTGTTCATTTTTACTTTTGTTGCCTTTTCTTTTGGTGTCAAAGCCAAAAAAAAAAAAAAAAAAACTCTAAGACCGATATCAAGGAGCTTACCACCTATGTTTTCATCTAGAAATTTTATGATTTCAGGTTTTACATTCCAGTCTTTGATTCATTTTGAGGTATTCTTTATCTATGGTGTACGGTAGCAGTCCAATTTCGTTCTTTTACTTACAGCTGTCCTTTTTCTTCGAATACCATTTATCGAAGAGATTGTCTTTTCCTTATTGCATATTCTTGGCTCATTTTTTTGCAAATTAATTCACATGTATACATGGGATTATTTCTGGAAACTCTATTCTGTTTCATTAATCTATGTGACTGTTTTTATGTCAATACTATACTGTTTTGATTCATATAGCTTTATTATATAGTTTGAAATCAGAGAGCATGATGCCTCCAGCCTTGTTCTTCTTTCTTAAGATTGCTTTGGCTATTCTGGATATTTTATGGTTTGTTCATTTTGTTATCATTTCGGGGTACTCAAATAAAGGCTCCATGATGGCATCTTCTCGAGCTTCACCTTAGTTGGTATTCAATAAATGTTGGTTGCATTAATGGTGACTTTCAGCAATCCAAAAAATTAGGAATGAGGCATTAGCCATTAAAAAGCCTGATACTAAAGCTTAGTAGAGAGGCAAGAGCTCATAATTCTAGAATTGAATACAAAGATTGCCAAACAATGTGAGTCTTCATAAGGTGAAACATCATCAAAGTTCTTTCCAGAAATTTGCCTTTCTGCCAAAAATAACATGAATTCTTCCATCTCTCTCCTCTTACATTCTTCTCATAAAAATAATCCTATATTGGACATGGTTCTATAGTGTAGTGGTTAGCACATCTGCTTTACATGTAGAAGGTCCTGAGTTCACTCCCCAGTGGAGCCACAGTCCATGGTCTATGGCCTTGCCACCCTGAACAAGCTCAATATCTGATCTCGGAAGCTAAGCAGGGTTGAGCCTGCTTAGTACTTGGATGGGAGACAACCTAAGAAGACCATGTGCTGTAGGTATAAATAATAATAAAATAATATAAAAAAGAGAAATGATTCTATATTATACAATTTTGTATTTATTACCATTTATTTTCTAACTAGATTGCAAGTCACTTAAAAGTAAAGATTCTTGTTTATCTCTGTATCGCTTTTAGCATAGTGCCAAACCTAAAACAAGCTGAGCTTTTCTTCATGGCCAACGTATTTCAGATTTTATCTGTTGGATTAGTATTATATAGGTATATATAACACTATATATATTTGTTACTCATATTCATCTGCTTTTCTGCTGAGTTCAGAATAATTGAGGCATTATAGAAAATGCCTAAGCTTATATAATAAATATCATTTGGTAATTACTCTACTGAAGAGTAGAACAATAGATTTACTCAAATCATTATAACAGCTAACATATATTGAGAGCTAATTATGTGCCAACCTATATTCTGAATGCTTTGCATATACTAACTTATTTAATATTCACAATAACCCTATGAGATAATGATTATTTTCCTTTTTTTTTATTATTATTAAAAGAAATAGCGGCAGATAGAGATAAGTAACTTGGCAAAGGTCACACTGTAATATGTATTGAGGTGTCCTTTGAACCCAGGCAGTGTGACTCCCAGGTTAATACCCTAACCTCTATTCACTTTTGGTAAGTAGTATGTAATTAACTTTTAAAAGAGTTTTTTTTTTTTTTACCTTTAAAGTAACAAAATTCTTTCTAATTGCAACTTTTCAAAATTCCGCAAGTGGATTAATTGCCTTATATACTACACAATTAAACATGTCTCAACCCTTCACTAACTTCAGTGATAAATAATATTTCTGCTTTATTGTATGCCTGACAAATTCCTTTTTATCCTCTATGAAAATGCAAGACTTTCAATGAAAACACTAACATATCTCTTCATAGTAGAATGGGGGAGGTTGAAAACCAGGAAAATAAATTACTCTAACAGTGTATCTTGGCAGCATAATGGTCCATTTCTAGCAAAGAGCAAAATAAACATTACATGTCATGCTCTTGTTTGAGATAATCTTTTATATGTAGTGATAATTAGCAATCCAAATAAATAAACATCAATAAAGATTAAGAATAAAAAGATAACCAAAACCCTTTAATTGTCCTTTTTATCAAAAAGAATGCATTTGTTACTTATAACCACAAAGAACCACACTAATTTTCACAAAAAGCTTAGGATTCAACATATTCAGCAGCAACAGATTTGCCTAACAACCATGAAATGCACTAATAAAAATCTACATCAAAAGAATATTAGAGGCCAGCCTGTAGTGGACAGAAAAAAAAAAAAAATTCAGAGTCAATGTCTCACTAGGTAGCTGATTCAATGCTAAGAGCCCTCTGGTCTCTTTTCATGCTCCATATCCACTGTCCTCACCAAGGTAGACAAGGACATAGCTTTTGGTCCCCTCCTTAAGTGGACTCAGTGTAGAATGAAAGAGCAGATTGTACAACCATTTACTTTTTTTTTTTGGACAAGGTAGTTGGACAAGTTTTGAAAGTATTTTGCACCAAGAGAACTAAAATGTTCGCTTGAGATATTTCTGCTTCTCTTTACTAAGTCTAAATCTCACAATATCTATCTCAGGTAATCAAAATGATAGATACCATCACTGCATTACAGACAAAGAAATTTTTGAATTTAGGCATATATTTACAAAGCCAGACAGCCAGTTCTATAATAGGAATGAAATCATTGAAATAAAATCCTTCCTCTAGTGCATAGAGGCTCTGTGGCCTTGAGATAGCAAATATAATATCTCTTAGTTTTAATTTTCTTAATTGTAAAACTAGAGTAATGTATATCAAAGTGTTGAGCCCATTCTGCTGAGTTTTTTGCTGAACTTCAAAAATCTGAAACTAGAAATCTGAAAACAAAGTCATCTTCTGTCATTTTTCACCCTTCTTATTTATCTTATGATCACTAATTTGGTAACTGGTGGCTTAGTCACTCATGTAAAGAATTGGAAAGATATTTAATAAACCTCTGTTCCCAGATGGTCAAAACTGTATATCAATTATACCTCTTAAATACCTTAGGAACCTCTTCCTTTTCTTACTTTCCCATTGCCTGTGTCTCAGGTAAGTCCTTTAATATTTCGATTATGTATTACTGCAAAAGTCTCTACCATGCCTGTTTTACCCACTATAACCATTCACCATACTGCTAACGTGATTATCAAAATCAAAAATATGTTATCAACATTCTTTTTAAAATCTCCAAAATACCTTCAATTATAAAAGGTAGAAATATCCTAACATAGCATAATAATTTGGACTCTTCAGCATTATTTCCTGTCTTCCTTCAACAGCTTCCTCTAATTTGACCAATGTAATCTACTTACTAATACTCTAGGGCAGGGGTCCCCAACCCCTGGTACCAGTCATGGCCTGTTAGGAACCGGGCTGCACAGCCGTTGGTGAATAGCTGGCAAGAGAGCGAAGCTTCATCTGTATTTGCAGCCTCTCCCCAGCGCTAGCATCACCACCTCAGCTCTACCTCAGATCATCAGCCTTAGATTCTCATAGGAGCACTGATCCCTGGTGGCAGAAAGGTTAGAGACCACTAATCTAGGAAGTCAGGATCCCCAGGTCTTTGGCTTTTATCTATTTCTTTGCTACTGTTTGACTAAATTCCACTCACTCTTCAGATTCACATTTACACTTCAATCTCCAAAGAAGGAAAAAAATAAATTACCTTGTTCATCTAAAACAGTACATGTGCAAAACACAAAAGGAGATGAATTTAACCGGAGTACTAAACATGTAAAAAAAAGGTGGCCTCTATCAAGGACACCAATGCTGATATAATTATTTCTTCTTTACTCACCTCTGTGGAGAGTTCATTTGAAAGCAGATTATCTGAAGGAAACTCTACTGCTCTTTCTCGCACTAAAATGGGCTCGTGCCTCAAACTAAAATGTTCTCAAAGAGGACTTTTTGTCCACCTGTTTACAGAGAAGGTAGAAAGCTCTTAAAAGTACCAAATGTCTACCTCTCTTCTACCGTCCTCATATCCAGCCCATTATCTCTGCATTCAAGTGGAGGCATAAATATCAACTCTTGCAGTCCTTGGTTGGAAATTGTGATGAATGCCAATGTGTCGATAGCAGAGAGAGAAGCTTATAAAGAGGCTTAAAAATGGCAACTCCCAGCTTGCCCAGAAATTAGTCCAGATAGCATTTAATTGGCGGATATGGTTTGAGCTGTGACCCAGCTGTTGAAACCATTATTAGTTCATTGTTTACTATTTTTATTTTACTTTAAGATGTTTAGGATTTTTTTTTCTCTAGTTCATTAGTACAGGAAAAGAACACTGAAAATAATTCATACTTTAGCTTTTTTTGTGTGTAATGTGTTATGTGAGTAGCCATCAGCTTTTAGAGCTCACCAACTATTTGCATGCTATCCTCTCAGTTAAAGTTGGGCAGCCTTAAACTTGGTAGCGTCCACATGAATGCTAACTTTTCCACAGCGTGTTTGACCACGTGCCCAGGTTTAGTCCTAGATCACATGTAGTGTGCTGGCATCTAGTCTGTTTAACACCTTCTTTCAGTCTCAAGAGTCTCCCAGTTCAAACAATAAGTGTTATATTCTCTCTGTCCATAGGGAGACTAAGCAGAGTTCAAAACTTCTCTGTGTGTTGCGTGAGAAGGGACAACTGAGCAAAACACGATTATTAGATTGCAAAAGGGAACCAGGTGAGGATTCACGGGCAGACTCTTTGAAGAGGGAATGTTTGAAATCTGTATATTAGGTCAAGAGTTATATAGATGAAGGGGCTTTCTCAACTCGTATTTGCTAAGGTGCTGAAACTACAACTAGAAAGAGAGTAGCTAATTTGAAGAGGAGGCATGAGACAGAAAGAAGGAGAGAGAGAGAGAAAGAGAGAGAGAGAAAGCGCTCTAATGTTTGCAGTACAATGTGAGAGAAGGGTGTTGTGAGAAATTAGATTATAGAAGTCAGCAAGGTTCAAAACAACAAGCTTTGGAAGCCATGTTGAGGATTTTCAAATTTATTCTATAAGCAATAACAAGAAAAATATTGCAATATTTAAGTAGGGTTGAAATTTGATTATATCCACTTCATGTAAAAAATAATACCCTACATCTTTGTGGACAATGGATTAGGGTTGGGTTTAGGTGCATTGACAGCAGTGCGATTGTAGAGATGCCTTTGCAAGCTAAAGTGATAGTTATCATGAGAGATTGTGGAACTGAGCTATAGTGGTAGTCATTGGAGACAGCACATGGTTTATTCTCAAAAATTAACAAGACTAAAACCTGAAGGGAAAAAAATATTTTGTCCCGAATGCTTTTATTATATCAAGTCAAAGACATATCTAGAAATCATCTCTGTGGACAGGTGAATATTTACATTAATTGTTTAATTTGCTGTTAATTGGTTTTGCCCTTAATTACTGAGAGAGAGGGAATCTGGCCAGATGCTTGCATAGGGCAGGCCACAGACACCTGAGGAAGCAGGGCACCAGGACTGAACGATCTTCTCAGGAGCACAACACATGCTCAGGAGCCAGGGTCCTGACCACGCTGGAACCCCATCGATCTCTGAACACCCCTTCTTCCTTTCTAAATCTTATTAGAGAGTCAATCTAGGATGAGAGCGACGAGCGATTGTGCTGTCATGACAATTTAACACTCAAGTGAACTCAGATGAATTTACAACAGGAGCTACTACTGTTCATAAATTAGTATCTAAATGTTATCAATTTTGCAATCCTTTGGATTTACCGGTTTTGAGGATACAATAAAACTCAGTTAAAATAAATGTCTCTATACATCGAAGCACCAGAATGTCAGCATTTGTGACATATATAGACAATTGGAAAAAAAAATGTGTCTATATGCAAACAAGCAGAACTCCTAAGGACATTATTCTTAATATTTTTGGTTTTCACTTCTGAGAAAACTAATTCAGGTCCTATGGAAAAGAAAATATGATCAAAATAGTTTCTTCTACTGCTTCTGTTTCTCCTGCTATGTCCCAGCATATCACACCTTTGTCTCTGATTACGATTAAATATTATATTGATTCAAGCCAGTTCGTTTCAAGTATACTCTTTGCTGCATATTGTGTGGAGCCATAACTTTATCTCATCTCTGTGATATTTGTGAGGTATTGTAAATAAAAATCTCTCAGACTTTAATGCAGTTCAGTGAAAAGTATATAAGAAAATCAAATAACTAATGTAATACTTGAAAAGAGTATATCTCATATTAATGACTTCTACCTGGTGGTATTTCATTGTTATTTAGTAGAAATGAAATTCTGTATGACACCTAACTCTTCAAACTTCTGATATAGACATTAATTCACAGGCTTCTTGGTATTGTCAATGAGCAGAATATGCTGAAATCTACACCCATGACCTGGATAATGTGCCCTGTAATTTCTGTTTTTGCTCTCAGAAATGAAACTCATTAGCTTTTGTGGTTTCAGTGCACATGCATTTCAACAGAAAGGCATTTAATTATTATAACCAAGGAGGTGATTTTAATTTTAATAAAAAAAAGAAACTAAATGAGATCAGGAAAAGTTTTTAAAGTTTGCCTGTAATTGTGCTAAGTATAACAATGCATCATCCTTTATAATATTTACTGGATACCAATAAATTATATTTTATTTTAACAGGCAGTTTGCTACCAGAAGTGGGTTTCTCTTCCAAAAGGTAAGTGCCTTTTAAGAAATGGTATATAAAATTATCATGGTTTCTGATTTATAGCTTTGAAGACCCTATTAATTTTAAAGCCCCGTGGCTGACAGCTGTGTTGTTCAAAGGCAAGGATATATAGTATTAATTATCTTAAGCTCCAGATTATTGTTCATGGTGCAGACATTATGTATAAAGGACAGACTGGCACATTTTCTATTTTAGTAAGAATAATAATTAATTAACCTGGTGATTTTAAAAGAAATATGTGTTGAAGTAAAATACAAAGAACATAGTTTGGTTTGATCACTTTTGTTTCAGTTCTGGATAGTTTTCAACAATTTTCATGGAAATTACCAGCCACTTGAGGTTTTTGTTACCGGTCTTTCTTTGTTATTTGTTTGGTTGGTTAATATTAAAGAATGCCTTAGCTATTTTGAAAGTTAAAAATTGATGTATCTTTATAAAAGCATTTGCAAATAAGACAATATATGTGTGTATATATATTCTTTACTTGAATACATGTATATTATAAAATTTAATAATATATCGGGTTTAACCATGAGTTAAGTTTTATTGCTGGCTCAACCTAGTATTTAAATTTTCAGGACTACTGTGAGGTTTAAAAGTAAATGAAATGTTTAAATATAGTATATTTTATACCCTGTTAGTAAACAAGAAATGACAGGATCTTGGGTTTATTTCACAGCTTGCCTTTCTCTAAGCTCTCAGTCAGGCGGTTAAAACATGCTGGCGTTATTATTTGCTGTGCACTTGGCATAAAGTCTTTGTTTATCTAAAAAAGGCACGGTATATATCTTCACAAGATGCCCTTCAGCAGCTTCCATGGCAAACATCCATCTCTATTACTGCTCTTGGTTCCAGGTCTCGCTTGTTTTTATTTGTTGGTGGACTACCATCTTTTTGTTACTGTTATATTTGTATTTGATGCAGCAAGAGAACCTCATTGTCTTTAGGGCTTGCGGACCCTGCTGTGGGTTGTAATAACAGAGTAGTTGTATATGTAGTTATGTTATCAGTAAATTCATAAACTATTATTCTTTTCTTTGCCTAAGAGTAGTCTGTATTTTTATGATCAAGTGATGTTGGCATATTAGCTTGATTTATAACATATTAACTATTATGTCAAGTTATTTAGTTAGAAAAGTAATGCACTTTGAAAAAATACAATCCGGTTATTTTTAAAAACTCTGCATTATTATGGTAAGAGCCCATAAAACTATTAAATAAGTGACTAAGAAGTATTTTTAAAAGTACAATTCAGAAGTTTTTCCATGTGGTAGTGGGCAGTAGCTATGATAAAATGACAAGCTATAAGTTTAACCTTAACTATGTAAACTAATGATAGACAAGTTGTCGTGGTCAGTGTTTAAACTATAACTCACAGAAACATTTTAGTGAAGTAAAATTTTCAAACATTTCCCACTCCCGCGCCCCCTGCCCCCCATACAAGTGCTGTGGCAAAAGAACACAGGCTTTAGGGTCAATTAAAATTTACTTAAAATCCTAGATCCAGTCTTATTCTCTGTGTGACCACAGGCAAGCTACTTAACCTCTCTGCACTTATCAATTTTTCAAACTAGGTTTAATAATATAGTAGTTACCCTTTATTCCACTGGGGATGTGTTCTAAGACCCCCAATGGATGCATGAAACCACAGATAGTACCAAAGCCTATATGTACTATGTTTTGTCTTATATGAATGTATCTATGATAAAGTTTAATTTATAAATTAGCACGGTAAGAGATTAATAGTAACTAATAATAAAATAGAACTATAACAATATACTATACTATAATATAAGCATGTGAATGTAGTCTCTCTCAAAAAATATCCTTTTTGTGACGTGAGATGATACAATGCTTTTGTGACTTGACAGAAGGAGGTGAATGATGGATGTAGGCATTGTGACATGGTGTTAAGCTATTATTAGGGTTATTTAAACAAAATCACCACAATAGGAGAGAGTCATCTGATAACCAAGACTACTAATGCGCAGGGAACATCTACAACACAGAAACCCTGGACAGAAAGATGACTCACATCCTGGGCAGGGTAACGCAGGAATGTACGAGATTTCATCATGCTATTCAGAAAAGCATACAGTTTGAAACTTATGAATAATTTATATCTGGAATTTGCCATTTAGTTTTTTGGACCACAGTTGACTTCCGGTAACTAAAACCATGAGAAAGAGAAACCATGAACAAGGGGGTTCTATTGTGTTTATAGCAAGACTACTGTAAGCGCGTTGAAAGTGATTTGTCAGGTCCCTGCTCTCTTCTGAGAGTAAATCTCTTCTTATGTACACACAGGTTCAAACTCCTAATTGCTCTCTCTGATGAAACTATAATATTACAGTGTACTCTCTCCTTTTTGTTGCTTTTGTATATGTAAAGTTTGCCTCGTGTGCAGGTACACCAACCTGGTAGGATATTGTTGTTTGAAAATAAAAAGGCAAAAAGAAAAAGAAAACAGAAGAAAGCATAGTATCTTGATAATTTCTGTATAAAGATGTTATAGTCTGTCAGTGGTATCCATGTATATGTGTGTGTGTACGTATGTATACATACACACATACTCAGGGGATTGCCCTACAGGGATTTGTGAACAAATAACTCTCATTCGAGTAGCTCTTTATATATCTTAAATACTTCATTCTTTTCTCCTCTTTTCTTGAGTGATCCTGTTTTGGCTATATCCAAAGACCTACTCCTCTTCCCTCTATGGTGAAGCTTGGAACCAGGGCCCTGTTCTTGCTTCTTTTATTCCTTTATCTAAGAAAACATCTTTTGTGATGCTTTATTTTAACACATCACTGGGTAATTGGATAGTTATAATAGCAGAAAATGGTTCAATAGCCTTCCTAGGTAATATTTACATTTTAATGAGCTTTTGTAATGGCTTCCCCTAAATGCAAGGTAATATGAAGGTCTCTGTGGCATGGGCAATAATTTGAGGCCAAAAGTCTTCCCTTTAAGTGTAAAGTAGCCCTTTACACTTTAAAATGTAGGGGTTCTTCCTCTTCATACTTACTATAGAACTTATACATGCATATGCATACAGGACTTCTTGTTTATATTCTCTTTTTCTCTTCTCCCACTCTCTCACTGCCAAAAACAAAAACAAACAAACAAAAACTTTAAACAGACATAAATTGATATCCAGGCCTCTTCTGAAAAAATTAAACATGTTTTCTTCTACATCTATTTTAAATTTCCTCTATGCTGTTCTCCAACCCGTTACATTTTATTAGTTTATTTCAGAAAATTTAAGGATAATTTACATTTTAAATAATATTTTACTTGTCAAAAATTTTTGTACACATTAGCCAAACGATTCTGTTAAAGTTGGATGGTATTATTACATTTGTATTTCTGATCAAGACACTGAGGAAGAGGTGACTTGTCAGAGTCAGAACAGCAAAGATGGTTTATTACTAGGACTTCTAACACCCAGTACAGTCTAGATATGCAGATGTTGTTCTATTATGCGAAAGCAATTTAGATGCTACTTTTCTTCTATGGATTTATTCATATAGGTGGAAATAGGAGAAAGAAGAAAACCAAAAAAAATGTGCTTCATGTAGTAATGTGACTCAGCAATTCAACAAGCCAGACTCTCACAGGATGGCTTGCCAGAATAAACTCAGTGCTGACAAGGAACTTGATGTAAAAGAAAAAAAAAAGAAAAAGAAAAAAAATTATATATATATATATATATATATATATATATATATATATATATATATAGCATAAGCCAAAAATAAAAATGGTTTACAAATAATAAGTGAGATATTCATTTTTAAATAGCATTTTGTGCTCAAGTAGTGGAATATATATAGGGCATTGCTATAGTTCTTAAGAAAATAGTAAAAGACTCTGCATGCTACCTTTTGCTGCACACAGATAAGGAATTCTGGTAAAGAAAAAAGAAACAGTTGATTCCCCTAAGGAAATTTTGATTGACCTATAAACGTCATTTTAAGAATTGAAAATCATTGGTATTTGCTGATTTTTTTCTCAAATTTTTATGTTAACTTATTTTTTATTGTTACTGAAAAGTAACTAGTGGGTTCTAGTGCTTCCAGAACATTTCTTCTCAGTCCTTTCACCTACATGAGTGTAAAGGTCCAGTAGTTTGTTTCACTCTTGTGCCAAAACTTATGCATGATTGTATCTATCATAAAATAATTTTCCTTCAACCAGACAAATGGATGTTTTGTTTTTTATTTGCTTCTTAATTGTTTTTAACATTAATTCTATATTAATTTTGATAAATACAGCTAGTGAGACTAAATGATTGTGAGAGTAGGCTCATTCTCAAAGTAAGTATCCATGCAATGAGTTTATCTGGGTTGTAGGTTAGAAGCTGAATATAAGTGTCTGTTTATTATGAGGATGGCAACTGTATGAGAAATACTCAAATCTAAAGTTAACCTTTCTGAATAAATTTCATTTTTTCATCATAAAATTTTCCTGGAAGCCTGAAAACTCCAGAAATTTCTTTTCTTTACATCTAGAATGTCTTTCCTTGCACACATTATTTAAAATGTATATATTCATTTAAATATATTTAAAATGTATATAATATACATTATATACTGTTGATTTCTTCACTGTATTCAAAGATACATCACCTTTTTATTTTTTAATCATCGCACTCAATCATTTTCAGCAACCATGAAATGTCTGAAAAACATTGTACCAAGTTCTCTTGAGCTATGATATTTCTCCTTCATTTCTGAACCAAGCTGCATCCTTCTTTATACTTTCCAACTTGTGATGTATTTTCACTGGTAATATGGTCATTAGCATATTTATGAGGTTTTAGTTTATATCACTGTTTCAGGTAAATATTTAAAGCACAAAAAATAGATATGTTTTTTTTTTTCAGTGAATTTCATTCTATGTAGAATAAAACTCTCACTTTCATTTTTTTTTTTTTACACATTGTCATTTGCTTTTATATATTTACCTTGGACTAAATATAAATTTGTCTCCCTCAATTTTAGAGAGAGATTTAGGGGATTGCATGTGCCACAAGGATTTTATTTTTATTTAAGCAAACATAACCAGTATAAAACCTTTGTATAGAAGATAAGTATAGATATTAGAACTTGAATTACATAATAAAATGAAAATAGGTAAGCTTCCTTTTTTGTAAAGCAATGTTCATTATAGAAACAGTACCAAGTACAGCTAGTGGATTATGTTGAATTTAAAGAAGAAAATAATTAAACATGATTCAATCGCACCACCTCTTGAGATAACTACCACTGACATTTCAGTGCGTTCTACTAGACTTTTTTAATGAATTAATTTATATATACAAATTTAATTGCACTTATGAAGGTATATGCTAATCTCCTTTCTTAGCCATATGCTTTCCTATTCTGCTTTTGGTCCCAACGGGCACGAAGGCCTGCCTTGCCCTCTGGCTTTTGCTTCATTGTATAAGGAAGCTCCAAAGAAGATCAGGAGAGAGAAGAGTGAGACAGATGTTTAAGTCCCCGGCTCCCTCCTTCTAAGGTTGTCTCAAGCAACCTTAACCATGGCTCATTTTCTTTCAATGTACACTTCCCTAGATGGCTCTTCTGGGTTCTAGGGGCTGCTCCTTCCCTTCTCCCTGCCATAGTAAGGATGGTAAGAGTGCTTTTTTGGAACCCTGTGAGTTTTATGGGCACCCCACCTATATCTTTGTAAATGATTCCTTTTTCGACCATCTGAGAATTATCTTAATTGGAGTGTCCCATCTTTGTTTAGATGGAATATTGACTTGAATGGTTTTATTGCCTGTTTTTATTATGAAGCACCTCTTGAAATGGCATATTTTTTGGTATTATTTTACCACATTCTAATAGCTTCATGCTATACATATACCACAATTGAACATTTACCTTGTTTTCTGTTTTTCATTATTAGTGGTAGAGCCATAATGAGCACCTCTGTAGACATGTACATCCTCTATTATTTCCTTATGGTGAATTCCCAGAAGTGAATTAATAGAAGTAATTTGCAAATGGTATTTTATTATTAGTGCTGTAGATTTATTATCAAAGAAATACTATTGATCATTCTTTCTCTGTACCATCTCTATATTACCTCAAGCAGTTCAGCAATCACATTTAAGTCCTACTCCTTATAAATATGAGATACTGGATCTCCAGGCTCTAAGATTTCCTCAGTTTACATTCTAAGTTTTGTTTACTCATAAGGTCATCAAGCCACTATTCTTAATTAGCAACAGAAGCTCCTTTATGCCTAGAAACCAAGCCATAGAAGCCTCCACCGCCCTCCCCTCCCACCCCAGCCCCCCACACACTGATACCAGAGGGTAGTTTAACTCTGTGAAAAGTAGTCTGCTGGAAACCCCTCAATTTGCACCTGGCCATACTTTAGTCATTCCGCATACATGTTCTTGCCTATTCAGGATGTGAGGCTGTGTCTCCTGATGCTTAGCAGAGGAACTGAGAAAATCCAACATACCCCAAAATACTCAGAGACAAAACTACGAACTATATTTAAATACTCGCAGAATTAATAAGTAGTTCCCTTTAGCAACTTCTCGTTCATTTAAGTGCTAAATGTTTCCCTTCAGTCTTTTTTTCTCACCTATACTTAGTAATATAAGACTGACCATTGTGGCTTCAATCATTTAAATACCCACTTATACTCCCGAAGAATTGAAGCAGCTGTAATATCAATAAGTTGTAATACCAATAAAACAGAAATTCAGACTTTTGATTTTCTTTTTGTTAGAGTTATAAATTTTATACCAACCAAATACTTGATTTGTAACTATAATAGTGACCTACGTGATACAAAAATTGTTACTAGGGTTATCAACATGTTTCCACATCTTGGCTAAAAGCCCAGAAAAAAATCTGGAGTGTTTTATAAATATTATAAATACTGTTCTCACTGAGAAAAATGTGTATTGGAAGCAGCAACTCTTATCAGGGAAATGTAAAATTTTAATACACATCATTTTTTTGAAAATAGTTTTCCATTGTTTCTACCTCTGATTAACAGGGGAAAAAAGTAATCAATGTGGGAAATGAATAAAAACAATTAAAGTATCTCTTCTAATGATTTGCAGGATTTTATGTGTGTTTTATGTTTGTTTTTCAAACTTATTTTTTTCAGAAACAGGATATCTTCAGACCAATTTTCAGGTGTCCAAAAGTTTTCTATGAGATTTATATGGATAAGTGTTGCATCTATAAGCTTTCATTCTATAATAATCTTTAAAAATATTGACATATTAATATTAGCAAGATCCTAATTAACCACCATATAATATGAGGGGCCATGTAATTTTAACTTGGAATTTTATAGTTGATAAGAAATCATAGGAGAGGAGAGAGAAAGAGTGGACTATCATTTGAATAATGTATTGACATTAAGTTCCAACCATTTGAAGCCCAGAAAGCTTTACTAACCAAAGTTTTACTGTAGATAGTATATAGAATATTGTTGGGAGAATTAAGTCATTGTATGACGAATAATAGCACGGCCATGTGGAATTTGTAAAAATCTCCACTAAATTTGTAAAATCAGTAACATAGTCACATTACAAGTGGTAATTTAGTTTCAATTAAACATCATCAGTGATAATACATTAATCCTGTTATTTTGAATTGTATAGGCTTTACCATTTATAAATTTTGTTTTTTTAGTCCTATAAGTGCTAATTTTATGTTTATACACACATAAATAGTATTAAAATAAAAGCAATTTTAATCAAAATTTGGTATTTGTGAAAAAATTTTGCTTGATATGTGGTATATTTGTTACTAAATTTTGAGAAACACTTAATATTGGCTATTCTGTTACCATTCAGGATTAGAATTATGTTTCTTTTCGAACCGTGCCTTTTTTCCCACTACTGCTTCTCTTATATGTTCAGGTAGCCATTAAGTGTGGAGGTTAATTGTAGTCTATTCCCCAAAAGTACCTCAGGAATTTCTGTGGAAAATGTGACTATTGGTTATGGTTTATACTAATATTTCCTAATAAAACATCAATCTTGACTACAGTGTCTAGAAGCCCAGAAGTAACTTTACAGAGAGCATAAGAAACCAAATGAACAATTAGGTCAGTTCACTGTGAATCATGAAGGAATTTGGATGATGATTAAGTACCTAAGCAAATTGAGACAACAGTTTATCAATGTGTGATTCTTTACCTGTTGTTTACACCTCAGTAGTACACTTCAGTCTCCAACCTACTCCACACCATCTTTCTTGCCACTGCTAAAATAATCTTGCCAAACATGTTTTCCACTCGCTCAACAATCCTCCATTACTTTTATGTCCAAATGTCTTACATTATCATTCAGTGCTCCTGAAAAATTAGTGTATCACTAATTTTTTATTAATTATATTTTCTGATATTTGAAAATAATGTTTCCCACATTTCTCTAGTTAGATAATAAATTTATTTGGGATGCAGTTTAATTTCATGTAGTCCCTAGAATGGTTTTTGTCCTGTCATAACATTCAATAACTTTTTGCTGAATTACTGTCTTAATTTTGATTTTATATTTATTATATTAAACTATGAACTGATTAAACTGTTTCATTATTTATATGCCCTGTAATAATATTCTGAAATAAAACCATAGATTCCATGCAAAAAAATAAAACGATCACAACAAAATATTGGGAAGAAGTAAGGAGGCTGGAGTTCTAAATTAGATCCATGAAATTAGAATATGAGTATTCTTTATATGTAAGAACTCATTTAAGAACTGAGAACTACTAGTTCCATACCTAATTCACCAGATCCTCAGTGTAAAACTAAATATGAAATGCACAAACATAGAAAATATATTTTGAAAAACTAAAAATACCTGACCACAACTAACTTTTTGAGTACTATTTATCTTACTATATGAAGGTATAAATCAAAACTTTACACTTATTATACAAAACACATGTCAAAATCTTGACACAATATACTATTCTCTTCATCTGAGGAGATATTTGTCACAACTACCTGAAATTTATTCAGGCCTTACCTCTGTGTATTATTTGAGAATGTAGGAAATATCAGGCAGATTCAGAACATATGTGTGAATATTGTCTTCGACGGTGGTGCAAAAGGCAATTTTATAGCACAGTGTGTTTGTCCACTATGATGTCAACCTTCGAAACTCAGAAAAGTTTCTTCCTCTATCTAATCCATTGCAATCTCAGCTGCAGAGCATCACTGATTTGCCTGGTTTTGGAGAAGAGCAAGGCAGATGGTGTAATACCATATATATTCTTGATATGCTTTATTTCTATGAGTCTGCAGTTATAGCTCTTCTCATGATTAAAACACTCATGGAGGCACCACAGAGTTTTAACTACTGAATGATAGCCTAACTGAATGACAACAATTTTGGTCAGAAAATGAGCGAGAACGAAAATAAAATTTCTATTCAATTAGTCCAGAATCTTTGAAAGAATGACAGCTTGAAATATATATTTTTTCAAATACTGATTTTTAAAGCTCTTATGAATTAATTTTAGAATACTATTTTAAACAGATCATTTACATAGATATGAAAATACACTCAAAGGGATGGTGGCCTTTATAATTAGATTTAGCCCTAGAAAATCTAGAGCATCAATAGTCTTACAATTCAACCTTAGACTAATTAATACATATTTATTTGTTTTGACACGTTGGGAACTCTTTCAATTCGTTTAGGCAGCAAAACGCACATTCTTAATTTCTCTCTCACTTCTTCAGGAAAATTCAAAGATAAAAGTGCTATTTCATTAGGCTCTGACCTTTATAATGCCGCCTCTAAACAACATTCTTATTAGTAAAATATGATGGAAGTGCCTTCAGGGTAGAAACGATGAATATTTATTTAAGAACTGGCTTTTGGCCAAGTCTTCTGTACCCTAAAGGCATAAATATTACATACTAGAGCATTTCAATTCCCAGGCATTTGTGCGTTTTCTCTCCGCATGTTGGTGAGAGGCACAAGTGTCTGCGCAACGCTTTTGAGAGCTCATTTGTCAAAGGCTCACTTGTGGTTGGGAGCTGTAATAGGCGTTTCTATTCAATCATTAAATGTTAAAGAGGTATAAATTCTGATTAACTCCCTTAGTTTAAATAGTTAAAATAGAGAGGAGAGTGTACTAATTATCTTAAACTCCTAAATTTTGAATAAGTGGCTTTTTAAAAATAGGGGTTGAGGGGTGTTATCCGTGAACTCAGTCTTTGGGACAGAGTGTTGAAAGCTGGCAAGCAATTTTTTTAAAAAGTTCCATCTGTTATCATCACGTTTTCCTGTGGAGAATGTGTTTGCTACACCTCTCAGCAGAATCACTATAATTGAATAAACAGGTGAGTTGAATTATGTATGTTGAAATTGTATCTTGCCAAAGGGAACCAATGGAATTATTTTCAAAGTTCTAACATCTTGAGCAAAATGCTAGGGCTGCTTCAACGCAATACGATTTTCCCACATTGCCCATTTTTTCATGTCGACTACACTGGGATTTCTGTAGCATTCATATCACTAAATCACTTTAAGTAATGAGGGGCAGCTCCAGAAATATTAAATTTTCATCGCCTTCACTTTTCTGCTACTACTTTTAATATTTAATTTGTATTTGCGTTTAATGCTCATCCCTCCTTATGCCCTAAATATCTTTTATTAAAACATTATATGCTCATAAAACACTGCTGATTTTTTGTTTTTCATTAATTTAATTTTTAATAAGTATTGCACATAAGTAGAAACTTAATGAATCATTTTGATTGCTATTGAACTTGTCAGCATTAACTAAATGTACTCTTTCTTTGAACTTGAAAATAAAATGTCTTTTTTGACATTTCATTCAATCAACTTGGAATTATAGTTTTTTGGGTATAACATTTTCTATGATATAATTGCCAACTGCCTAAGCTCTGCAACAACTAGCTTGGTGGTCTTGTTAAATACACAATAAATATTTGTTGACTGAATAAGTAATTATTGCCAAATAGAATTTACTACCAATATAAACCATGGGCTTACATATTCTGTAATAAATTTTTAAATTACAATACCTCAGCAATGTAGATAATAAATGTTTTTATAAAAGCTGGATATGTGGATGTGAATGAACTATGTGAAGTAAATACAGATATTGGTGAGAAAAAACAATTCCCTGTTTTAGAAAATGGAAACTACAAATAGGTAGCTGGAAGGATAAAGAAGAGTTGAAAAAATCTTTGTGTGGTATCAGGAGCCATCTCATTTACGTAGAATGTTCTACAAGAAAGAGAGTAGCCCATGCAAGCCCAGGGCTTGCCTGACAGGAAGGAAGTCAGATTTAAAGAGTGTGAAACAAACCTTCAGCAAGTATAGATTGCCTGTCTACTCTGTGCAAGGCATAGTGCTCAGTAGAAAAGAGACACATTTTTAAGATTAGAGAAGATAATCATAATCTTGAGGAATGTAAAATCCACAGAGAAAGGCAAGATATAGGAGAACCCAATAACATTAGTGAAAAGTACAGTGCTTGAAATTCCCTGCTGTGAGATTTGGATAATCGAAATCCCAGGAAGCCAGAGACTTGTGGGCAACATATTGGATGAGATAATGGATATGAAAATGCTATGTAAACTGCCAGATGATGTACAAATGTGAAATATAACCATTTTGTGGCTCACTAGAAAGAAGCCTACCATTTTCTGGCTAGACCTTTTGAAATGATGTACAAGTTAGCCTTAGAGATAAATCTAACCACCACCTGGATAATGGCGGGTTAAACTGATCTGGGATAACAAAGGGAACAAGAGTCAGGATTGTTAGCAAGAATTTACATTTTCTTCTTATTAGGTCTTTAAACAAAGCTCCTAATATTCACATTGCTAATAACATGAGTTCATATTGAAGTCATAATTCTAATGATTTATTTACGTAGAATGTTCCCACAATCACTATAATAAATGATAGCTTTCTCAGCCTGTCCATAGAGCTGGTTAACATTGTATATAAACCATAGTATCTGTATATATGTAAAAACTAGTCACCAAGTTTTCTTGGAACTCTCTGTTAGTGAAAATGTTTTAAGAATGCATGCCCAATATATGCATATGTATTTATTTATAAGTCCCTTGAATGTATTTTATACTAATATATTGTGTGCCTTATGAAACATTCATAAAAATAGAAAGTCAACAAAAATGAAACTGAGAAATAAACATAAATCGAAATTCTACTTTTCTTCCTGTACTCCATGGATCACCTCGCACACCCAGAATTCTATTTACACCTCACTTTGATGACTATTGATTTACATTGCACCACAGTACATAACCATCATTTGTAGTAAAAAAAGTATTGCCATGAGAAAATCATATTAACATTTTTCTGCCTGGTAAAACCAACTCTTTTTCAGCTTTATTGAGGTTTAATTGACATATAAAATTGTAAAATATTTAAAATGTACATTGTGGTGATTTGATATATGTACATGTTGTGAAAGCATGAAATTATCTAGATGTCCTTCATTAGATAATTAACACATCTATCAACTCACATGTTTCATTTTGTTTCTAGTGAGAGCATTTAAGTTCTATTTTCTTGGCAAATTTCAATTGTACGATACAATAGTCTCGACTACTCTCACCATGTTTTATGTTAGATCCTCAGACCTTATTTATCTTATCCTCTGCCCATAGCAATCACTTGTCTACTCTTTGTTTCTCTGAGTCTGACTTGTGTGTGTGTGTGTGTGTACCTAAAAGATGTCTCAACTGGGAGCCCTAAAAAATGTCTTCCTGCAGCATTCTTGAGAAGCAGACACTACTTCCTGTAGACATTCCTATCAGCTAGGTGAGGATATGTAGACTACTCCAATTTTTAGCCAGTGTTGTAGTTTCAGGCAAGCCCACCAGTAAGATGAAGGTAAGGAATGAACAAATGAAGAATGAATGGAGGTCAGTGAAATTTTGATGTCTCAACAGGAGCTACTGGACCTCAGTTTCTGTATGCAAATGCCACATGAAGCTGTTTATTAAAGGGTTTACCTCACTGGGACAAGGCCTCAGCACAATATGTGAACGTGTTCCTGTTTAAATTTTGCACTTTAGTCGCTTAGATCCTTAATTCCTTCATTATCCCCCTTTATGAAAGGAGCTTATGAGAGTTCTCTTACTGCCACCTGTACTACTTCCCAGTATATTGTATGATTGACACTGTATTTTTGGTGTCAGATTCACTGCATCTTGAGTAGTCCTAGCCTGTATATATAATTGAAATACATTATTGTCGATACGGTAATGATTCACAGCATTTGCCTAAATGGCATATTCCTGACTGATTATATGTATTTTCTTCTCATTAGGTCTTCAAGCAGAGTTTCTAATATTCACATTGACTAATAACAGAATTCATGTTTGTCATAATTCTAATGATTTATCTACACAGAATATTCCCCCAATCACTGTTATAAATGGTAGTTAGATTTCTCAGCCTGTCCACAGGACTGGTTTTACATATGTATCTCATTCAAGCACTGAAGACACAGAACATTCTTTCTTTCTAGGTACCTAGCAAGGAGTATAATTTAAAAATAAATAGTATCTGAGGATATAATGCAAAACACAGTGACTATAGTTGATAACATCATATTGTATAATTGAAATTTGCTGAGTGGAATTTAAATATTTGGTGACAGGTATGTTAGTTAACTAGATAGAGGCAATTCTTTCATAAGATACACATATATCAAATTACCCCAAATGTACACTTTAGCTATCTTACAGTTTTATCTATCAATTATACCTCAATAAAACTGAAATTTTAAAAAATAATCTAAAATTAAAATTAGGACCATCTTCAGAAGTTGGAAAAATCAGAGTAGGGATACCCAGGGATAAGTAAACCTTTTCATATGGAGCATGAGCCAGAGTAAGTGACAATAGTTCATGCTATAAGAGAAGCCATTAAATTAATTGCTCAAACTGTCTGACAGACCCTGGTGGAAGTATTGAACCTATGGTGTAGGAAACTGAGCATAAGTTGGGAGACTATGCATTCCAGGCAACTGTTTCAGGGCAAAAAAACCTCTCTCTCTCTCTCTCTTTCTCTCTCTCTCTCTCTCTCTCTCTCTCTCTCTGCCTCTCTCATAGCACTGTTAGCTATAGTAATCATGTTATCATGCTGTACATTATATCCTCCGTACTTATTTCTATTATAACTGGAGGTTTGTACCTTTTGATCACCTTCATTCATTCCTCCAACCCTGCTTCTGGTAACCACAAATCTGATCTCTTTTTCCATGAACATCAATTGACATTCCCATCAGTAGTACACCAGGGTTCCCTTTTCTCCACATCCTTGCCAGCATTTGTCATCTGCTGTCTTTTTGATGATAGCCTTTCTAACAGGCATAAGGCAATATCCCATTGTGTTTTTGATTTGCATTTCCCTAATGGTTAGTGATGTTGAGCACCTTTTCATGTACCTGCTGGCTATTTGTATATCTTCTTTGGAAAAATGTCTGGTCAGGTATTTTGCCTTTGGATTAATTTTTAATTGATTTTTTTTTTTTTTTGCTATTGGGTTTTATGAGTTTAATATTTTGGATATTAAACCTGTATCAGATATATGGATTATAAATATATTTTCCCCTTTAGACTTTCCAAATGGCCTTTTCATTTTGTTCATTGTTTCTATTGCTATGCAAAAGTCATCCATTTCTTTATGCTGCAAATTATATTCCTGAGGAGATACTGGGCAGTGAGACAAAATATAACTGCAGGGCCCTGCTGTGGTGAAGAGAGGATTCAATTACTATAAATTTCTGGGAGTTGTTCCTATATTGTAGATAATGATCATTCCAAAACTTTGAATAATCGGCAGGATTAAAACTGCTCTGGACCAGGAATCCCATATTTTTAGAGAGTAAGTAATTCCCAAGGGAGCTGGCAGTTTCCTCTGCTGGAACAGAGACCCGCATCTCAGAGAAAAGAACTGTGTATACACAGCGTATCCTCCTGCCCAGGCCAGCAGAATCACTCCCACGTCATTTTGCTTCTCTCAAATTGAACCTGTGGCAGATTACTTTGGCATCACTTGTATTTGACTTTTTTTCCAGTACTTTGTGACTAGAAAAAAATTAAAAAAAAAAAAAAAAACATTTTAAAAGAGTCTCCTAGAAGGTTGTTCATGAACTAGGTCAGGAAATTGCTTCACCAGATTTCTCTGCCCCCACATTCTGTGAAACATAGACCCCAGCAGTTCCCTCTCAAGCAACAACTTTAGATATGGTCCCTTCAAAGCACAGTCTAGTGACCTGTTTTATTGTTCCCATGTTTCTTTGAATGTCCTTCTGCTTGAAGTTTAAATGTAGCTCAAAAACTATAATTTTTAGACCTTAACTCTATCAATCTCATGACTGTACTGCTAGAACCAAATGCATCAATAGTAACCATCAAACCGTCCCATGCATCAAACAAGTAACCCTAGTAAACACAAAATATAACAGGAATAAATGACAGGCAATGCATGTTTTATAGCCCGTCATTTAATGCCTTAACTGCAGTTATATAAAGATATTACTTTAAAGATATTAACTGTGCTCATTTAAAGATATCACCGTACCTTGGCAAACAATAAAAGCAACTGAGTATTTATTTAATTGTTGCCAAATGTCAGGATCTCATCAGAGTGATTGAAGGAGACTAAATTGTAGTCTGTCACTAGCGGAGTTTATTTTTTACACACTTGAGAGAAGTGGTCAATAGCGTTGCAGTGAAAGCATAATTGCATACGACTAAGTAGCTGGGAAAATAAAAGCAAATGGGGAGGGAGTAACCAAATAATCCTGCAAGGGAAAATGGTGATTTGGAGCACATCAAATTAGTTGATTCAGAGGCTAAGCATGAGCTCTACAGCAACAATTTATAAATAAAGGAAAGGTTTTCCTGGTTTTTATATAAAAAATAATTATGTTTACTAATTATATTTGTTTCGTTATTTATTAATATTTATATAAATCTTCAAAGCAAAGAATGCCAAGTAGATATTTTGTCTACATAAATCATAGCCAAATTGTCGCTAAATTGTGCCCTGAACTAACTGTCACTAGAATAATCTCTTTGTGTGTGTCAGGAAAATAGGATGTTATGGTCAAGGTTGGAGATCTGAAAGTTTTTCTAGCATCTAACATCCTCATTAACAGAAAGAGGTTATCATCCTTGGCTGTGGCTAATGGTGGGGGTAGCAGACAATGCCTTATGAACTGCTGCTTCCTCACCTCACCCACAGAGAGGACAGATTCTTTGTTCAATCATTCATCTCTTCACGTATCCATCTCTCCATTGATTCAACAAACACGGCTTGACCCCATTCTATGCACTAAGTACATTGTTAAGACACAGTTTCCTGCATTCAGGAAATTTATGCGCAGTTCTCTCTACAGCTCTGGGGTTCTTGTTTGCACCAGGAGACTGCTTTCCTAAGCCCTGAGGGTTTGCTACCATCCCCACCTAGTCCTGACACCCTGTTTCTCCTTTCTTTTTTTACAAAGCAATCTTTGAGGATGAAAACTGAAAATGCCCTGTAAAAAAGTCTACATCCTAACACCTATAAATAATTATCAATTTACAGAGTATTGATTTGAGTTTTGGTAGAATTCGAGTTTTAGAAAAGATTTTCTGTCTTCGGAGTTTTCTTTTACTTATAGAAAAAAATAATTCATGTTAAGCACTACCAACTACTCTGAGCCTTGTAAGTAAAACAATGAAATTAACTTTTCCCCTTAAGTACAAGAATGCGTGTGTTGTTTGGCCAGCATAATTAATTAATGTTCGTTTTTTCTAATGACACTGATATGTTACCAAAGCAATGCAGAGATTAAACCAACTTGGCCTCCTCATGACACCTTGAATGTGTCTCTATGGTAACAGATCTTTTGTTGTGCCACTGTGAGATAAAGCCAATTAGGATAAATAATGGGAGATCAGTGCACAGATCAGTCTGAGCATAAACTTCTAAGGAAATTATTGATATCATTGGATTGCAAATAAGTTACTTGAAAGTATTTGCTAAAAGTCTGAAACTTGGAAGGCTTTTAAACGCACACCTATTTGACTTATTTAAAACATCAGGATTCCACTGTGAATAGCATTCTATTGAAACCTACATTTTAGAAATTGTGTGTCCTTGGCAAGGAGTTTTTCATCTTTATTCGCATTTTTTAATGGTTTCCAAATTTTCATAAAAATTATCTACTATTACAGAAAAGGGATCTTTTTTCTAGATTATAAAAATATTTTAAAAACCTTCTATTATTAGGAAATTATATTGTAAGTTTATTCTATTTCCGCTTAAAGATTTTAGGGTAAATATTCATCTAAAATCTACTTTTGTTACTTTTGTTATTTTTACTAAATATGTGTCAAGTTATGTTAGAAATTTGAGGAAAAATTTTATGTTTTCAATTTACTTTCAAAGATCACCTAATTTTAAGTAATTATATTAAATTAACACATACAACAATCTATTTTTATATTAACGCTCAATACAAAAAAAATTTCATTCTTTCAGGGAGATTTATATGATCTGTCTTACATGTCAATATCAATTGCCTATTTGATATATTTGTACTTTTTGAACAATTTATGCTTCCCTAATATATTCATAGATCCCAGACTCCTCCATAGCTTATTAAAGAATTGGTTAAAACACCTCCATTAGAAATTCATCCCATGTAGAGGTCTACTTAAGTATCTGTCTTTTGAGCCAACCAAAGAACACTAGCAGGTAACTTTTGGGGAAAATAAAATTGTGATTTTATCTGAAAAGAGATATAGAAAATAACATTACATTAATCATTCCTTAGATGAATCAGATTGAGAGATGGGCTTTTTAAAATATCAGTAATGATTTTAGTAGTAAACAATTAGATTCCAATAAAGTAAATTCAGTTTCAAACTTGGATAATTACACTTATAAAATCAGAGAAAACTTTGTGTGCATATTAAAGAAGAAAGTCACATTAACCAGGTACCTTTTGAGGTTTCTCCTGTTGTACGCTCTCTAGGACACACACACATGCACACACACGCACAATCTCAATGTGGCTAGCCTTTCACTTGCACTGAAATCTTGAGATATATCCGTGGGTATGTCCCTCTTATGCCCATAATGTAATTAGTTGAGCAATCTTTTCTGTTGTGCATAGACTCAGCTGGAGAATCTTCCACAACCTATTCTTCCAGCCAGTCTCACCAAGTTACTTGAATTGGCACTGAAGCCAGAAACTAAGTGCCACTCCTGCGTCCCATCTTGCTGTTTTTTTAAGTTAGCCTGACATGTGCAGACTTTAAACTTCATTTTGCTTTCCATTATCATAACCCTATATGTCATGTATAATGGAACTACACTCCTATCATCCTGTTCTATTGTGAGGCTGCCAATATCATCCTCAGTCTTTCTAGGTCAGGGTCCCCTAACCTTGGCCCGGGGACTGGTACTGGTCTGTGGCCTCTTAGGAACTGGGTTGCACAGCAAGAGGTGAGTGGTGGGCAAGTGAGTGAAGCTTCATCTGTATTTGCAGCTGCCCCCCAGTGCTGACATCACCGCCTCAGCTCCACCTCAGATCATGAGGCATTAGATTCTCATAGGAGCACTGGTCCCTGGTGCCAAAAAAGGTTGGGAACCGCTGCGTAGGTGAAATTCAACTTTGTACTAAGCTAAATGTTTTAAGTCATTTTATTCAGTTCTCATAGAAGGTATGAAGTAAGAACCATTATTATCCCCACTTAACATATATGTCTCATATAACATATGAGACTTAGTGAAGTTGTATAACTTGCTAAAAGTTACATGAAAGTTGCAGAACCAGAATTTTAACCAAGACTACTTGAAACTAAAGTCTGGGTTTTTAGCCAGGATAGTAAAAAACTGCCTCTGCATAACGAAAACTCCATTGTATGTGACTTTATGTGTTTCAATTATAAGAATGAATTTTGAGTGGTGGAAAAATTCCACTAGTAGAGCTAATATCCTAGCCTCAGTTTCCCTATAAAATGAGGCCCCACTAACAGATTCTCTAAGATCCTTTCTTCTCTGACAAATTCTGTGTTAGGTCTCTTAAACTATGAATCAATAAACTTGTCAGATATCTCAACAGAAGAGAAACTTAGTATTCGAAAGTGGGCAAAGTATTATAAACATCTCAGGGAGAGAGAAAGAAGAGAAAAACTCACAAAAGAAAGAAGTTATTCAGGTGTCATGAACCTAAATAGGCTGAGCAGAGCTTCAGCTAAGAGCCCTAAAGGAACAGAGCAAAAGTATTAATAGTGTAACCATCAAAATAAGGTCCAACATTGGTTCTCAAATTTTAAAATGAATTAGAATCATCTGGAGATGATTAAAACACATCTGTTAAAACACATCTGTTAAAACACATCTGTTCTCCTCCAAACTCACAGTTTCTGGCTCAGTACGTCTTGGAGAGGCCAGAGAATTTGCCTTTCTTACAAGTTTCCAGGTAATGCTGTTGTTACTGGTCTGAGAAACAGATTTTGGGAACCACTGCTTTAAAATTTATCTCAAACAAGAGTTGTAATAATTCTTGAATCATATATAGAAATATCACAATAACCCAAGCCACATAAATAATATTTCCTACTATACTGCTAGATTTCGAGACTGTTATGTTATCATAACTCAGTAGAATGTGTAAATTTTCCAAAGGGTTAAAATTCATCATTGCATCATTGCACAGTCCACTCTTCTGTGTTCAATGTGTCTTGGGGAATAAATTCTATTTTAACTTCATTCTTATCCATTATATGGCTTTTTGAGGCATTAATTATTCATTGCGTCATTCAGGGAAAATAATACGACCAAAGGTAGAATAGGTAAAATTTTTCATGATCCTGTTTAGAAAATCAAAAATTGTCACTAACGATGCAGTCTATGTTAATAGTAACTAATTTAATTCTATTTCCGAAGCGTGTCTCTTCAGTTTCTTTCTCATTCTTTTATCTCTAGCCTCGTTAACAATGTTAAGTCCTTTTAAATTAGCCAAATTAAATACTTATTTGTCCTTTTAAATTAGCCAAATTAAATACTTATTTGAAGGAAGGCCAAAGAGATTAATAAACCTTTTGATTTGTCACTGTCTTTAAAACTAGTATTTAAATGTATGAAACATTACACGGGAGTTTCCATTTTGACCAGAATCTTTTTAACACTTTTAACAAGTAAAAATGTTTGCCTCCATTAGATTGGACACTATAGATTAGTTGCTGAAGATCCAGAGATGAATAAATAAGTGATCGTGCTTTGGAAGAACACAGTGGGGGCTGGTGGGGAGAAGGGAAGACAGATCAATATAATACGAAATGAAGAATGCAGTCTTGTAAAGATGAACAGAGGACTGTGACTACTAGAGGAGGGCAGTGATGCTCCACATGTGGAAGTAAGGAAAGGCTTCAACAAGAGGTGATATTTGAGCTGGCTTTTAAAAGTGAATAGGAATATTATGGGCCAAGAAGGAGACAAGATCCTCCAGGCAGAGAGAAAACTATACACAATCTCATTTAGTGACTGAAAATATATATCATTATAACTATCAACCTAATTTTTGGGATTAGACATATATGACTAAAATCATATGCATTAATAGTAATATACAGCTATTTTTATTGATGTCATTACATTTTATAAAGAATGAACAAATCTGAAAGAAATGTACATCAGTATTAAATATCTTGGTAAAGGTCTTGGTACATACTTGGCAAAAGATTCAAAGCAAGAGGAAATTTTTCTTAGAGTGAAGTAAATCAGAGAAAGTTTCATAGAGGATATGAGTCTTCATTCAGTTCTTGGAGAACAGTCAGGATTTGAGTGCAGTCTCAAGTCTGACACTGGAGAGACGAGGGTGAATAGAAACATCCCCAGATTTACAAGAAATCAACATAAAGGTCATGAATGTTTTCTGATCCTGAATGTCTTTAGAATATCTCTGCCAATGTAAATAACTGTATATAATTACATATATATATATATATGAATACATATTTTTCTGTACATGCATTAAAATAATGGATTATTTGTTTTGGATTTTTAGTATATAAAGGGCCACCCTCACTATAAACCTTTAACATTTATATTTTCACATGATTTAACATTTATGATTTTGGCAATGTAGAATGATTTGCACTCTAACTGCTGTTAGTATTTTTTAACTCAAAAAAAAAAAACAAAAAAACTAACGTGTCTCTATTTCTCATAATCCAAAATGATAAGGTTTTTTTTTAAAAAAAAAAGCTGTCATAAAAAATATAAAAAATAAAAAAAAACATCCTGAATAATTGTAAGGAAAATTTTTGTGTACTAAAACGTTTTTAAATGATTTTCATCTTGGCTTACGTGCTTTACTTATTTTAATTAGCAAACATAAATCAGCTGGCCAGAAGGCCTGGCTGGATGGAAGGCAGAACTCAGCTGCAAGGCTGGCCAGTAAGTTAAGGGTGATTCCCAAACTAAGGTTGATGATCCCCGAACAAAAAGATGCATTTTTTGCTGATCCTTTTCTTTTGTCCAGACCACATCTCCTGCATTCACACATAATTAGAAGTTGATTATACTTTCTATTTGTTCCGCAAGTCTTTTTCTGTTAAAACGAGGGCTATTTTTAAGTGAAAGAAAATAATTACCTAATTGGAATTTATTTTTGACTGTTTCACTATGCTAGTCAAAAGGAATTTTACAGTCTTCCAATCTGCTTTGACGATTGCAATAACATCGGCAAGTTACATTCTTTCTTGAATTACTTTCTAATTAATTTTGTATTTTAGATTTACTACCCGACCTTCCTTCTCTCAAACAGTTGAAAGCCCACTCCTTATATCTGCTTCTCATAGAAGCCAATAGGAGTCAGGAAGCCAGTGATAGTGCCAAATATGAAAAGAAACAATACCAATTAAGATGAAGTAGTGTTTGTGCCTTGAAGAAAGTTGTGTCTAAAGCTGAGGGATAGTTAGGAAGCTTACTTCAGAGTCCTTATATGGAGAAAAGGGATCTACGGTGAGTGATTATATTTCAAAGAGTCCAGAGTCAGAATAACTGTCAGCAAAATTATTTAATTTTACTCTTAATTGTTCTTAGATTAACAGGGTCAACATGAATACTTGTTGGTATTTTTAAGGAGTATATACACATTTTATGTGGAAAAAGGGTTAAAGGCTTTGGGAATGAAAGGAGTGATGGAATTTGTGAGGTGTTGTGTTGACTCTCATGATATCATGAAACCAGGAAATGTGTGTTAACCTTGGCAATTGGGTCGGAGACCTTAGAACCCTCTAATAATTCCCTTTACTATCTCTTAACCCTCTTCTTACTCTCTGAAATAGAAAACTCTCCAGTTTAAGGCTGATAAGTAGGAATAGAGGGTAATCTTTCAATGGCGTCCCTCTGGTACCACTCAAAAAGCAGAGGACTTAATTATAATTAGCTTGGCTGCCTTGACCTACCTAGGAAATCCTAGTTTAGTGAATATCAGGATCCAAACATTCTTATTATCTGATATTCATTGTTTACTCAGTATTTCGTATTAATTTATCTGAGAGATATTTAGTGTATTTCTGATCTGTACCAGGTGCTACAGCCAAATGCTATATACACAATGATCACTAAACTTACATGGCTCCTCTTGTCACAGTGATTATGGTCTAGTGGATGATCATTGAGAGTTATCTACTATTAATATATTCAACGTACTGTATTGTAAGACAAACATTCAGTATGTTATATTTCTTTCTCAAAGGACGATGCAAAGAACATTCTGGAAAAAAGAATTATCCATATAAGGGCTAGCACATACTAGAGTTTTCTCATCTCTTTTGAGGGTTGAGGGTGGAAGGAGGAGGATTTAAAGACAGCTAGAACTTCACAAATCTTCTCTATATGTTGAAACATCTTTGGTGATTACAGATCCATATTTTTTTCTGTGAAGGACCACTTACTGAAAACATCTGCATTCAATGTAGAGTGTGTCCTTTGAAACCTTCAACAAATATTTACCAGGTAACTATTAGATGCCAGACACTGGCCCAGGTGCTAGTGATAACAGATTTTAAGAATATTTTTAATAATATATTTTAAAATATAAAGAGTCTCTGGCAACAATTCATTTGGCTAGAAAACCCAAATTATTAAAATGGTCCATTCTCAAAGCAGTCTGTGAATAATCAGGTTTCTGCCAGTGCTTGGTTCTAGCTTTTTTAAATGGGCCATGGTCCATAGCTGTAGTTATGAACTTATTCATAATTTATTGAATAAAGGTCAGTTGCATTTTAAGAAAAAATAATTTAAATTGTAGTATTATTTGTAGATTGGGATATTTTTCTAAATAAATAATCATTAATATTTTTAACAAAAAATATTACTCTAAAATCCCAACAAAAGACAAATTCCAAAGTCTTGCAGAGGTGCACTCACCTTATAAACTCATCTCACATACTCTCAGGATTACAAATATTTGCTTTTAAAGCATGGGATGCATTTAAAACCTTTTTTCAATCTTTAGAGAACTTTAAACATACTACTTTTGCTTAATTACAGGAAAGTCATAAATATTTTAAAAATAAATTTGATTGACTATACTTTTCTTGAGTCTAGTAGCCAAGGTAACATTTCAGAGGATTTAAGAATTCTTGGGCTATCCAAGTTTTTACACATTAATTAAAGCCATAGTTTGGGACTTAGTATACTAACAAGTGTGTTTCCATCACTTAAGAATTTGAAATGTAAAAGGCTTTATTTTGAAGGCACTGAGGTATATTTTTTAAAAATGGAAATTTTATGCTTCAGATATAGCCAAGGAGATCTGCTCAATGTCATTTTGAATTCTCCCCAAGTCTAAAGAGGGAATCCCTCAGGTGACATTTGAACATTTTGAGCACTTGTATTTCTAAAAGATGCCCTTACTTAAACAACACAAAAATGGTTTTAGCAAACAAACAAACAAACAAAAAAAAAGTGCACATGTGTGTATCTGGTTATTCAAGAAGAAAATCTAAGTCGATTATAAAATACAATATTGTCACTTTTAATTCTTAAGGCAATCACAAAATTATTTTTTTCTGAAACAAGTAAGAGAAGGAACTGAGAACAGTTATTTAAAGCATCATGATTCTTTAACCCCACAGTAAATAAACGTGATTCGAATATGCTGTGAAATATTAAAGCAACAGATAACTTTGTGGGGTGGTTCTGTACATTTATTAACAACAACAACAATAACAACAACAACAACAACAAAATATATATATATTGAGCTCTGCTGACATCTTTGATTAGTCGTGGGTACTAAATTGTTTGTTAGCATTCAGAGCTAAATATAGACTATTTTTACTTTTACTAAAATTTTTAATCTAATATCATCTTTCTCAGAACAGAAGACAGGATGGATAGCAGAAGGGATGGGGCAGATGCAACATTTGATTATCAGAAAAGGCCTAAGCATCTATTTTGGTGCATCTGACAAAAGTAAATGAAGATTTCCATATAAATAATCAAGCTACATGGAAAGACATCTGAGCACAAGTGCCACGATTCCCATTAGTGAGAATAACAATGGAAAAAAATATATTCTCTCATGATTTAGCTGTGCAAAATAAATCTTAATAAAGCTATTTTTTAAAAAAATAGAAAAAATAAAGACATCTATATTTGCAATGGTGTTCTAGGATTTCAAGTTACAGCAGACAATTTTTATCTATATTTAGAGGAAAAAAAGAAGAGAAGTGAAATTTTTCTTCCCGTTAACTCTGAAGTGTGGATTTCTGGGCATGTTTATTTTTTATACATCCATGGCATGGACAATGTGCAATAAGAAAGAGGAAGTGAAACGTAAATTGCTCAAAGTTCTCACAAGATTCTACTGTATTCTGCTCCTATTAGTCTCTCTAACCTCATTTCTTACTATTATCTTCTTGACCTGGGTCCAAGCACATTGCTTCGATTCAATTCCTCCAAAGATCTACTATTTCCTGTATCAAGATTTGCACTTTTTTTTTATATGATTTACTTAAGTCGTGCACTGAGATCTTTCCTTGAGTTCAGGTTCAAGTTCTCATGTCACTGAGAAATATCCCTGTCGTCTCTATCTAGCATCAACTCTTCCAGTTACTCTCTCGTCTAGCCTAGGACGAGTCTCCATTATTCACAGCTTACATGACCATCTGAAATCATCTCATGTCCTCCCCCCACCCCTTATGGGTCTATTGCCTGTCCTGCCCACCTTCATAAGGAGGCTCTGTGAGAACTGCCCTCTTGTCTGCCTAGTTAGACCACTGTACTTCTATTATCTAGGACAGTGTTGTTCCTGGCTCCAAGATGCCAAAACATGTTTTTGAATTAATTAAGTTTATTAGTTTGTTTGATTCAAGTAATATACTAGCATCGTGTAGCTTAAGGGGGAAGAAAGAGTAGCTGGCACCAATGCCGTGCACTGATAGACCTCTGGTTTTCCCAGAAATGACTCCAGGGAAAAAAACTATTTTTTTTTTTTTAATAGAGAATCGGGGATATCATTGTCTCTTCCTACAGTTTTTACTCCCACAGTTGTGTGTCTTGAAATGCAAATCTTCATAGTAAGCAATTCTGGGAGGGAAAGTCTTAATGTCTACAAAATGGCTCAAACACTGTGCACATGAAACAATGGAGAGTGGATCCAAGACAGAGCACCTTGCTCTGGCCCCATTTTAATTTATTTTGATGGGAATCTGTGTCTGCAAGGCACAAAAAGTAGGTGTGCTGTGGACAGCTATTTCTGTGCATTGAACAATGAAACAGTGGGACTGGCAAATGTGGGCAGAAGTGATGAAAACATTTCTGTCTGAGCAGCTCACTTGTGATTCTAATGATTTTCAGCATTACTTCGTTGACTTCTGAGGAGTTTACAGCCATCCATCTCAAGTCAAAAACTACATTTAGAGGGATCAATGACGTGTAATAGACATGCAGCTTGGCGCTGGGTGAATTCTCATTCTCAAAAATCTACAGCCTTAAAAGTCATCATGGAACATTTAAAAAGCTTCCAAAAGTGCACTCTTCTTTCTACAATATAAGGTTAAGTCTTCTCAGAAATGTATTGTGCTAAAGCCATGTAATAATGCACAGGTTTAAAAAAAGTGTTTCCATTTTCATGCAAGTGAATGTTTTTAGTCCTTTTACAAAGACCTTTGAAAGTCTATTTTATTGCATGTGCCTTATCTAAACATTCTACACAGAGATAAACAAAATCCTTTCCTAAGCCAGATCATAATAGTTTTTAAGATGCAAAGAGAAAACTTACCTCCCTTACTCCTGATTCCTTTATCTCTATAACTACCTTTTCTCCCCGTGTCTTTCCTTGTACCTTGACAGAAGCAGCTTTGCTTTAGAGTGAATGGTAGTTACTATATTGGACTTGAAGCAGCAGTGGCGGGGGAGGGGAGACACTGTTCCTACTCCAGCACCCACGCCAGTGTACTCACAAAGGTGCCAGTACATAGTTTACCTCTTGTAGTAGCAGTTCAGGGTCAGAGACAGAGAGCAGACATTCCTTCAAAGGGTGATGTGCCTACATGCTTAACAAGGAGGCACCAAATTTCAACTATAAATGATCTGAGACAGTTTCCTAAAGCTAGTTTGCAGACTTGTGTAACTGATGTGAAGAATAGGAATCTATTAGGAAGATTTTTATAAAACTAAGTCATTTTATAAAATTCCTTTATTTTGTGATTATTTATTTTCTATTGTTTTTTTTTTTTGTTGTAAAGTTTGCACTTTTGTATCAGTGGTGTTATTCATCATAGAAGTGTAAGTTGTTTTTTAAATTTCTTAATTGACTCCCCCTAATCCCACAAATGGGCAATGTCCATTACTCCGTACGTGGTATTTTAATTTATATTGATCCATCAAGTTCTAAAACATGGAAACTGCTGACTTAGAATTCACTTTTGAAGCTTATAAGATATATGTTTTGTTTCATTTTAAATATAAATTTTGCAGCCTCCTTCCCAATACCTATTGTTAACTTCATCTCATTCCATTTTATAAAGAAACTCAGGCAGTCTATTTTCACTTCTCCAACATAAAAGCTACTTCTTATGCATGGCTCGTACATATACACATTGCCTTTTTTAGGAGTGATCATGCATTCTTTAATTTCATCAGGTTTTTATGATGCAGTTTCAATTGTAGCTGCCAGAAAGACTCTGGCATATTGAAGTTCTGTTCCATGAGTCATTCCAAGTGTAACAAAAACGTAGTATATTTTTTAATGAATTTGTTAGGCCTTCATATTTTGTCCTCAGATTAATCTCTTGGTAACTACAGGGTCATAGACAACATTCGAGAGTCAATTTTCTCTCCATTTCCAAACCTAAAATGAGATGATAGCAAATACTTACCTATTATGACCTATCTCGGTGTGTCTTTCACAATTACTCATCAACACAGACAGATCACCTGATGCATTGATTGCCTTTTGTGTGAAACTGAGATATCCACACATGAATCCTTATCTCCACTAACCCCAGATCACGGACATATTCTTACATTTGAAGTGCAAATGTTTTGCTTTGTGATTTTGGCCTTGGAATCTGTGGCATGTAAATTTTTTGAGGGCAGGAGATATGTCTTCTTACTTTGTTACCCCTAGTACTTAGCATAGACCCTGGCATGAAACACATTGTTGACCGAGACAATGAATGCACAGCTAAGTAATTATAAATTCTAGACTATTGTGTCCTAGCTTCCTAGTCAATTCTCTAGTCAACTCTTCCAAGTCTTTCTGGGGCTCTGAGGAGCTGAGTGTTTCAGGGTCAGATGCACTCTATGAAAACAGCTTGCTTACAATGATGTTGTTAAGAAAATGAAGCCTGCTATTTCTTTCACATCTAAACACAGAATACTTTTACAAAAAAATATTGAATTTCAGTTAATATAGTATCTCAAAGTTAATACAGCATCTCAAAGTTAATACATCAAAGAAAGTGAACTTTACCATTAATATTGTAATGAATCATTTAAGCATAATTAAAAAACCCCAGTTAAGGAATAACGTAGTGTTTTTCTTAGATGATTTGGTAGATCTGATTTGAAGGGAATTTATACATTGCACTACTCAAGATCAAAATGAAATAATTTTTAGTTTTGGTATTTTCCATTATCTATTGAAGTGTTTCCTTTCAAAGAATATCTATCTTTTATGTATTGTTCCTAAATTCTATCTTTTCAGAAGGCATGTTATCAGCAAGTGCATTTTATTTTCACAAAGCATAGCCCTTTATGGAGTTTGAATGAAGAAAGATGATACACTTATAAAAGCAATACATAGTAGTTGGAGATACAGATTTTGTTGTTGAATGTTAAGCTGTAAGGCAGATATTTGTAATTAGGAACAATGATTCATGGTTAAATGTGGCATAAATAAGAGGTAAAAGGGATCATTACATAACTAAAATTAAGAATTCAAACTTAGTAGAATCCAAGTTATTATTATTTTTTTTAATTTCAGACAGTAAAAAAAAAATAAAACAGAAAAGGAGAAAGGGGAAATTCTATGTATGGAATAACTATTATATGCCATACTTAGTATTTGTACATATTTATCTTCTAAATTTCATTATTCTTCCACACAGGTAATTTTTATCAAAGAAAGCTGAAGCTCAAAGAGTTCAAATAACTTGTCCAAGATTATAGGTAGTAAGTGGCAGAACCAGGATTTTTTCTGACGGCATTATTCATAATCTTTCCAGTATTTTGGGATGTTCTGAACAATGAATATGATGAGTTTTGACACCATCTGAGAAAGAGAAAAGTTGTTTGTTTGTTTTTTTTTAATTTAAATAGCCTTCATTAAGCTTTTAGAAAGGAACAAGATGCTTTGTCAGAAGTAGCAACTATAAATTAGAATCAACAATAACTGAAACAAGAAAGTTATTTATATGGAAACTATAGCAAAAGAATCAAATGCTTCAGACAAACTGTCATCTGGCAACAAACTAGTGAAGTTGACCAATTGCAGATCCTTGGTTTTCAAGAGAGGAGTTCTGGTACAGGGTTTGTCATGCACTAAGTAATATGGTATAAGAATGAGGAGATGCTATACTTAAGTTCTAATCACATACAAGACACCTCTAAGATCTTGAATCCCATGATCTCATGGATTCTTTTAGCTCTGATTTATCAGGACCATTTAGGGACAAGGATATAAACTCAGAGAGGTAAAGAAATTACCTAAAGGCATTCAGCAAGTGTCAGAACTGAAATGAACTTACAGTTTGCCTAAATCCAAATTGATTTTAGCTATATCACTTTTGCCTTCCTAAAGAATCTTTCAATAATAAGACACACGAGATCTAAGAGAGAGGACATCTGAATGATGGGAAGAGATATGACCATGTTAGAATAGAGAGGGGTTGCTTCATTTTCTGAGAATTCAGGAATAGAGTAGAGAATAGCTAATGTCCAGTGCAGGACAAATCTGCCCTTACAGAAAGGAAAAGAGTTATCTGTCTGACCCGCATATTCTTCTTCTTCTCCCCTTACTGCCAAGGCAAGTCCTTTCTTTCTGCCATGCTTGGATTTTCTGCCCCTGTCATTGCTACTCCCCTGTCAACCACTCTGCCTAGTTAACATTAGGTTTCAGTTGTGACTGATATTTCTATACACTCTGCCCCTGACTGTGGAAAGATGTTGGCTGATTTATAAAAAGTGAATAAAATGCACAGGGGTGGGGGGAATCATTAAATGAGAACCTTTTCTTTTCTTGTATCATCATGAATAAAGGAGAATTTTCTCACCAAAAAGATATGAGTCCTAATGTCTAAATTGTTCAGCTGGCTGGCAAATTCACTAACCCAGGGATAGACATGCATTGACCTGAGAAGAAGAGTAAGGACACAACTTTGCCACAGCGAATCTCATACTATGTTGTCAGGTGTTATTCTGAGGCAAATTGATGGTGCTGGGCATTCTATTGCAGAAATTCTGCATATATTAGGATGGGAGTAACTCTGTAGGCCAGTGCTTCTCAAAATTTAATGTGAATCACTCAGAAATCTTACAAAAATCTAGATTCTGATTAAGGCTGGGAGAAATGCCTAAGATTTTTTCATTTATAGCAAATTTCTAGATGAACGAGTCAGTCCGTTCAAGCTGCTATAAAAAATATACTGCATTCTAGGTTGTTTAAACAGCAAGCATTTCTTTCTCTCAGTTCTGAAGGCTAGTGATTCAAAGATTAAGGCACTGGTAGATTCTACGTCCAGTGAGGGCATGCTTCCTGGTTCATAGATGGCTGTCTTCTCGCTGTGTCCTCACATGATGGAATGAGCCAGAAATCTCTCTAGGGTTTCTTTTATAGGGACACTCACCCCATCCATGAGGACCCCATTCTCATGACCTGAAATCACCTTTGGTTATAATCTCAATATACAAATGGAGAGAAACACAAACATTCAGTCTATAACAAGGCCAAAGGTGCTGATTTTCAGAGGACACTTTGATTTTGTAAGGCTGTGGAGAACCTTGCTCTGCTGCATTTACCTCAATTGTCCACTTGTGGTGCAGATCCCCTGGGCAGCAGCCTGCACAGGCTCTTCTGATACCATCTGTGTGGTCTCTCCCTTTTGGATGCAAGATAATCATCCAGAGCTGATTATGCATATCTCTTCCCAACTCCACACTCTGACATTATGTTGGTGGCTTGATTGAGGCTATGGTGGGAATATTTACCCTATAGAAATCAGCAAATGCCACCCATAGAAACTTTTTAATATCTTACTCTCTATTACTATTTTATACCTATTGCAAAACAAATCATGTTAATTTAAAGGATTTTCTTCCAATGTATTTAATTACTGCAACATATTAATGAGGATTTGTAGGAAGAAAGCTCTAGGCTGCCCAGTGGGTTATATTTTCTAAGGTGTCTAGTCTTAGGCATAAACTGAGTGAAGTCCCATGCCCAGGTCGTGTAACATCGGTTATTCACAGTGTGGCATTCCTGACGAAAATACTACAATAAATGACTAGTAGTGGGGCAGAATTTTGAAACTCATCTTCAGGAGGCCTTAATGTGCACAAGCCTCTGTTTCTTAATGTATGCAATAAGGATATTTGCCACTTTGGATCTATTAACTTCGAAAAGGCAACCACATAGCCACAATTTAAATGTTATTTCAATGGGAAAATGGGTACTCAGCTAAAAATAGCCAACTTACAAACATATATAGAAACCCGATTGATTTAGCAAGTTTTAGAGAGTTATGTGACCTGGGCCAAGTGTTCTCATTAGATTGAGGTTAAGGTTTTTGCCAATATTTATACAGTTTACAGTCAAGTGAATATGCACATATGTATTTTTTTAACAGAGAAAAAGAAAGAGAGAAGAAGAAAGAGAGAAAGGAATAAAATAGGATGGTGAGTAGAGTAAGGTGATCACTTGCTAGGGGAAAAAGCTATGTAACAAAACTTGCTGAAAATAACTTAAAACTAAGTAGCTGATATCGAGGGACTGAGAGGCTCAGCAATCACAGATGGAGTGCAAAGCAGCATAAGTCCCAAGAGATCTTGTAGGACTTGCTTTGGAATGGAAAAATGGACTTTACTGAATGTTTCTTTTTCTCTTCCCTCTCTATCTTCTCTGATAAATGTGCTTAGGTATAGTGAAATTATTCCAAGATAAGCAACAGAGTGTAAGGGATGAAAAATGAAGAGGGCCATTGTTAATTAATAAATGGGTAATAACTCTGAAGGTTGGCTATGCATTTATGATGCATATGGGGGAGAAATGGCAAGACCCTTGTAAAATCCCAAAGTGCTAATGTCTTTTCTGAAAAATGACTTCATTATCATGATTATTTCATTATTATTCACCTTTAGCAAAAAGCAAAATAAAATTCAATTTGAACACTATTAATAGGAGATTGAGCAGGAATTTGAAGTGTTTTATCATTTAACTAAACCATTTGAACACATATTGAGCTTATAAACAGCATTCTGTCTATAAGTAAATATTCACAAAGCTAATTTTTGTATATAAGTTCCAACAGAGATGGATATAAACATCATGGAAAATGTCTTAAATGCCTAGCGTAAGTAACAAATATCACGGATATGGGATTTGCTTGCAAAGATTTATTTACTTTTCTTTTCCTTTAGCAGTCACTATAGTAATATGTATGACTTCTCCACATTAGGGCAGGCAGCAAACTGCAATAAAATGAAAAGCGGACTGAGTCAGAAGGCTTGGCAATGTTTAATCTGGATTCTAACACTAACTCGTCGTGAGAGACATTACAAGTCAATTAAATTACCAGGGCCTCTGTCTTTACATATAAAATAAGGGTATCTCTATTAGAAGGCCTCTAAGATTCTAAAATTATCTGATGCCATCATTATTCTCAGATCTGGAAATGGAAAAACCTTTCCACAACCAAAGTGTCAGCATTCTGAGGCTCTCTAAAAAGAGGAATGGTATATAATCTAACCTTACTTTTCTACTATCTCCGGGACATAAAAAGTGTCTGACAACATAGCATGGTGTTGATAAGAAGAGTATGGTGGGAATTGTAATAAATGGTGGAGATTGTAGTAAATGTCTCACCGCAAACCAAAGAATGAGAGAAATAAAGGTTAGTGATCTATTCATAGACCAATATTACAAATGAAGGTTACTCTGTGTTTAGGAAACACCTACCAGACCGAAACTCATTGCATAACCTCAGTTATCCATCATTGCCTGAAATATTATGAATATAATTTAACTATAAGATTGAAAGTATGTATTCACATGGTATTCTTAGAGTAATAAAATAGACTAATAAGATATCAGAACTTGAATTAGAACAGTGGTTCCAGTCAGAGATGGGAGTGCAATTTTGTCCCTCCATCTCAGGGGATATTCAGTAATATCTGGAAACATTTTTGTTCTTCGAGACTAGGAAGTGAATAATGGCCTCCGGTGGATAGAGACCATGGTCTCTGCCAAACATTCTACAGTTCACAGGACAACCTCCTGTGACAAAGAAGTATCCCACCTAAAATGACAACAGTGCCATGGTCAAGAAACCCTAAATTAGAAGAATTTTCTCCAAAATCAGCTAATCTAGATAACTGATTCGAATGAATTATTTATTTATTTTTTTTCAATTTTTATTATGGTGACATTGGTTAATGAAATCCAACTGAGTTTCAGGTATACAATTCAACAGTAAGGCATACATATATTGCATTGTGTGTTCACCAGCCACAGTTAGATTTCTTTCTGTCACCATGTATTTGACCCCTTTTACCCCATCTACCTCCTCCCCCTTCCCTCTGGTAAACACTAGTCTATTGCCCATGTCCATGAGTCTCTGTTTGTCCTACTGGTTGCTGCTTTTAGGTTTATATCCCACATATAAGGAATATCTTGTGGTTTCCACTTTTTCTGTCTGGCTTATTTCACTTAGCATGATTATCTCAAGGTCCATAAATATTGTCACAAATGACAATATTTCATCTCTTCTTATGTCTGAGTAATATTCCATTATATATATGTACCACATCTTCTCTATCCAGTCATCGGTTGTAGGACACTTCAGTTGCTTCCATGTCCTGGCCAACGTGAATAATGCTGCTATGAACATCGGTGTGCAAATATCTTTTCAGATATACGTTTTCAAGTCTTGGGGGTAAGTACCCAATAGAAAGATTGCTAGATCATATGGTAGATCAATTCTTAGTTTTTTGAGGAATCTCCATACTGTTTTCCATAGTGGCCGTACCAATTTGTAGTCCCACCAGAAGTGTATGAGGGTTCATTTTCCTCCACATCCTCTCCAACACTCATTATTACTGTCCAGTTGATAACAGCTATTCTAACAGGTATGAGATGGTATCTTATTGTGGTTTTGATTTGCATTTCCCTAATAGCTAGCGATGTTGAGCATCTTTGTATATGTTTGTTGGCCATTTGTATGTCTTCTTGGGAAAAATGTCTGTTCAGGTCCTCTGCCCATTTATTAATTGGATAGTTTGGTTTTTTGTTATTGAGTTGTATGGGTTCTTTGCATATTTTGGATATTAGGCCCTTATCAGGGGCATTGCTTGCAAATGTATTTTCTCATTCGATGGTTGTCTTTTTACCTCGTTGATGGTTGTCTTTTTACCTTGTTCTTTTGCTGTGCAGAGAGTTTTAGTTTGATGTAGTCCTATTCATTTATTTTTGCTTTTACTTCCCTAGCCTTTGAGGTCAAATTCATAAAATCCTCTTTAAGGCCAAGGTCCGTGAGTTTAGTTTCTACGTTCTCTTCTTTGCATTTTATTGTTTCAGATCTTATATTCAGGTCCTTAATCCATTTTCAGTTAATTTTAGTGGATGGTGATAAACAACAGTCTAGTTTCATTTTTTTGCAAGAGGCTTTCCAGTTTTCCCAGCACCATTTATTGAAGAGGCTTTCATTTCTCCACTGTATGTTTTTGGCTCTTTTGTCGAAAGTTATTTGCCCATGTAAACATGAGTTTACTTTTAGACTCTCAATTCTGTTCCACTGTTCCTTGTGTCTGCCAATACCATGACGTTTTGATTATTGTCATTTTTAATTCCACATCACAGACAGGGAAACTGATGAGGAACTGAAACATCACACAGGACGTGAAGGTGAAATGGCAACTGGAACATAGTCTTTGGGCCCCTGGTTCAGTTTTTTTCCTTGTGGTTCCTCAAAATGTGATCAGCAGGGCAGGGGATTGGAACCAACTCTAATGACCTAAAGGCAAGAGCAAAAACAAAACAGTTTCTCTATTCATTTCCCCCACATCCCAACACTGGGGAATCAGTATCTTGCCAAGGAAAGAAACCAAGTATGTGCATTTCCAAAAGTCCCCATGTGATCACAATGCACACAAACATTAGGACAACACTGCACTTTACCAGACTGGACACTTCTTGTGCACCAAGAATTTTTCATGATACTGAAAAGAAGCAGCAATGTAAATATACAGTGGGTCTGAATTATGTCCAGTGGTCCTACAGAAAGGTTCAAAACATGAAATTATCAAACACTGGAAATCATGCAGCATCACCATTTAAAATATTAGATGGTTTGCAAATAAAGGCTGGGTATTAAGTCTGCATCCTCCTGACATGCTCAACTTCAAGCAGCCATCAATGGAGGAGCTATTTGGTCAACTAGCATAAAATTCTAATCTTGTCAGTCATGGATTTTCTCACTCTTTGGTTCATTTAACTTTAGCTAGACAAAAATTACAGTCAGCCACTCTGTAATTGCCCCTGTAACAATGTGTCTAAAAACTGCCATCTGCCTTTGCCACAGAGAAGGCTCTGAAAGAAAAGTATGCTTACTTTTCCACCATCCTTCCCATCTCATGGAACACCTAAATATAAGGCCAGGCCAAGGCCACCTAGAATTGGAAGGGAGTTATGTAATTTTACTTTTCACTCCACATTTAGAGAAACTTTTCTGAAACTATTAGCTCTGCTTTGACTGAGTTGAATACATGGAACTCCGGACCCATAGAGTTTATATTATGCAAGTCTGAATGTATAGTTGAGAGGCTTAAAGAAAACTATTGGAGAGAAATCTATTTTTAACCGTCAATTATAAGAATATTCAGTTTATAACAGTGATCTTTAATTTTACTCTCAGATCTTTCAATTAAAGTAAAATATTATACCCTCCTGAAATATAGGTTGTAAGCTAAAAATTGTGACTCAAGCAAATGAAAGCAATGGGTGAAAATATTGCTTTGTTCACATATTGCTATGTGTGCCTTCTAGCCTCCTCCCAGAGACACTGATGAACTACTTACCTTAAGAATGATGGAGTTAGAGACGTGTGGGGGATAAGAACATTATGCGCCATACTGAGTGAAGTGTAGTGGACAGTCAGTGTACTATTCTTGTAATCTCCTGTGTGTTTGCAGATTTCCCCCGCTAAGTAGGAAGTGTGCTGAAAGCAAATTGTGCAGTGATATTTGCTGATGGCATGAACCTCATAGCACAAGAAGAAATTTCCTTTCCTAGAAGGCTTGTTGTTCTGTATTTACAGACTCTAGGATATTCAGATTTTCCAAGAACACTGATAACAATGCATGTATAATAAGACAAACATAAAACTTGAGTGGGAGAAAAATTCAGATGGTCCGATCTCCTAATAATTACCCCAAGTTTGTATCCAAGGAAACAGCGAGAATTCTTTCATTTAATTTCATGTCAGAAAGAGAAAAAGAATTATTTTTAGTTACGCAAATACCTAGTTACATAGATTGCCTGAATTTCATTACAGAATAAAATAAAACTCATAAATGTATGTCAGTACAAAGTCTAGTAATAAAACATAGATATGTCAAACAGTATTTAAAGCAAAACAAAATTACATTCATGTTCAGTTTAATTTTAAAACAGCCTTTGAAGTTTATTTAAAAAATAGATAAGGTCCAAATAAAGCTATAAACTTACCCTTTGTGGCCATGAGTATCTCTTATCTGTAAGGACTCTTCTGAACCCTGGCTATGCAGGAGAGTCAGCTGGGGAGATTCCTTAGAACACTCCTGCCTTTAGCAGTTCCCCTTAAGATTTTGACATCATTAGTCTGTGGTGTATCTTGGGCATGGGTTTTTACTAAAAACTTTTCAGTTTTTAGTAAATGTGCAACTGGGGTTGACAGTCACAGGCAGACAGAAACTTTTATAACTAGATATTTTATAGTATCATGAAGCTGTTAATGGAACCCATTTTTTTGCTCTGTTTAATGATCTTCTGCCAGCCATTCAGGAAAGAAAAAAAAAAAAGGTCTCTGCTCCAATATGTGTCATCTGTATAGACTAACCTTGAAAAACATTATCTCTTAATTAGATTTTAACTTTCTGTTCTTCTCTTTCCTAGTGCAAAAAGCAATAAACAAAGGGCGAGGGAGAAAGAAGTCGTTTGGGTGACTAAAGATTCAAGGGTTAAAAACACATAAATCTTTACCTGAGGGTCAATATTTTAATAAGTGGTAAACAGCCTTAATGAAGGATTTACAAATAAAGATTGTTTGAAGTATTTGTTAATACTTCTTCTTCTAGAATATGGCCTAAGTGTATTTTAAGCCATTTTAAGTCCTCTGTGCAGGAAGGGATGCTTCAGATGTGTGTCTCATGATCCTAGGATGAAGCACATTTTAAATTCAAATATATACAGAATGGAAAGCTCCTATTTTCTCTGATCGTCAATACACTGTAAGCAACTTGGGAAATTCGGTGGACAAAGCAGTCATATAAAAACCTCTAAAGATTTTGTGCAGGACCCACAGTTCACAAAACTTAAAAATCTTTCATGAGTGTGTGTGTTGTGTGCATGCATGTGACCACACGCTTATTTATAAGTCCCATCATTGTTTTTTTTTTCCTATTATTTACATTACAAACATATTGGTTTACTGTTTACTATCAAATTGCTTATTTTTACTACTCTAATGAGAATAATTTTGGGGGGTCTAAAGAGAATAATATGGATGTAAAGAGCCCAACTTTAAAAGTGTCAGTGTGTGTTTGTGTGACAGGTAATGAGGCAATTTGGCAGAACATCAGAAACTAATTGAGCTCAGCTCACATCAATGAGGCTTGCTCAGCTGAGGCTGTGCCTCCTAAAAAGAACAGAGGAAGTAAATGAGACAATGTGACATGTACAATTTTAATTGGAAGCTCTAATTTAAAATATTTAAAATCACATTTAAAATAATTTGTGAATTCATACAGATACTTCCATCTCTGACTAATTAAGAATATTCAGTGGGTCATATAATGTCTAGATGTCAAAAACATGAATTATTGAAGTCCCTGCACATCTAAGTATATTTGTACCTTTAGGCAAGAACAAATTTAGTTTAACAGAACGAAATGGGAAAGAAACAATCCTCAAGACTGCAGAAGGGTAGGTGATTTTTAAGAGGATATTTAAAAAAAATTAAAAATATATTGCAGAGATTGAAAAAATGAAATTATATTTAAGTATATTTCTAAATAAATCAGTTGAGTAAAACTTGTAATGCAGAGATGTAGTGTTACAATGCTATTTTTATATAATTTTTGATGCCATTTCTGTACTTTTTGTTTCGAGTTGTTTGTTTATAGGTCTACATCGTAAGCAATGGTTCTAACAAGAATATTTTAAGAACTCTAAAAATCTTAGAGTCTAATATTGCTTAAAATCCATGACCAGTGATCATTTAGAATTCTTTACCATACTGTTTTAAAAAAGGAAAAAAAAAGGTATTTAAAGGAGAAAAAGAAAAAAAATTAAATTTTACTGCTAACATATTTATAATTCAGTAATAAATCACTTGTAAAAAAGAAACTTGTAAAATCTGATACTTGCTAACTGAAAGTGTAATCACAGTATACTAATGGCTTAGAATGACAAGAAAATGACTTTTCTAAAACTGTGGCGATGTGTCTACAACTTATTTCAATAGCTATAATGTGATTTCTTAAAGAGAATATTAAATTGAAATGTTTAGTCAAATTTTTCATACATTAGCAAATGATATTGACAATGAATAATTAGAGAGAACATGATGTTTTACCATGGTTTTCTTATTCACCTTTTTATTACGATCACAGTTTTCCAAAAAGTAACTTATGTAGCACCTAAAATTCAAAGAGTCTTTAGCAAAGGAGAAATATTTAATGAGATAAGTGGATAAATCTTAGAACAATAGGTAAAAAAGAGAAAGGCAATACAAGAAAGAATTAGGGTGGATGAGAAAAGACTGATGTAAGAAAAGGCAAAGACGAGTTATTTTATTTTAACTGGGGTCAGAAAAAGTGAATTAAGGGAACTAAAACATGCTGGAGGAAAAAGCACACCAAATGATATTAAAAACTTGACAACTTGAAGTGAAACATTTGTTTCAAAGCTAGTCTCTCTTTGGTCTAAGAACGGCAATGTCTTACATTATTTTGTACATTATATATATTCAGGATCTTTCATTTGTCTTGCAGAGTTACAGAGAGAATGAAAACCTGAGGAAACTGCTGTCCTCAAACAAAGAAAAATAAGACAAATCTTATGAACTAGATGCATACATACAGCATGCACAATACATACACCAGACAGGCACACATACAACATAAACATATTTTATGTGTTCACTCATACATCATACATGCACACATGCATACTGCATACAGGCACACGTGCATACAAACATATCATGAATACATGATGTCTTAATACATCAGGCGTGGTCAAGCATCCTGGAGACAAGTACACTGACTCTAACTTTTCTAACTCATGTTCTGGTTCTAAATGGTAACAAAAAAGTCACTCCACTGATTTAGTCTTTTTTCTTGAGATAAGTGTGGGGGATATTTTTAGGTATAACCTTTCTTATTCTACTTTTGAACAGAATTGAAAAACTGACCAATTTTATGTCTCCATGAAATTCAGCCTAATTTGCTCCCATCCTCAAAAGTAAGTGATTAATCTCTGCCTAGGTTTTATGAGTAGACAGCATTGTTACCTGTGTGCTTTTTTATGTTAACTGTTTGTTTGAATTAGTCCAGAACCATGTAACTTTGCAATCAGGTAGACAGGAACTCAGAAAACCCTTCCCTAGATTTAAGTACTTAATATGTATTTTATAGCTCAAATAGTTTTTATAAAAATAAGAATTTCATCAAAAATTCACGTAATAAAATTATTATATCTGTTAATCACCTACATTGTTGACTATTGGAAAAACAAATTTAAAGATAGCTATTTCATGTTTTGAGGTAGCTTCTAGTGTTTTTTTTTAATAATACTTCATAAATGATTATTACTACATATACCAGTGCTCATTTAAAAGTAATTTATATGAAATTAGTTTGCATTAATCCAAGGATTCACATGATGTAAATAAACAGTGGAAGTGAACCCCTCCCCAAACATATGGACTAGTTGGCCCTTTAAGTTACAATTTCTTAGGAGAAATCACATATAGTCTCCTAAGACAAAGAAATCACATCACCACTCTATTACAAGTTCTTAGAAATTGTATGACTATCAAACTAATAATACCTTTGTTTATATACATTTACATTGTTCTTTATGTGTAAAAATACAATGTTTACTTTTAAGGTATTATGGTACTACAGAATATCAACAATTTGCTTTTAGTGGATCAAAGTGATTCAAGGAAGAGAAATGAAATGTGGTATAATATGTTCTTAGTAATCTTATTTCACTGTACATCCTTCAATATTTTAAATATGTTTATCTGTAAAATGTGATTTAAAGGCAGATAATCATAATTCTCCTATGTTTTAAAAGGTCATGTAAATTTAGGTATGGGGAAGGAAAAATGTCATAAATGGAATGTTCTCACAGATTGTTTCCTTCTGTATTTGTACAGAATAACCCTATTTTCTTTAGAAAATTCAGGCAAACTCTATTATCGGTAGTGTCTGTTTCTCTTAATTATAATTATGTAATCACTTATGTTTCATTCTTCTTAATGACTGAGGAAATTAGTGTTTACATTCCGTAAAATAGAAATACCTGTAGCAAAATCTCTCATAGGTTTTGACGCTCCTCAAAATATAGTTTACTTTATACTTCTTCTTAAACTCAACATTACCAACTAAATCATAACAACCCGATACATGACTTTTTAAATTGGCTTTCCTACAGATGTGTAGATAGTCAATCAATGATTCATATCTGTTTGTTAAAAAATTCATAAAAGCAGATTAGTAAAAATCAAACACCAAATTTTTATGTAAAATATATTTTTCTATCCAGTTAGAATAATTTTATGATGCAAGTAGATTTTGTCGCAACCTCTTATAATCCAACCAGATATGCTGTTTCTTTATTTTTGCATTTAAACTACTAGTTTGATTTTTCCAAATTGAAGACAAGTCTAGAATTCTAAATGAACAAATGAACCTAAATTAGACTGCAGCCCAAAATCCTCAGGAACCTATAGCAAACAAGATTAGCTGACAGTAAGGTATTCTGGTTAAAGCTGACGTGATTTAGTAATATAATTAAGATATTTTACATACCTCAGCTCTATTTTATCACAAACTCTCAAAAACTTTTGGTAGCTAGCTGCAGATTTATGACAGCATATAAGGTAACCTCAGCTTGGCAAACACTAGCTTTTCCAGAGAAAGTCATCTTGTGTTACAGACTGTATAGTATGTCCAGTGAAAGATGACTTGTGTCAGCTAAAACTGTAGCCTGGAGCTACATTTGCTATGTTATTACTTTAATCTAGTTATTGCAGCCTTGAAGTGTGTGTTAGCAAGTTGAGGGAGGAAGTGTCAAGAGTGTAACTTAGTCTAATCATTAAGAATTTCTAGGAATGAAAAAACAAAGTTTCATAAATTCCTCCTTTGATTGTTTATTTTGGAACATGTTGACTTTTTATTTGAGTAGTGCATTTTCTAATGTAAGATAATATTTAGAGTTTACCATAATATAATGTTGTCTTCCATGACTGAACTTTTGAGATATAACCTAAAGATATGCCAATAAATTGATAATTACATAGATTAAAATTTTTAAATCAAATATAGCCATTAACGATACAATGAGAAAAAATATAGGACTATTCTTATGAACTGGATTGTGGATTGTGAACTAGAAAACTACTTTAGTTTACATAAATGTGAGTATGTGTGTAGTTGTGGATAATTTTAAGAAAAAATATCATTATAAAATGCGTTATTAAAAAAATAGAAATATCAGAGATGAGTACTTAATCATCATATTTGAATAAAAACAAATTATAAGACAATAATTTGTTATTTTATTTCATTAACAAAGTATATTTACCATTTTTTTGCTGCTGGAAGGAGGGAACTTCAAAATTTTGAGCTTTTTATGTCATCATAACAAAAATTCATTAATTAATAAAAATAGATAGGAAAACCTTTTTTATTTGAGTTATAAATGGCTGAGTAAATTTGTCATTTGTGCTCTGGTTGTGCTCAAAATGTGATTGAATTATTTTGTTTCCTTTGATAAAAATTAATTATAATAATTAAGTTGTTTTAAAATACTATAGTTGAATTTCTAAATTTGGAAAATAATTTATTTTGAAAAAAGTTATCAAAATTACAAAAAAGATAAACTTAGTTTGCATATACAAATACATTATAGTAATATTAGTATGTTTATTATATTTACATACATAGATATAACATTTTATATTACAAGATAAATTGCATAAGAAACTAGGAATTAAACACAGTACAGGTTAGGGTTAAAATAAAGTTCAAAGACAAATTAACTGACTCTAGTAAGCATTATATCAACTACAGATAATAATTGTATCAAGTCTTACGTTTCAGCCTGATGGTCATTATAGTCATACATTTATATACATCAGTTCTTAAGGAATCATGAGTGTATAAATATATGAACACAGATGGTGTCATGTAAATATTAAATATTTAATAATGATTTCTATGCAAAACAAACAATAACAAATAAAATAAACGGGAAAATATAGTCACTGATATCTGAAAATAATTTTTCTCCTTTAAAAACCAAAAGACAATTACTTGTATTTTAGATTTATAAGGTGAATTAACCATTCTAATAAATGTTTTGTTTCAAATGAGTGTCTCTCTTCTGCCCAGTCATACAAATTTTCAGAATAAGCAATTAAACAACATAAATAATATATAATTATATATTCATATATGTGTAATTTGCTTAAATTTATATATAAATTTCATACATCTACTATGTGCTTAAACTAATCAAACCACATGCACGGCTGACATATTTGAAACTCATTGGAATCAGGGTATAAAATACTTTAAAATTATCTTTTAAAATTGAAGAAACTAGAAATTCTCTTATTTGACTTAAATCTTTCCAAACTCTAAATACAAAAATTATCCAATATGTGAAAATATTTTAGTGACAAGGATTTCTTGCTTCTAAATGCTGCAGACTATTGAATGATTTTGGATTTTTTTTTTAGCTTCAATTTCAGAATATTGCATCAGAATATGACCTTATGTTATTTAGTTTTATTTTTTAATTTTATTTTATTATTAGTTTTAAGTATATAGTACATTGGTTAGACATTTATATAGTTTATGAAACAATGCCCTTGACTGTTCTTTCTCTCCTCTGGCTCTACTCACAGCATTACATTAATGCTAACTGCATTCCCTATGCTGTGCTCCCATCTCCTTGACCATCTATCAACTACTCATTTGTACTTCTTTAACCCTTCACCCCTTTCTCCTGGCCACCCAATCTCCCTCCCCTCTGGCTGTCACCAGATTTTCCTCTATACTTGAGTCTGTTTTTGATGAGTTTGTTCTTTTTGTTCCTTAGATTCCACATATAAGCGAAATTATAGGGTATTTATCTTTCTCTGTCAGACTTATTTCACTCAGGATAATGACCTCTGTGTCTATCCTTATGTTATTTTAAAAACAATGGACTATGTTTAAAAGATAATTCAAATATATACTTTATCACATTGCTTATATTAATTATTCTGTGCATAATCATGAGAAAGTAAATGTAAAATAGTATGTCTATTTGAAAAATCCCCATGGTACTTTTTAACTTTATTGTTATATTTAGCATGATGAATGAATAATATTTTCAGCTAGATTAAGAAACTTTTCAGTAATAAATATATTTGAGAGCAATAGAATGACAGAATAATCTTGTACATCACTGTCTACATGTTTTTTAGTTAATTTATCCTCATACCTTCCATTATAGTCATCAAAAATAATTTTAAAACTCTACTTGTCAACCTCTCCATGAAGGATTTATTTGGCATTCTATTGTTCCATATTTTATTCATAGAAGGAGTCTAGGAGGTCCTCTAACCTGAAGTGAGATATCTGGTGGGTTTAATTGGATTGCATCTGACAACAATAGTCTAGGTAACTTTAATTTTTGTATTGAGACAGTCCATGAGAAAAGATTCCTGACCTTGAGAAGACAATGAAGAACCCATGGAATGTTTTCAGGTACAGAGATGTCCAAACATTGAATTAAGTGCCTTAACCAATATTTTCCAAACAAAGGGGTTTTGTCGTGTTTAAAGTCTATGGAAAGCAAGACCTACTCTACTAGTAAATGCTTTGACAATATAATTGACTGAGTGGCTGAGGACGTCCGATGGGGTGGCAAATATTTGGCAAAAGACTATTTTTTAATTTTGTTTTGTTCAATTCTGGCCACTTAAAAAATACCAACTTCAAGTCAGAATTTAAAGATATTTTATTCACTCGGTGGTACACCAACCTTAGTTTCATTAGATGTGTTATTACTGCACTTTGTAGTGTCATACATGGACACAAAGGCAGTGATTTTAATGTATATGTTTGCAGCCTTTTGGTATCAGAAGCTTCATTATATACACATTCTGTAAAGTCTGCTGTGACTCACAGCATTTGGAGGCAGTTCAGGATAGATTAAATGCAGAACATTTGGTTTTGTTTTTTTTTTTAATTTTTGTAAGTGAGATCATTTTACTCACATCTTGAACAATTATAAAGTTCTGAAATATCTCTTTCACCTCTCCCTACATTCTTGCCTTTTGCTAACTCATAATTAATATTCAGGTATGAGATTGTTGTTCAAACAAATGAATCTATTGAGATGAGCATGGTTATTTAGTTTTGTTGTGGTTATTATTATTATTTTGTTTTTAAAGAGACATCTGTTAGATACTTTTGGGTGAAATGCTATTGTACCAAATAAGAAAGCATCATCATAGGTGCACGCACACACACACAGGCACACACACACACTGAGGTGTTCTGTACTATACTGTACATGTGTGAATAATTTCTAAGGCTGATAACATTTATATAAAATTGCTTTTCCTACAAATGCCATTGTAATTCCCCTTAAAAATCTCATTTACAGATGACTCAAAACTTACCTAATCAAATCTTTGATTACAGACCAGTCATATAGCTTAGATTACCAATTGATTTGTTTGCATTTTAGTTTATTTTATAAAAAGTTAGAAGAAATTTTGTTGAAGGAAAGTTAATTTCATAAAGAGAGAGTCATCATAGATGCAAAGCATAAGGCAAAGCACTCTATATCAACGCTGTGTAATAAACTTTCTATGATAGTGGAAATGTTCTCCTGTGTCATCTAGTATGGTTGCCATTTGCCACATGTGGCTATTGAGTACATGGAATCTAGCTGGTGCAATTAAAGAACTGAATTTTTAGTTTCATTAGATGTTGATGTTTTTATTTGAATTTTAATAGCCACATATATCTGGTGGCTACCATATGTACTGGCAAGGATCTAATCCTTGACCTGTAGACTGGTGTAGGCACTTTGTGCAGCAAATGGTTTCACGTCTGTATATCTTCTTTCCTTATTTATTTTAATTCTAAGCTCCTTAAAAATAGGAGCAAGGCCTTGCCATTTTGGGGACATTCAATGAATACTTTAGAAGTTGAATTTAAGAAGTTGGATACCAAAAAATAAGATTTTAGAATGAAAATGTATTGCTTGGATAATAATATGCATGGAGAAAAGAAAAGGAGGGGAATGGAGTATAATTCAGAACAGTAAGAAGAAAGTTTGCAAGGCCAGTAGTTTTTTAGTTATTTCTTTGTAACAAAAGTAAGAGAGAGGACTTTCTCGGTGAGAAGTTTGAGTTTCGGATCTGTTCAGCCACAGGGGCCACCGGAGCTGTGCCAAGAAGCAGAGCAAAAGGACACTCTGAACACAGAGATGTGTCTGCAGCTCTTTTCCCCTTGGGCCACAAGATAGGGCAGACTCCACTCACCTTAAAGTTCTAGCTTGCTCCTCTGGTTTTAGAAACATTGCCAGTTCATCTTACAAGGAAAGTATTAACTTTCCGTACCTGCCAATCACTATGCTTAGTGTTTTTAAAGAACTAGCTCTTGTCATGTACATGAGAACCCAATATGTAGATACTTCTATTTTCATCATGTGGTAAATGAGAATACTGTGGCTTACAAGTTGCAAGCACATAATGTGCCCTCATGCAGTAAGTTGAGAACCTATCCCAGAGCCTTGACTCCAATCTGCGGGTACAACTACCATTCTATTCTGTTTCTCAAAAGAGGAGTACTTGACTGAGATTGCCAACACACAGAGCAAAGTTGTGGTTTTCATTTGACTGTATGTAAGGACACAGAAATAATCTTAACCTGAGAAATAAACTAAAGGCAACCATTTTCCAAACTGTCATTTCCTTAAAAAATATTTTAGGTATGGGAACCCATGCTAGATAGATCATATGGCTTGATCCTGTCAGTTTTCTTTTCAAATAGCTTCTTTTCAAATCACAGATTTGACATATCCACAGAATCTGCTGAATTTGCACTTACATTCAAAGAGGCAAGTTTGCCATTCAACTCTCGCTGTCATTATTTCTCAAATATAGCATGAAAAAAAAAAACGCTTTTCATCTTCTTCAATGTTACATTTGGAAAGCATATTAAAATAAAGCTTGACTTGTTTCGGGAAAGGCATCTGAAATAAATTTTTTGAAATAAAGTATAAATTGGGTATGCCCCGCTTCTGTTCAGTCATGCTATATCCAGGACAGATGTCCATCACCTCAGAAACTAGTGCACATTGGAAAAGTAGGGAGTATGAGATTGTGGGACAACTTAGAGGGTTAATGCACCACCCAGTTCAGGTTCTGACTTTCAAATACCAGAGAAAAGCTCATTATCCAATTACACAAACTGCTCTCAAAGTTGGATTTTTGCCCAATTTTCTCATCCATGTCAAACTTCTCAGTTAAATATCGATGTGAAACAATTTATCAGGTAGTATAATTATGTGGCAAAGGAAAGGGAGATTCCTTTCAGATCTCTTTGTTCAGTTTTCTCATTTTACCGGTGGTCAAAAAAGTGAAGTGACTTGTTCAGCGTCACAGAGCTTAGAAGCAAGTGCCAGAGTTAGGTACCCCCAGCTGGCTCCCTGATGTGCTTGTCGTATATTGGTTTTTCCACTGGAATACTCGCTCTTCCCTGAAGGCCTCCCTAACTACTCTCTCTTCTGTTGGATACTCTCTTCTTGGATGTATTTAGAATTTTAAAAATATTATTTCCGTATTTATCTCCTCCTCTCTCCCTTTCCCCCTGGTAAGCACTAAACTGTTGTCTCTGTCTGTGAGTTTTGTTGTTTGTAAAGTAAAGGGGGTCAAATATATGGTGACAAGAAGATTTGACTTTGGGTGGTGAATAAACAATGCAATACATACACACACACACACACACACGTGTGTGTGTATGTGATGTTTATTGAATTGTACACTTCTAATCTATATAATTTTATTAACCAATGTTATCCCAATAAATTTTTAAAAGACAAATAATATTTAAAAACCATGAAAAGTATTATTTTCAAGAATTCTAACTAAATTATTTTAAGCCATGCAGTTATTATTAATCAAATTCTAATATTTAAAGTTGAAATGTATTTTCCTTTTTAAAAACTATTATAAAAATCTAATTATAATAGTATTAATATTTTGCGATTTTTTTTCACAAAATTTCCCTTGAAAATAAGGTGGATGGATTCTCTAATTCGAAGCATTTTTAAAGTTTGCTCATTTTGATGACTGAAAATATATAATTATATTTGATATAAACACATAAACCATTTGAACTTTTTGATATGTGACTTTACACAGAGTTTTTGAAGTTTCTCATGTAATGTATGTTCAGTTTCCCTAACTGAAATGTGATTTACTAGAGTAAGAGGATACCTTTTTTTTATTGTTCTTAAAGTAATTAGGATAGTACTCGTCCCACAGCAGGAATTTAACACAAGGAAACTGTAAACCATAAAAATATGATTTATAGAAGAGATTCTTTGCAAATCATTAAGATTTGCTGCCATTTATTTTCTTCCGGGACAGCCCTGTGACCTACTGCAAGACAGCAGTCTCAATTTTTAACTCGTATGGTCACGATGAGGATCATTACATATATTCATTATATATGAGGTAAGTAAGTGCTGAGACTGGCACAAAATAAGTACTCATTTACTGGGACTTATTGTATCAAGATGAAAATTTCAATTATATTTAAGAGTTTTCATTTATTCACACTTCCCTGAATGATCTTTTTCCTGTTGTCAGACAGCTCAGTCAGTAGTCTCCAGAATTAGGACAGATGAACTGTAAAGAAAAAATAAAAATCTCTGTCTGCTTTTGTCTTCCATGATAAGTTTTGCTGCCCATTACCAAAATAGTGTTTTTGAAAGTCAAACTTTCTATTGTAAGAGCTAATCACTTAAGGCACATATTCTAAAAGCTTTTCTTCATGCTGAGGACCAGAAATTGGAGGGAAGGACCTAGGGTTTTATTATCAGTAATAGAATGGAAAATCTGTACCATACGATGTAGCAATGCCTACTTTGCAAGAAATAATGGGAAATTTCACTCCTGAAAGAAGGGAAAATCTGGAGAGAAAGAGAGTGAGGTGTTTGAAATGATCTGTGAGTAAGGTTTCAGTTGACTCCTGAAGGCTATACTATAAAGGCTTGGGGAGATGAAAGAACCACAGATAAGGCAAGCATCTGAGATTCATGTTTCCCTTTGCTTTGTCTTTGGGGCATAAAGAAAAAAAAGGCTACTCTATTTTCAAATTCTAAAAATAAAACAAAACAAAAAACCCATTGATATTCTCTCAGAGTAGTCTTCCATTAGATTCTAGATTGGGCAAAATAGTCTTGAGGCAGTCAGATGGGACTGAACAACTTAACATGTATACTTTTAAAACGACATTAAAAGAAACACAGATTAAAACAGAAAAGTTATTCAGATGACCATTCACTAATTCTCTTCATGCATTATGTCATGGTTCCACTACTGGCTCACTTCAGGTATAATATTAATTTGGAACTTAATTGTGATTAAGTACAACTTTACCTAATAATAGCAGAGTATATGTTGTCACAGATAAAAAGTATAACAGATTACTTATTTTAATAATTTAATCAATACAGATTTTCAGCATTCAGTATATAAGATACAGTAGGATACATTTCCTGCCCACAGGAAACTCACTGTCTGGTGAGGAATAAATATAATATAAATGCACAATTATAATACAACAAGTAATATGAATTATAACAAATTTAAGTGCAAAATGCTGCATGAGTAGAGAAAGACAATCATTTCCTCTACCTGAGCAAAGATAGAGTCATCCCAAGGGAAGTGATTTTTTTTAAACAATGTTTGAAATATGTTGTGAGCTTATCACAGGTCAGCAATTTGAAATGCAATTTTGCTATTTAAAATCTGCATTCAGGAAGACATGAAGGGGTTTGAGCAGAACGAAGAGGACAATTACATCTCAGTTTTTAACACATCAGTTTTATAGGGTCTCTTTAAACATGAGTATCCCTCAAGAACTCCCCTTGCCCTCAATTGTCAGGAATTGTTTTGGGAACTACAGAAAAAGGAGGCTTTGAACTTGTGAGTAAATGCATTTCAAAATCTAACATATGTTTGAAAAGCAATTCAAGAATATATTGTGACTACAGGGGGAATAACACTAAAATCATAAAATATGGATCTGTAAGGAGATTAAATTATGTGACAAAATCAAGGGAGTTCATAGAAAATAGCATTTACATCAAAAGGAGATTTAGGTATACCAAGGGAGTAAATTTTAAAGTTTTTTTTATTGTTTGTTGGAGTTTGCAACTTTTACAATGTGCGACACACTGTTTTGATGGTGGAGGGGATGAATTTCTTCAGCAAAAGTCAATAAATTGCCCCCAAGTTAAAAGTAGAGGAAGGGTATCTCAAAACAATGACAGCTTATGCCTATAGATAACATTGGGGACAAGTATGACATTATGTACATGTAATTCCAAGATACATGTTTTGTTCATATATAATATGCAATAAAGGAAAGAAAATAAAGTGCTGATGATAACATTGCCATTTAGATTTTCACTGAATGTATATTAATACCCATATTAATATATAGAAACCCACTGAAAATATGAAAAACTTATTAGAAGAAAATTGTATTACATTAAGTAATCATATAAAATTATTTTCTAAGTATCATATAGCAGAATGTATGTATGAAGTTTCTGTCTTGAAGAAATTATCAATTGTTTCACTCCAATATCAATTAGTAGTCCTTTAAAAATTTAAAGGACTACTTTTTTCCTAGAGTGGGATGGAAAGGGGCGCAGCCAGGCATGAATGAGGGGCAGCCAATATAGATATAAATGTTCTTTGTGAATGGGGCCACTTGTACATAACAATAGCTCAAAGTTGTGTTCAGCCCAAGTATGTGGCTTCCATGAGTTATCTGCAAACCAGTCTCCTCTGCTCCAGTGGTTCAGTAGAAGTGAGGAAAAACTGGTACATGAAGATGTGAGTCTGTTTCTAACAGAAGTGCGAAAACTGTTTATCTCATTAGTGGTTGGGCTGCGTGAACTCCAAAAACTTCAGAGTTTCTGACAACTTTGCAACCAGGACTAGTTAGGTCTCCTTTATTCCTCTATAAATGACTAACTTTTTTCCATTGCCTGTGGCGCAATTAAAATACTTCAGACAGATTTCACCTGGCTAAAGGAGCACATACAAAATAGATACATTTACTCCATTAAATGATTTCTCTCTTCCCCCCCACCTTAGGGAAACATTTAAGCTGGAAACTTGACCTTGAATAAGTTGATTTTGGCATTGTAGCTAGAATGATGCAGGTTTAGATATTTAAGACTCAGTTGAATAAACTACTCTAACTTCATCCAAAATCTATCAAAACATAGTCTAACATTTATTCTGCCATGCATTAAGGAAAATATTGAAGTACCATGCAGACATTGTCATGTAGGCTTTTTAAATCTCCATACTAGATCAGTTGTCAAAATAGCGGGCTTTGTTTAGCATATTGAAGATTAATTTGACATAAGATTATAACAGAAACTCTCTATTTTCCTCTTCATTGGAAGTTCCTGCAGATTACATTTTAATTCAGCAGTTTCTATACAGGATATCTGGCAGGGTTTTTAAGAAGGTTAGAAGGCCAAAGGCTACTAATTGATTTTTCTGCTTACCATGACTAATTCTGGATTTGCACTGTCAACAGAAAGCTGAGAAAATCTTCCTGAATTCTAAAGAACAATGCCCTCATTTACCCAGAGGAATTTTACCTGTAATATCAAGTAACTGGCCTGTTTAGCTACAGCGTTTCCTCAGATGGAATCTTCATTTTCTTTATTATTACACACAACCACTATGGGGAGTTGTATAGAGCTTCATCTTTTATAAGTCTTCTCTGAAGTAACTTTCTAATAACTACACAGACATAACTTATGTTTGAACTAAAAATGTGAGGTCTAGTATAGAAATCAAAAAGAGGTAAGAATTTGATTTTTTTTTTATACAAAGAACTCATACGACTCAATAACAACAACAACAACAAAAAACAATCCAATCAAAAATGGGCAGAGGATCTGAACAGACACTTCTCAGAGGACATACAAATGGTCAACAAACATATGAAAAGATGTTCAACATCACTAGCTATTAGAGAAATGAAAATCAAAACCACAACAAGATATCATCTCACACCTGTTAGAATGGCTATAATCAACAGGACAAGTAGTAACATGCTGGAGAAGATGCGGAGAAAAAGGAATCCTCACACACTGCTCGTGGGACCACAAATTGGTACAGCTACTGTGGAAAACAGTATGGAGGTTCCTCAAAAAACTAGGAATTGATCTACCATATGATCCAGCAATCCCTCTACTGGGTATTTACCCAAAAGACTTAAAAAATCATATCCAAAAAGATATTTGCACACCGATCTTCACAGCAGCATTATTCACAGTGACCAGGACATGGAAGCAACAATATCAAAGTGTCCTATGACAGATGATTGGCTAAAGAAGCTGTGATACATATATACAGTGGAATATTACTCAGCCATAAGAAAAGATGAAATACAGCCATTTGTGACGACATGGAAGGAACTCAAGATAATTATGCTAAGTGAAGTAAGCCAGACAGAAAAGTTGAAAATCACATGATATCACTTATATGTAGGATATAAACCTAAAAGCAACAAAAGAACAGAACAAACAGAGACTCATGGACATGGACTGTAGACTAGTGGTTACCAGTGGGTAGAGTGGAGGAGAAGAGAGAAAGTAGATGGGATAACGGGGATCACATACAGAGGGATGGGGGAAGGTGAAGTGAGTAAAGGGAACCAAATATATGGTACCTGAAGGAAACTGGACTTTGGTGGTAAACACACAATAGAATATACAGATGTTAAATTATAATGTGCACCTGAAAATTGTATAATTGTATTAACCAATGTTACCCCGATAAACTTAATTTAAAAAAAAAAGTCTGATTTTTTTAATGATAAAGGATGAAGGTCACTGACTTTGAAGAAAAACTAATGAAATAATTATCCTTAGTTCTCTAAGGTTTTCAAATTTTATTCAAAATGCATCCGGAAAATTATTTTTGTTTATTATTTTAATGTAATATGATTTTTTTAAAAATATGTTTTTTTTAGAGAATTTTTAGGTTTACCACAAAATTGAGAGGATGGTACAGAGATTTCTCATATACGTCCCACCCCTACACATGCATGCATAGCTTTCCCCGTTATCAACATCACTCATCAGAATGGTACGTTTTTTAATAAGAATAAACCTACACTTCAAAATTACCCAAAGCCCATTGCTTACCTTAGGATTCACTCTTGTTGTATACTCTGTGGGTTTGACAAATGTATAATGATGCATATCCATCATTATACAGTCATGCATGCATAATGATGTTTTGGACAATAGCAGAATGCATGTACCATGGAGATCTGAGAAGATTATAATGGAGCTGAAAAATTCCTGTGACCTAGTGACATCATAGCAGTCTTTATGTCTTTATAGTGCAATGCATTACTCATGCATTTGTGGCAGAACTGGTGTAAACAAACCTACTGCACTGCCAGTTGTATAGCACACACAATTACAGTACTAGATTATACCATCTAATCTATGCTATGTCCGCAGGACAAAATCACCTACCGACACATTTCTCACAATGTATCTCTGTTGTTAAGTCGTGCATAATTGTAATGTTATACAGAATATCTTCACTACTCTAAAAATCCTCTGTACCCTGACTATTCTCTGTTCCAACTCCCACCCCTGGCAACCACTGATCTATTTATTGTCTGCATAGTTTTGCCTTTTCCAGAGTGTCATATAGTTGGAATCATATAGTACACAGCCTTTTCTGATTGACTTCTTTCGCTTTGTGATGAGCATTTAAATTTCCTTCATGTTTTTGCATGGCTTGTTAGCTCATTTCTTTTTAGTAGCGAATGATATTCCGTTGTCCGAATGTACCACAGTTTATCCATTCACCTACTGGACATTTTAGTTGCTTCCAAGTTTTGACAATTGTGTATAAAACTGTTATAAACATTGGTATACAGGTTTTTCTGGGAACACATTTTTAACTCCTTTGGGTAGCAAGGAGAGCAATTGCTGGATACCATGGTAAGAGTATGTTTAGTTTTGTAAAAAACAACAAATTGTCTTTCAAAGTGGCTGGACAATTTTGTATTCCCACTAGCAATGTATAAGAGTTCCTGTTGCTCCACAACCTTGTCAGTATTTGGTGTTGCCACTGTTTCAGATTTTGATCATTCTAATAGGCGTGCATAATATCACATTGTTTTAATTTGCATTTCTCTGATGACATGATGTGGAAGCTTTTTTAATATGATTGTTTGCCATCTATATGTCTTCTTTGATAAGATGTTTAAGACCTTTAGCCCATTTGTTTGTATTTTTATTGTTGAGTTTAAGAGGCATTTGTATTTCTTGGATAATAGTCCTTTATCTTTTGTGTATATTTTCTCCCAGTCTCTGGCTTGCTTTTTTATTCTATTGACATTGTCTTTCACAGAGCATATATTTTTAATTTTAACAAAGTACAGCTTAGCAATTATTTCTTTCATAGGTCATAACTTTGGTGTTGTGCTACCTAAAAAGGCATCACCATTTTCAAGGTCACCTAGCTTTTCTCCTGTGTTAACTTCTAGGAATTTAATAGTTTTGCATTTTAAATTTAGAATATGATCCATTTTCAGTTAATTTTTAAAGAATATAAGGTGTATGTCAGAATTCATTTTTTTCCTGTGATGTCCAGTTTTTCTGGCATCATTTGTTAAAGAGACTATCTTTGCTCCATTGTATTGTCTTGGTTCCTTTGTCACATTTAGTGACTACATTTATGGTGGTCTACATTTGGGCTCTATTTTTTTCTATTGATCGATTTATCTATTCTTTCAAAAATACTACACTGTCTCAACTACTGTAGCTTTATATTAAGTCTTAACATTGGGTAGTGTTGGTCCCCCAGCTTTGTTTCTCTCCTTCACTATTCTCGGTCATTTGCCTCTCCACATAAACTAGAATCGGTTGATATCTATAAAGTAATTTGCTGGGATTTTGATTGGAATTGCATTGAACTTAAAGATCATGTTGGGAAGAACTGACATCTGGACAATATTAAGTCTCCTTACTCATTAACAGAACGTCTCTCCATTTATTTAGTGTTTTTAAAAAATTTTATTGATCAGTTTTCCTTATATTAATCTTATACATATTTTATTAGATTTATACTTAAGTATATAACTTTGAATGGCCAAATGTAAATGATTTTGTGTTTTTAATTTCAAATTCCATTTGTTCAAGGTTATATCTTCAATTTTGCTATAATCACTTATCAGGAGTTTTTTTTGTGTGTCAATTTATTTTTGGGGGGGGTGCAGGATTTCCTTTGTAGAAGACCATGTCATTTGCAAATGGCAATTGTATGTCTTCCTTCCTAATCTATAATACCTTTTCTTTTATTTTCTTGCCTAATTTCATTAGCAAGGACTTACAGTATAAGGTTGAGATGAAATGGTGAAAGTGTACATCCTTATCTTGTTCCTGATCTTAGTGGGAAAGCTTCAAGTTTCTTGTCATAAAATATGATGTTAGCTGTAGGTATTTGTAGATAGTCTATCAATTTGAAAAAGTTCCCCTCTATTCCTACTTTACGTAGAGTCTTATCATAAATGGCTGATGAATTTTATCAAATGCTTTCTCTGCATCTATTGATATGATCACCTGATGTGATGGATTCTATTATTAATGATTTTCAAATGTTGAACTGGCCCATACATACCTATAATAAATTTCACTTGGCAGTGGAATATAATTTTTTATACTTTTTTAGATTCAATTTGCTAATATTTTGTTGAGGATTTTGTATCTATGTTTAAGAGAAATAATTCCTTATAGTTTTCTTTTCTTCCACTGTCTTTATCTGGTTTTAGTATGAGGGTAACACTGACCTCATAGAATGAGTTAGAGAGTATTCCCTCTGCTTTTATCCTCTGAAATGATTGTAGAGAATTGGATAATTTCCTCATTAAATGTTTGGTAGAATCCACTTGGGCCTGGTGTTTTTGTTTTAGAAGGTTATTAATTATTGCTTCAATTTTTAAAAATATATATAGGCTTTTTCAGATCTGCTTCTTCTCATATGAGTTTTGGTAAGTAGTATCTTTCAAGGAATTAATCCATTTCATCTAGGTTATTAAATTTGTAGCATGGACTTGTTCATCGTATTCTTTTATTATCCTTTTAAATTTCATAGCATCTGTAGTGATGTTTCCTCTTTTATTACTAGTATTAGCAATTTGCATCCTCTCTCCTTTTTCCTAAGTTAGCCTGGCTAGAGGCTAATCAATGTTACTGTTATTTTCTAAGAACCAGATTATGGTTTAGTTGACTTTATTGATTTCCCTGTTTTGAATTTCATTGATTTCTGCTCTAATTCTTATTTCTTTTCTTCTGCTTAATTTGGATTTAATTTGCTCTTGTTTTACTAGTTTCCTAAGGTGGAAATTTAGATAATTGATTAGATTTGTCTTCTTTTCTAATATATATATTAAGTGCTATATGTTTCCCTGTAAATTCTACTTTTGCTGCATACACAAATTTTGATAAGTCTCCATTTAGTTGAAAATATTTTAATTTTTTTGTTGAGATTTATTTTTTGACTAATGTTATTTAGAAGCATGCTGTTTAATTTCTATGCATTTTGGTGTTTTCCAGTTGTCTTTCTGTTATTGATTTCTAGTTTAATTTTATTGTGAGCTGAGAGCAGACTTTGTATGATTTCTATTCTATTTAGGATTTTCAAAAAGGTCATTAAATAAGTATTATTCTGTGTTTTCATGAATATAATTCTGTGCTTGGAAAATTTCCTAAGACCTCAAAAACAAATTAATTAAAATTTATCTTGTAAGTTATCTATAGTCTATACTTATTTGATGGACATATGTGTTGCCTTGCATTTTATAGAGTATTTAAAGCTGGAGTATTTAGCTACATCCCTTTACTGGCATCATGTCAGTCAGTACTGGGGCTCAATGAATTTTTAGATGTTAAAGGAAAGGACTTAGAGATCAAGTCAGACTTCCATCATTATTAGAGTGATTAAAACAGAGCTCCAATGACATTATATGGTTTTCTAAGGATCTAGAACCATGTCCTGGGTGTCCAGGCTCACTGTCCTTTGTTCCATAAACTATAGTAGATTTTTTCTATCTTTAAAATATTGGACTGCTTTCACAAAATTATATGCTCACATAAATAAAAGTTCTTAAATTATAAATTTAATTTATTCTTGTCAAATATCTTTTATCAGTTTCTGCCCATCACTCCATTTGCCAAGATCTTTTAAAATTCTAATAATGACATCTAATTCATTAATTGTCTTAGTGCTTAGACATATTTTAGCTGTTATATTTATCTTATTTTTTATAGGTAAAATTATTGTCACTTTCCTAGATATGGTTGTTATAACAACAGCAACAACAAAAAGTAGAGGTGGATTTTTGTTTTCTCACGTTCTACTTTCTGAACATTATCGTTATTTACAGAATCACCTGCCTGATGATTCACTTAACCTCTTCCCCCTATTAACATGGATATATCAAGTTAGAACACTTTCTGTAAAATACCTCTTTATTTGAGAAAAATAAAGCATGTTAGCATTGATCTTCAATGTTATTAGGATAACATATTGACCCAGGATTACAGTTTATCAGAAATGTTACATAAAGCGTTAAAGAAAACAGAAATAGATTATTTTTAAGGTTTTTTGTTTTTTTTTCCCCAAACTAGCCATGCAAAAATATAGAGTTTCAAAAGGTAATAGTATGTTGATTCTGAATTTATGGCTAAAAAACTGTGCAAATTATCTCAAGTTCTTAATGATTCCAAGTCAAAAAGTAAACGTGCTTTCAGAGAAAATACAACTCTGCAGTGACCATATTTCACTATCAAAATGATCTGAATAATGCCCTCTAGTTAAATCTGTACCTCAAATGTATAGGTAAAGTAAAAGCATAAATATTTGTCAGTGAGTAGAAGCATTGGTAAGTGTTTTAGTTAACAACCAGAAACTTGTAGTGATGGCAAATAGCTTCCTCATCTAATGTTAACATGTATCAATGGTTAGTGATTATCAGGAGTGCTCTATTGAGAAGGAATTTGTGGCTATACTTTAGTTCCAGGAAAGGGTGCCATAATTGTTACTGATGACCGACAAATAGAGGGGAGCGGTGAGATGTGATGTCTAATAGGTTTGTAAACCTCCACATAGCCAAATCTGAACTCCTGCTTGTCTCTGATTCCCTCACACCTAAACTGTTCTCCTACAGGTTTTCCTACTATCCATTAGGGAGTTCTATTGGCTGCAAGTTAAAAAACACACATCCAGAACCTAAATACTTACCACCTGTGCTACCTTAGACTGAGCCATCATCTTCTCTCACCAGGAATAACACAATAGTGTCCTGAGTAGTCTCAATGGTTTCCTGTTTTCTCATTCTCCTGAAGCCCATTATCAATACAGCAGCAGGATTGATCTCTATAAAATGATTACATGTTGGCATTATTGAACCATGTCATTCTTGTACTCAAGCTCTCTTGATGTCTCCAGTCTTCATTTGTAAAAGACAAAATTCTTATGATGGCAGATGAGACTCCTCAAAATTTCAGCCCCCACCCCAGTTCCTCTTACTTATTCTGCTCTAAGTATGCTGGCAGTAAAGCCTTTGTTCTGGATTTTCATTCTGCCTGCCTTTCTGCCTTCTTTCTTTAATTCACATAATTAACACCCCACTTTCTTCTAAGTCATTGATCAAAAGGCTCTTCCTTCACCAAGTCCACCATAGCAGTTGTATCTAAAGTTAAAATTTGTTCCATTTCTTTTTCTCTACATTATTAATTCCTCTTACCTGGTTCCAGTTTTTTATACACTATTGCTTTCTAATGTGCTATATAATTTATTATTTATTGTGTTTATTAAATTTTTTCTCCCTCAGTGAGACTGTGAGCTACATAACAGTGATTTCTAATATATCCCAAAGGTTCTAAGTCAGTACATTCTAAGGTGCAACCTAGGCATTCATTAACAATCTTCCTAAGAATTTGTCACTACTGGTAGAAACTTCAAGAGAGCAGACCACATCCTCTTAATAATTAAAGTATTAAAATTTCAATGAATTTTTCAGGTACTAAGTCAAACAGAAACTAGCTATAACACCATGTCGACCTTGTGAAAATTAGAAACATATGAAATATATTCATGGCACTATCTGTCCTATACCTGGCCAGACTCAGCAAAGTCAGTAAATAATAAGACTTTTCATCACTGAATCCTATTACCCTATATTGAGCCCTTTCTTTTTGTAGAGACATTGGGAGTGCAGTGGATTGAATGCAGGGGTGAAGTTAGATAGATTTACATTAAATTCCTGGCTCATTTACCAATTATAAGACCTTTAGCAAGTTGACTCATCTACCATGAGTCTCTAATTTCGTATTTGTAAAATGAAATTGATCATGTAATTCTTATTTTATAATGAAGGTAAAATGAGAAAAAACATTGAACCACATATAGTACAATGCCTGGATATAATAGATACTTAATACACAAGAACAATTTGTTATAAGAAATTAAGAGTTTTAGATAAGATTCACAGTTTAAAAGACATTTTATAATATATTATCTCATTTGGTCATCTCAATATTACTGTGGAATGAGTTTTGCCTAAATCTGTTGACTTTAACAGCCTTTGTGCCTCCAAGTAAAATTTTTGAGGTAACTAAAAATATATTGAATTAAATTGTGTGAAAATATACTAAAATGGAAACAAAGTACCTAAATTCATATTAAAGGAGGAGATTTCAAACATAATAACCACATAGGCTAAATATTTATATTATATTGCATTTTTTATTTAGAGCCCACTTTCCTGGAATCTGAAACGAATGGGCTACATGATCATATGTCAATTATTTAAAAAGATATGCCGATTTTGTTGTTGTTATAGAGCTCGCTTTACCAAACTAAACTGTAAAGATTTTCATTGCATTGGATTCATGTAAGAAATATGGGACGACATTAAAAAAAAGTATTCAAACATCACATTGCAAAAATTGCAGAAGGAATGTATGTTAGAAGGTAACTTAACATAAATATGTCTTACAGAAGACTAAGATAAGGAGGTCTTATTAGTTGATAAGATAGGATTTAGATCAAATCAAGAAGTAGATAGAGACCATAAACCTTTAGACTATCAAGATTGTATGCTATTTCTCTTAACCATGGAGATTAAGTCTTATGGTTTAGTTATCAATGTAAAAAGTAGCAAGTGAGACAATTTATTATAAAAGATGATGAACCAGAGCTGTAGTCTCACCCAAGAAGTCAAGCTTCTCTTACCCAGGGGAAATGCTGGAAATAAACATGTTCTGGCTCAGCATTTCTCATAGCCAAGTCTATTGTTCTTTGGTCAAATACATTCATCGAAGAGGAAATGTTTGTAGAATGTCATAGCACTCAGTGAAGAAACCTTACTGGTTATTGATCACCCTTGCTTCTCAAAATGCTTAATACAATTGTTAATTTGTTTTAGTATTTTCTATTAAGAATAGTGACAAAAACAGGAATAAGAATATAACACAGATGCATATTAATAAAAACAAAATGAAGCATAGTATTTTTGTAAGGTATAACATGATGTTTAATGTTAAGATCATTATTTTTTTTTTAATTTATCAAATTATAAAATTAGGATCCTCTGATCTTTGTGCCAAGCTCTAGAACAAATAATGTGATTTTTAAAAATAGCTCTCATAAAAGTTGAAATATGTGTTAAATTCTGCTTCATTATTTTGGGGAATCAGTTTTTAAATATATAAGATCTTAAAAATTTCTTACTAGCATCAGAATATTTAAAATTAAAACTGTAGGTAAACTTTAATACTGCATTTTTACCGGGATATTATTATCAGAACAGCATGTTTTAAATATAGAATCAGAGAGAGAAAAGCAAGGGATCTGCACTTTACCTTTTGACAATGGCAGAGATACAATGACTTTTTATTATGATATGTGTATTTCTCAAAGTCTTGTCAAATGTTCGCTCCATCATTAACATCGAACAGAAAGTAGGATGGCTCATTTATGTGATTATTGGTTTCCTTATGTGTTAGCAGAATAAAATTGTTCTATTTAGCATTATTTCATGCAAATAGAAAAAAACATGTTGCTCCTGAAAAAATATACAGATTAAATTTGTATTTCAGCATTTTTATTTATTAATCATATTATTTTATTAATCATATGTATCAGAAAATTTTTAAAAATATTAATATAGGTTAATATTTTATATTTCTCCTCATAGTAATTTGCTTTTAAATTTATTCATTCCAGACATCAGGCATTGTTCTAGGCACTGGGGATACTGTAAAAAAAAGAGAAAAGAAAAGAAAAAAAAAGAAAAGAAAAGAAAAAATGTTCTGATTTTGTGAAACTTTCATTCTAGTGGGAAAAACAGACAATAAATAAGTGAACAATAAAACCTGTTGAGTAGTTAGTGATACAAAATAAAATAATGTAGGTTAAAGTGAATATTGGTGATGCGTTTTGGATAGGGCAATTGAAGAAGTCCTCTCTGAGAAATTATCTGAATAATGTGAAAAGACTGGCTAAGGAAAACTCGGGAAGAAAGACCATCAGAAGAATGGAGATGAGCATTTTTGAAAGAGAAGGCAGTGAGAACAGAAGAATGGTGAAGTTAAGAATATTTTGGACAGATTATACTGGAAATGCCTATTAATTATCTGAGTAGATATATTAAAATATATTCAAGACAGATAACGAGTGGAAATACAGAAATCAATTGGAAAAAAAGAAACAATAATATGTTTATAAACAGGATAATATAATTATTAGCATTATGGCTTAATGAATAGATATAAGAACAGGCCTGCTATTACCTACTTTCAAACATTTTTCTATTTATGCTATTTGGTTCACCTTTTGTACTAAAATTTAGTGCTGTTGATGTTACATTATTTTTTTCTATAAAGATCTGTTATTTTAGTAAATATAGATAGATTAGACAGATAGATAGATAGATAGATAGATAGATAGATAGATAGATAGATAGATACATACATACATACAGATACAGATGGTTTGCTTGTAGAACTACCAGGAAATTAATCCCTGAATAATAAATAAAAATAATTCCTAAGTAGTAGGGATTATTAGATGGTAATGGGTTATAGGTAAAAATGTTTTCGTTTGATTCTTCCTAATTCATTTCATTAGTATATTTGATTATGTTCTCTTCTTTCTTAGCTCTCCAATCATTTTTCATTGTTTCAGCAATTAGCATTCTATGGAAATTTGATGTGAGAATTTTGCCCTCAGTTTTTTAAAACAAACACAATGAATGAAAATACAGAGGACTCTAATGAAAAGAATGAATATTTATTTAGAGTAAGTGTTGCCAATATCTGTTAATAGCTCTCAAATGTATTTTGGTATGTATTGCTTCATTATTAAAAATAGCTATGTCAGATACATCTGGAACTCAGGAACAGGGAAGAGATATTCCTGAGTATTCTTTCCGAACAATGCTAAGCTTACCTTCTTAATAAGAACTGTTTTGCAGCTCTGTAGAGGCAGAAGTTAATTTGAAAATTTTTGACTAGTAGAAACACAGGTTACAGTTTATGGCCCTATTGGACATAAACAAATTTTATATATAACCTAAAAAATCTATCCTAATATTTCCTATGAACACCTCATTTTTCAAGTGCTCTTTTGGCCATTTTTAACATCTTACTAGTTACATCACTAATCAAGTAGAATAAAAATTTTATACTTTTTCCTCTAAAAATCATATGAGAGTTATTGTTATGTCTGTTTTGATTTTATGTTAACCAAATATACCACAGGAAGATATTACGCCTGCCAAAATATTTTAACATGTAGTACCAAACATCATTATGTAATTGCAAAGCATAGAAGAAAATAGCCACCTCCACATTTTGAGTAGTTACTTTAAAGTACTCTTTAGTATATAAAATATTTAATATGTCAATATAACATTAAGTGATAGAAAAGCTAGACCATTTTAAGATGATACTTTCAACATTGTATAAAAAATGCAAACATGTATTAAATTTATATGCTTCATTTTAAAGGTAAAACTGTACATATTTAAAATTGTACAAATATTTTATTTTCAAAATTACTTAAAAACATGAATGAAAGCATACATAATAAAACATGTATGTGGTAAACTTTTGTAGTTAAAGTGTATAGAAATCATTTTGTGAAGAACATAACCTGAGGTCTGAGGAAGCACTGAGGTGTTCTGACAAAATTACATTGTTAGGAAGTATAACATATCTATATATTCATTCATAGAAAACATATTTAATGAGGGTCAAGTACAGCAAAGGCCTTTCTTAAACCCTGTCAAAAGTAATGGAATAGAAGGGCATAAATTCTTTCCACAATAAGTTTTTACTTATAGTATTCATTATTATTATAGTTGGTCTTTATTGAGTAACTGCAATATGCTATGTACTCTGCAAGGTACTTAACATGATTTATCATATTTAATTTTATGGATGAGAAAATGAAGACTCAGAGAGGTTAAGTAACTCAAACAAGCTATTACAGTTTGTAAGTGGCAGATCCATCTTATTCCATAACCTTGCTCCTTCCACTATGCTATCATGCCCTCTCTCCATCTAAAGAAGAGAGGTCTATGTGTATGTGTGTGTGTGTATGAAACTATATTCTATGGCAGAATATTCTAAATTTGAAAGTTGCACAAAGGTCTCTGGGAATTCATAGAAGAATGTATATGTTTAGGTAGAAGAATTAGCAGATATTACTTAACAATTGGGATTTGACCTAAACCTTGATGACATATAGTAGTTTAATTTTTTGAGCTAAGAACAAGAGAATTTAGGATGAAGAAAAATATTGTTAGTCAAAAGATCTGTTTTAGAAATGCTATGTAGCCCAGTTTAACTTTGAGTGTTGGTGTCTGTTGAAGAGGTATAGAAAATATATTGGTGACTAATCATGGCGAGTTCTTAATGTATATTAAGAAACCAGAGGCAGAAGGGCGGGGTAGGGGGTGGTGATTATTGGAGTATTACAGGAGAGGATGCACTTGAGTGGCATATAAATATAAAACAAGAGGCCTATATTTAAACCGAATCCAAAAGTAGAAAGAATTGTCAGCTGGAGGGACAAAGAATACATCTAAAGCTTTGAGTCTGGAGGACTGGTAAATGGTAATACAATTAGAAAACATGAGACTACTAGGAATTACTACCCTGTTTCCCTATGGATCTTTGCTCTACTTTACCACCTGTCACATCACATTATTTGTTTCTCAACTATCACTTGTGCAAGGACAAAGGCTCTGTCCTACTCATCCTTGTATCCCAGATGGCAAGCTCAGTGTCCCTATTGAGGTAGATCACTGCTTATGGAATGAATGAACAAGGATGATGAAGCCAACCTGAGGCCAAGGAATTAAACTGCTCATCCGACATTTACACGGATATCTCACTGGAATTCAAAATCTAATATTAATGGTTGGAAGAAAATACAACCGTAGGTGTATAGTTGGAAGTCAATTGCATAGGAATTATAGTAGAAATGCTGAAAGTGCTAGATGACCAGTAAGGAGAAGAAAGCAGAAAGAGAAAAGAGATAAAGATAGAATGTAAAACTCTTTGAGCATTTCTATCATTTATGGTTGAGGTAAAGGTTGGGGATGGAGGGAGAGACACTGCCTTAATTTCGGCTGCTATATGTAAAAAATATTATATAGACTAGGGGATTTAAACAAACATTTTTATTTATTGCAGTCTAGTACCAGCAGAGTTGATGTCTGGTGAAGGTCTGCTTCCTGATTTGCAGATGGCTGTGTTGTATCTTCACAAGGTGGAGAGCAGAGAGAGGGAACTGTCGTGTCTCTTATAAGTGCACTAATCTCATTCATGAAAGCTCTACCCTCATAACCTACTTATTTCCCAAAAGCTCCTGTCCTAATGCTATCACTTTCAGAAGTAGAATTTCAACATATGAATTTTGGAGGGACATAAATCTTCACTCCGCAATGAACACCACAGAAGATTTTAAAGAAACTATTAAGCAGGTGGGGAGAGTATAGAAGAAAGTAGTCTCCCAGAAACCACAGTAGGAGAGTTTCAAATACTATAGCTATTATGATTACAGACTTTAAAAAAATATTTGGGTTTGAACACTAGAAGTTCATTACTGACTACTGAGTCTTCAAAAAATCAAAATGCAAAGAGTTAATGAGTAAGTTGAGCTGATAAAGAAGCATATTTTATCTTACTTTCAGTGGTAAAAATCAGACACATTAGAATGGTGGTACCATGTGTATGGTTGGTATGAAAATGAGAAATTACAGAGTTCAATGATAGGCTGATTTTCACTTTATTCATTTGGTGAGGGAAACTTTTACTTCATTGATTTTTCAGTGCTAAACAAGTCGAGTTTGCCTGTTCATTAGAGCTTGCTTCATTTCTTTTCAATTCACTTTTTCATCAATTTGGCACTTCTGTATATTAGGGCTCTGCTTCATAGTAAGTGCAATTCCCACCTATTGATGGATGTGACATACCCACTCTGAGATATGAAAGAGTATAAAATGCAATATCATGGGAACACAGATGCAAATTTACTTGCATAGACTGAATGGTTGTTTAGTTTCACTGTATTTATCAAAGCCCTTGTAGAATCATTCTTATATCAAGATATGAAATAACAATAAATATTAAGGACATAAAGATCTATACTTCAAATATTTATTTGTACACAATAAAAGAATAAGTACAGGTCCCTTAGCTGACTCTTAACAAATTTTATTGGGCATGTATATTATATCATAACCATAAAGGAGCTCAAGAAAAATTAAATGAGCTAATTCTGCACTATTTACGAAGGGAAATTTCCCAATGAATTCATTGGGAATTTTGACTGAGAAAAAACTGAAATAATCAGGTGTTTTTTCTTCCAGAATGTCCCCATGGTAGTATAAAAAGTAGTTTTTTAATACTTAAGTACTAATGTATTTCTGTATGAAAAGTCACCTCTTTTCAAAGAGTGTAGATGGTGCCTTAATCATAGCACAACTGCTATGTAGCTTACAATGTGAATTATGGCTTCAACCTACTGCTATTAACTCTACTTGAGGGATCAGTGTTATGATAAACTAGCTTTTTTATTATTATTATTATCCTAAGAATTGCAGTCAGTACATAATTTTGGCAGAAATATGCCATCAGAGACAAACTGGTATATCAAATATACTCCTGGGTACGAATAAATTTCTTACCCTAATCTAAGAGAAACATTGTGTGTCCTAACTTAAAGATGCAATCTGGGACATGTTAAGAAAGCTTTATGCCAACGCCCAGGCCTTTCCTCAATTCACTGGCACTCAAGGATTTGGGACATACTGAACACTGGCATTAGGGCATAGTGGAAGAATGTTAACAACCAATAAAAGAAAATGAGTCAAGATTATCTTTTTGCTAAATTTGAAGAGATTGTTTATTTTCTCAGATCTTTTAGAGTTATAATTGTTAGAAACTTTTTGAACAAACTCACTTTCATGCTATTCAAGGATTAAATTCTCTTCCTTTTTAATCAGTAACAGATATGTGCTCAAAATAAACCATGGTGTGTTATTATCAGTAACTAACCTGAATGTATTTTTTTAATTTACCATCTATACCTATGTAGAAACCACTAAAGATAAAAATGCAGATGGAAAATCCCCAGTCTTTCACTACCCTTAAAATAAGGATTTAAAATATACATCTTTTTGACCTAGAAGCAGGAAATCAAACCTTATATTTAAAGTACAGTATATTGTCATATTTCATTGTTTATTATACTGCAAAGTAAAACATGGAATTTACTCAACATATTAGTGCACCTACACACAAAATCTGAACTTGAGAGTGGCAAAGTTCAGAAACTAGTCATGCTGGGCAAATGATTTGATGTTATTAATTGATTATTCAAAAAATAATAGAAGTTGTGATCCTCTCAATAGTCTTTTCTAATTTCATGGGTATTATTTTTCTTTTATAGTCCTGCTTTGATCAATCTGAAAAGCCATTACTGAAACATGCTATTTACCAGAAAAGAAGATCAATAACACCCTTTGAATGAAATTCAAATCATATTTTGTGTTGTATGATTTAAGTCTTTAGGGTGTGGAAATGACTTTTTCCAAAACAAATTTTGAGACAGAAAATCTTCTCTCTTTTGAAACTGAGGGAAGATACATGAATAATTGTCCATGTATTATATGCAAAGGAGTTACATATATGACTGATATGCTATGCAGGTATATTGTAACAATATATTCATCCAAGCAATCTCCCAATCTTGTATAAGCATAGATACTCTTCCTTGTGGTTGGCAGTCACTTATGTGAGGGTGCATTTTCATTTTCTCCCAACCTATTTTACTCATCAATCATTTATTAAAAACTACAATGAATTAGTTAGTAGCTTTAGTGTTGGAGATTCTAACAAGAATGAATCCTGGTCCTGCCTTCTAGGGCTCATGGCCTAGGTATCACACACTTATAAACAAGTAATTAGAGCACTGTGCTACATTAATAGGAAGAGAGATGTAAGCCTGAATCTCCAGGGCCTGGAAATGCCAGAGACTTTTCAGGGGTGGTGGTGGTATGTGGTTCCTGAAAACTGGGTGGGAATTTTCTAGGTGGGAATGGGTATAAGGGCAGAGAAATGGAACAATAGGCAATGGGAACAACTCATAAAAATGCACAAAAAGTTGGAAAACTTAGTCTCATTAAGAAAACTGTTAAACAGCTGTTGGGGTGGGAGTTTGTATGAGATGTGGCATAATTGAGATGGAAGCAGAATCATGAAGTTTCTTCCATGTCATGCTTTGTTTTTTGTTTGCTTGTTTTAAGAACTCTGTTCTTAACACTGGAGACTCTCTGAGAGATTTTTAAGCAAGTAATGTGGCATGATCAGAGTTGTGTTTTAGAAAGAGCGTCAAGGAAGCATGATTCCAGCAATGAATGGATCAGTAATGCTAACAACTGGCCAGGAATTGGGAAAGAGAATTCGATCAAGTTCTGACATGAAACTTTTTTTTTTTGGTACTTTGGAACTAGATGACTAAGTTGCCGAACAGGGAATTCTGGAGAGAATATTGTGAGAAAGGTTGGAGTTTTCCATACTATTTATATTTTATTTATTATTCTGCAATTTAATGCATTAATCACACTTAATGCATTAATCACATTCATGATTACTTTCTGATAATCCCCTATTTTAGTTTATTTATATTTAGTTTATATTTATATATATTTGTGTTTGTATTTAGTTCGTTTTCTTTCACCAAAAAATAACAAACAGCAATAACAAAACTCTACTTGTTGATTAACATTGGTCCTTGAGTTCAAAATAATTCATGTAAGTCAAGGTCTTTATTTTATTTCTAGAATTTAATAGAAATTAAGAAAGGAAAGCAAAATAAATATTATTTTTTTATTTTTATCATAATATGCATTTTATTGAAATAGTTCATATATATAATAATTTTTCTTTTAAATTTTAAACACTCTTCTTCATGAATATTTATAGAGATTTGTTCAAGCAAATAATTTTAGAAAAAGAAATCACTAGTCAAAAATACTACTTTTCATGATTACTGAAATTTCTATCATAGTACTGTCTGGTTTTATATTTTCTTTTTTAAAAACGATATATTCACTGAAAATAAAGTTCCAGCTTCCCCTGACAGATAAAACCAATGTGCATTTTTTTGCCAATTCATTTCTCCTTTTTGCATTGCCCTCTGATATTGCCCTCTTTTTGCATAGTTCTTGGATTTATTAGAATATTTTGTTTATATGTGCCTTGAGGGGAAGACAATTGAATGAATGACAAAGATACATACAGTTCATTGCCAGCAGCTAAAACGTACATCAAGCCTGAGTGAAGTCTAAGAATTCTGCATCCTAAGCTCTGAAAATCTTTTGGCCAAACATAAGCAGTTTTGGGTAGAAGCAGGTGGAAGTCCTTCTGGAGTGGGTAAATACACAAAACTTTTCACTTACAGACCACTATATTTGTTGAGAAGAAAAAAATTACATTGCAAGGAATATATTGTCTGTGAGCAATGCAAATGAATATTTTAATAAATAATAAACAGTCTTAATGAGATGATTGATTTATACATTAACTATGAGTATCCATAGCAATTAATCTCAGGCAAAAAAGACATAGAAAAATAGGATAGGCATGCTTCCACAGTTTGTTTTGTAGGCAAAGTACCTTGCATATTGAAAGGCATTCAAGTTTTGTACAAAATTTCAATCAATATTTTAAATTTTTATAGGATCTATATTATATATAGAAAGACAAAATGCAATTTGGGTAGAATATTTGTAGCACACAGTTTGGTAGAAAATGTCCCAGTATCCTTGTAAACAAGTTTGTTATAATTTCTTAAAATTGTATTTAGAATTAGAAAACATTGTTGAATCCAGTAAAACTAAACCATGAGATCTCAATTTCCTGATTTAAATACAGTAAAATGTTTTCCATCACAGCCTTAAATATTTCATTTTATTTAACAGTGACTTTTTAAAAATGTATTTTGGAGTAATTTCAGGAATTATAAATTATAGACCATATAATAGAGTTCAGGACTTTAGGGTAATAAAGACCTGGATTTAAATCCTGATTCAACCACTTAAATCCTGATTCAGTCACTCCTTTACTGGGCCATCTTTGTTAATTAACTTAATTCCTCTAAACTTCATGTTCTTCATCTGTGAAAAGGGACAATAATATTTAATCCACAGAATTATTAGAAAGGTTGAATGAGGAAATGTCTATATGATTAACTGCAATAGTAAAACTCAATAAATGACTGCTGTTATCATCATCATCAAAGATTTACTGAAAAGACCAGGCTCTAAAATTTCTTAATCTTTTCTGGGAAATAGTTTAAATTAGTTACCTAATGTTGAATCAAAGTAAAAAGAACTATCAAACTTAAACGGTATAGGAATAACATCAAGATATGTCCTGTAAATTACCGTGGTACTTAGCTGAGCAAGTGCTATAACAGTACAGTCAGTTAAAAAAAAAAAATCATCTTCTGATTTTTGAAAAATTCCAGTGACTATTATAATAGTCAATCCAACCATGCCTATATATAAAAAATCATTTTCAGGGCAATGTATTTTAATTGCTGTTGGAACAGTCTCTTGAAAACATAACTATGCATGAATCGAGTTGTCTTATTTGTCTTTAAATATTTTTTCCCTACATGTGTAGCAAAATATATGTGGAGAGAACATCCAAAACAGACAAAAAAATAACTGTGCTAGTATTTAGACCATTAACACTGAAAGGAAATTCTTTCCCTTCCCCTCTGAACGTTCCCTGTGTTCAAAAACAAACAAACAAACAAATAAATAACAAAATGCAACAGTTTCCTAGAAAAGCTGCTTTCAATGGGTATAGACAAATAATTTGAGAAACAACCAATTTTCACATTTAGACATTAAAGCTATTTGCAATTGCATACCATACAATTTTTTCTCTTCTTCAAATTGAACTTTCAGTTCTGCATAATTTTAAAGAAAAGCAGAGAAAACAAAGTAGATGTGTGTATATGTGTATGTAACTTCTCGGATTAAATTCCCAATTAAGGAAGTAAACAAAAAAGTAAGAAAAATCTCTTTTTCCCCCCATAGCCAAGTTGAATAGAAATACATCTTAAATTTGAGGGAAGGGGTTGTGATTGATAGCTGAAGCAATCTTTCTTAAGCTGAGAAATGATAGTCGTGACTCCAGATTCATCCTAGTCCTCACTTCTCTCCTCCACATACCATCATAACAATTAACAGCAGGGCAATTAAAATCAATGCAGAATTACCTGAAGGACCCTGCTAAAAATCCCTGAGCTCCATCTTGCTGCAGGTAGGGGGAAACGGCCTTACTTTGGAAGAAACTGCCTCCGGTCCAGTGAACAGAGAAGAGCTTAGTGGGGAAGAAAAAAGCTCTGGAGCCAGACTGCCTACATTTGCATTTTTGTTCTGCCATTAGCTAGGTGGATGAGCATGGTCCTCTCAGGAAAATTTTCTGCCCCAATTTTCTCATTTGTAAAATTAGGTAAGAGTAGTACTTTTTATCATGGAATTGCTATAGGATTAAATGAAGTAATCACATGTATATGCTTTGAATACTTACTACCTGGCACATAGTACTCAATAAATGTTAGTTCTGATGGTTGGGTATACAAGGAGATCTGCTCTTATGGGAGCCAACTAAAGTCTTAAGCTAGATACTTATTTAGATAATTCTTGACCTGGGAAGGTCAGAAATTCCAGACAGTGCTCTAGACCTGAATGTCATATGCATGCATTGACTCATCCATGACTGGGCGTAGAGAAAAATGGATAGCTAACTAGTGTGTTAAAAGTACTGGGATTATAATAATCTGTTACCTCAAATAGGTACAAGATGAAGGAAATGATGCCTGTATATCCTAAAGAGTTAATGTAGGGTTAGAGTTCACTTTTACTTCTTCAAACTTGGCAGATCAGCATACAGAAATGGGGGAAATACTCAGTCAAAAGGTTTTCTACAATATTTGTTAGATCTGCTTCTTGTCCCATGCCCATTTATATTTCTTTTGAGTTTTTAAAATTTGATTTTTATTTTCACTAGTGTATTACACAGGAAACATCCTTTTACTCTTCCAATTATCCCTTTTATTTTATTTTTGAAAATGTATTATGTTATCCTCTCTTCTGAGATACTGAGGTTGAGAACTAATGTCATTAAATATCATTTAAAAAAGAACCCTTTTCTGTCTTCAGGCACATTATCACAAAAGAAAAGAAGGAAATGATAAAGCAGAGTTTTTCTAGGGCGCAATGAGATGGCATTAAAATGGCACACACTTCAAACTGGGAATGCAAAATGACTGAAAAGAACTGAGATATAAGACATAAAAGATGTTTCTAATCCATTTGTGTCCCACTAATGTTGCTGATTGATATTTCCCCATGTATATGTAATCCTTTTTTTTGAAAACTCAGTCCTCCAGTAGAGAAAACAAGGGCCAGCTGTTACAGTAATCTTGGCAGATGCGGACAATCTCACTTCTAAAAGAGTATTTCCAACCAGCCCTCTAGCCTGAAGGAAGATAACATTTCACTGGTTGCCTGCCCTTTATTTGGGAACCAGTTTATGCAAATCCTGTAGAGTGACCCCATGTGGCAGTTTGAAATGCAAAACATTTAGAAAGAGAGAAAGAGACACTACAATTTGTACTTTGATATAGCATAGAATTTCATCAGGAAAGAAGTTGGAGGAGAATTAAAAATGAATTCTGGACTTTTATGATGAGGTTTCTATATCTTTCTTTTTAAAATTTACACTATTCTCTTTACATAGCTCATTAACATTAGTCCCCAGCCCCCTCAAGAATTTAATAATAATAATAATAATAATAATAACAACAACAATAATAATTCTGCCTATCTAATATTTTATTTTGTCATATTGTAAAACATTCTTTTAAATAGATTGAAACTTTACAACCAGTGACATCAGATATCATTGTAGGAGGCCTCAGCCTCTGTTTCCCCACAAACAACAATAATTATACAGCAATCCATGAACAAAAATCATACTGGGAGAGCTCAGGAATCTGTAGAGGAGCAAAACAAACAAACAAACAAACAAACAAACAAACAAACAAAAACACTGAGATTAACTACACATAAAGAGTAAGAGAAACAATTTTATTTTGCCTGCCTCATCCCATCCCCCAGGCTGGAAGTGCTCAGTGCCAAGAGGGAAGTCCTCAACATGAGAGAGTCCCCCTCACAAAGAGAAGGAGAGCAGGGTAAATGGCGAGATTGTCCAGCCTTTCAGAGCACTGCATGAAGTTCACTGCATGAACTTCAGTTTCACAACATCTATAGATGACATAGTTGAGACATTTGGAGACACTAGGAATAAGAAACAAGGCAAGGCTACCAATGTCAGCTCTGCAGAAGAAGCTTTTGCCAATGAGGGCCTCAACTGCCTTTGTAGACACTGGATTCCCTGCAGCTTTCATCACTGAGGACCCCAGCATGGACGCCAGCAGACTACTCCATGGAGGGCCACAGTGGCATTTACCATAGAGGAAAGCAATAACCAGCACATCTGCCTCAGACCTCCCCACTTCAGATCTGAAGACCCCCTGCAAATTACAAAGAAATACAGTGAGACAGGAAGAGAAGATCTACAAAATACCCAGAAAACAATTAACAAATTGCAATAATAAATCCTTATCTATCAATAATTAAATGTAAATGGATTAAATTTAAATTCTATCAAAAGATATAGAATTGCCAGATAGATTAAAAAAGAAAACAACTTTATGCTGCCTACAAGACACCGACTTCAGCTTTAAAGACACACATTTGCCTAAAGTAAAGGGATTAAAAAACATATTCTTCGTAAATGGAAACTAAAAGAGAGCAGAGGCAGCTATACTTATATCAGACAAAATAGAATTTAAGTCAAAAACTTTAATAAGAGACATATTAGTGATTGTATAATGATAAAAAGATCAATTAATCAAGACAAAATGATAGTAGTACATATATGTGCACCCAGCATCAGAGTACCTAAATATATAAAACAAATCAAATTTTAATGCATCTAAATGGAGAAATACAATACAATAATAGTAGGGACTTCAATATCCCATTTTCAACAGTGGATAGATCGTCTAGACAGAAAATCAATAAGGAAACATGGGACCTGAACTATACTTTAGACAAAATGGGCCTAATACCCAGCAGCAGCAAAAATTCTTCTCAAGCACTTATGAAACATTCTCCTGGATCATGTTAGGCCACAAAACAAGACAACAAAAATTAATTCAAAAAGTATTAAAGACATGAACGTAAGGCCTGAAACCATATAGCTCAGAAGAAAATGAGAAGTAAGCTCTTTGGCATTGGTCTTGACAATTATTTTTGGATTTGACATCAAAAGCAAAGCCAACAAAAACAAAAATTAAAAAAAAAACAAAAAACAAGTGGGACTACATTAATCTAAAAAGATCATGCACGACAAAATAAACAATCAATAAAATAAAAAAAATCAACCTAAAGATCCAGAGAAAATGTTTGTGAACTGTATATCTAATGGGTTAATTTACAAAATGTATAAGGAACTCTTATACTTCTATAGCAAAAAATAAATAACTCAATTTACAAACAGGCAAAGGACCTGAATAAACTTTTTTCCAAAGAATACATATAGATAGCCAACAGGTTTATGAAAATGTGCTCGACATCACTAAACATTAGGAAAATACAAATTAAAGCCACAGTGGGATACTACCTCACATTTATTACAGTTCCTGTTATTAAAAGGACAAGAGATAACAAGTCTTAGCAAGGATATGGAGAAAAAGAAACCCTTGTACATTGTTGGTGGGAATCTAAATTGGTATAACCATTAGGAAAACATTATATACATACATACACATTCTAAATGTGTGATAATTTTCATTATTTAATTACTATTACATAAAATAATCATTTTAATGTGTTTTCTTCACTTATACTTCACTTTACTTACTTCACAAGTAAAATCACTAAGCAGGAGTTTACTCAATATTGTGGTTTAGAAAGTTATTGAATTTTAAATAGTTTTCTTAGACTTGTATTGTTTAATTTATATGCACAATGAATCGTTGTATAACAATAAGAAAAAAAGAACAATTTAAAAGAAAATATAAAAATGATAATTTAGCATGTGGTTAAATTCAATGTTTCTAAAATCAACACTCTTGGGAATTGTGTTAAAAATCACACTTTCTGATTGGTTAGGATGTACCACTGAGTTGGATTTACAGTTACCATCCCTGAGGGGTAGAAAACAAAACAAAATCACATTCTGCAAACACAAAAGAAGGGTAGAAATGGTTGTTAATAAACAATCATAAGGTCAACTAAAAAAATTTTTTTTCTACCCTTATGAGATTGGTAGAAAAACTATTAAGCAATATGCCTTATTTATTATATAAGAAAAATTAAGTTTATATTATATACAAAGATTTTAAATGGCATTTAAGTATTTTTTTAAAATTAAATGCTTAATATAATTTTATAATATACTAATCTGATATACTTTTTTATTATTAGTTATTTATCTTCTACCTTACAAAATTGATAAGTACTTTTAAATTCTAACAGGATCACAAGAGTATATATTACTGTAAAGTGGATTCACAAGTCTTAAAAAAATGGAAACTATTGAGTTTGGAAAGAGTCCATGGGATCTACATTCTAATTAGGGTTCAGTCACTTTAAAAATTATGGCAATTATTATATTCCTTAAATTTGAATCAATTCTCTGAACTGTAAAATGATTACACTATATAGTATCTCGGTAAATGACATATTGTATGTAGAAATACATAGAATAATAACAGACCCTTGGTGGAAGTTACTTGCCTACCTCCCCTGCCCTGTAGATTTAGCTTGGCCACTTCTGCTGGAAGCAATTCTCAGTGCAAGCAAGACTTCATGGATCACCACATCCATGTTGAGCAAGTCTAATTCTCGTTCCTCTGTTGATATGACTGCCTCAGTTAAGCAGTAACTGGAACAGCGTCTGTTCCCCCAAAACTTTCTGTAAATAAGTTTTTGCCCTATTATCTGCTTCTTTAGTAAAGGATCCCTATTATGTCCTCCTGTGAGGGATTTTTATAAAAAGATTCCCTACTGATGCCTCAGTACAGGGATTATTATCTCTACATTTTCATTTTAGTATCTACAGTTAAGCCCACTGTAAACCAACTCTCTGTTTTCTGGGATGACAAATAATCACCTATACTCTTAACATCTCAACTAGCCTACCCACTTCTTTTCTACAGATATTAGATTTATAATCAGATCGATTTGGAGCTAATAGTGTTTCTATCAAATCTGTACTATTTTCCTTTGGAAATTTGTTTTTAGTTCTAGTATCAACTTCATGTCTGTGTGTGTGTGTATATGCACACACAGACTTTATGTGGCTTTCTATATCTATGGCTTTATATATATATGTCTGGCTTTATATATATATGGCTTTATTTTTCCATGTTTAAATTTGAGTCTTTTTTTTATGTTTAAATTTGAGTCTTAGTCCCTCTCAGGTCAGATATTCTCTGACCAGGTTTATCCTTGATGAAGAAATAATAGTATGATGAATATATCCATTCATTAATTTATTCCTCATTTTTTTTTTCTGAACATACTATGTGCATCATACTGTATGTAGTAAGGACTTCAGGAGATAATGGACAGACATGACATACATTTGAACGTTAAGGTAAAATACATAGCTAAAATGTAAAAGCTGCCACAAATCGGTCAAAAAAAATAAAATAAACTAGTGTTTACAGTAGGAAGTATAACGTAGTAACTCTAAAAGTCAAGAAAGACATTTTGATACAAGAAGGCATAAAACTGGATTTTGAAAAGTGATTACATCTCAGGAAGCCATGAAGATACAATTAAAACGTACAGAAAAAGGAAGTAGTATTTTCAGAGATTTGGAAAATAAAATAATCATAGCTTCTCCATCCTTGTGGATGTCATTTTAGAAGCATGGATGGTAGAAGATTAGGGACAGCATACAAAGGAAAACAAGCTTTATAGTTTGTATGATGTCATTGCAAGTTTTTCAGATGAATGAAGCTGAAAGTATTTATCACTGCCACTGGTATAATGCATAGTTTAAGCCATCTATACTCAGCTGTAAACTCCTTCAAGATTAAGACATATTTCATTTATCTTTATTTCCTTGTGCTATTAAATGAATGTTAGCTTAATGAATAGAAAAAAAAAAACAACAACAACAACAGTAGTGCTTACTTGGATATATTTACAGACAGGGTAGACTAGGAGATGGGATATAAATCAAGAAGGCATCACAGCTCACTACAGAGGACTATATCAGAGGAAGAGCCTGAAAAATCACTTGGTCTTTAAGGATTTGGGTAGACCTTGTTCAAAACTGAACCTTGTAGGAGACTAGGATGTCTCCCAGGTAATGTAAGACTTCAAAGTGAAAGAGATGAAGTATGAATAAGAAATTTGATATCATTACAAGATTCAGAGGATCATCTAGCATTTACTTATCAATATTTTTAACATTAACACAAATTATGTAAATGATTTGTTAGTAGTCCAGAATTTATCCATTCCTTTTTTTTTCAATAAATATTAAGTAATGTGATGGAAAAATTTAATTTACTTAAGAAACCAAGGTAAACGGCTCATAAGTATGGGGTCTTCCTTTACAACTATGTTGAACACCAACTCAACAAGGATAAACATCACATACAACTATTTTGAGTACATGGCTATGAAAAATTTTCTGAACAAACTTTACCTTG
>NW_024349519.1:23672474-23694154 GCF_902729225.1 Pteropus medius
TTATCTAAAATATTGCTAATATGCCCTAGTTTATTCCTTCCCCAAAATAGGTTTACCATTTTAGGTACTAGCGTAATGAACTCTGTATAATTATCTGCAAATGCCCTTTCTCAATCCCCACATTGAAAAAATATAGGACAAAATATATTATTTTCCTTAAATTTAAAACATAAGCTTTTACTATCGTCCATTGAGATTTAATGTCTTTGGGTTGAATTCACAGTTGCCCTCTATATTACAAAAGCATTTCCAAAGAGACTGTGGAAGCAACTGTTATTTTCCCATTGTCACACTGTCTCTTTAATAGTGATAGTTTAAAATTAATGCTTCTCCAGCTTGACTGGGGACATTAGTCAAACCAAGTGAAAATGACATTTCCCCAAGATGCTGAATCTGCCTTCATCTCTGTTTTCCTATATTTACACCCCAATTATTCTTGAAAATAAAATTAAATTTACAAGAAAACAAACCGTATTTTAACTCTTTACTTTTCGGTAATGTGACTTTCAGACTCTCACCTTTATAATCACTTTTCTTTGGAAATCTATTTCTCCTTGATTATTTTCCTATTGACAATATTTTAATTTTTTAGATTAAAAAATAAAAGACCTTCTGAATTTGAAGTACATATATATAATTTGCTTTCAAAACCACAAGAAGACTCATGTTCTAGAAGTGGTCATAGCAATCCAGCCTCTTTCCTTCTCAGGGCATTCTTCCAGGGATGTAAGGCAAATATCCCCCCAGGTGGCAAAACACTTTCGTAAGGCCCCCTCTCCTGTCTCATGAAGCTGTATACAGGATGCATAGTTGTAAGCTCTAGTATTCTAAATAAGAACATTTTCTCGTTGGCAATATTCTCAAAAAAACATGGTTCAAAGGACATCTCATGGGTCAAAAGAGCATAAATAATGGTTTTATAGTCTTTATAGTGTCTAAGAGAATAAGATCCTAGTTCCCTATTCTAAATGCTCAACACTTTCAGTACCTTAGAGTCATCATCTTGAAATAAGTCTATCTTTTATAATCTGTGGATAACTAATATCTATTGTACATGGGAAAATGTAAATTTTAAAGCATCAGGGCTATAAAACCAAAAATTAGGCACGGTGTGTTTATAAGGAGCTTTCTAATGCCCAGTTAAATTATTACTTTGTGTTTTGTACATTGTCCTTCACTTTATGAATTCCACTATCATTCCTATTGTATTTTTTATCATTCTTGTTTTAAATATGCATGTTTGTATTTACATTATTAATCCAAATTTATTTTACAGTCTTATGAACTCATTCTTTTTCTTTTGTGTTGGACATAAATAAAATCTGTTTTTATATCTATAACATTTTTCTCCTCCTAGATTGATAGCTTGTTTCCTAAAATCAAAGAAGAGGTCCTGTTTATTTCTCTTTATGTCATTCTTTCATTGTGGAGCACTCAGAATTTAACCATAGTCATCTCCAACCACCTCCGTCCAGAGATGTGCCAAGATCCAGGCTTCACCCAGCTAACTGCACCTTCAGTGAAACTAATCATTCTCTCTGGGTTCTGATAGATATTTGTTTTAATCAGGTTAAGCTACTGTAAGAAAATATGAAAGACTAGACAGTTTAAACAACAGACATTTATTCTCACAGTTCTGGAGGCTGGGCGGTCCAAGACCAAGGTGTATGATAATTTGGTTTCTGGTGAATCCCTCTTTCTGGCTTGTTGACAGCTATCTTCTTGCTTTGTAGTCACATCGCAGAGTGAGAGACATCTCTTTTGTGTCCCTTCTTATAAGGGCACTAATCTTATCAGGAAGGCTCCAGGGTCATGGCCTAATTACCTCCTACAGATTACTTCACTACTTACCATCTCCAGACACTATCACTTTAGGGGTTAGAGCTTCAATGTATAAATATTAGAGGGACACAATTCAATTCATAGCAATATCAATTTCTCTAAAATTAGTGCATGCCATATAAGTAATTAGTAAATGATATAGAGCTGCTGGGAACATTCTTTCTTGATCACTTGTTCATTCTTACATCAATTCATTTACTTAATTAGATTAAAATTCTAATACTTATTGATGTTTTGGGTGTTACCACCATCTGCTCTCATTTACCATCAGATCTCATATAACTTGTGCCTTCAATGCCTTAACACAAAGAGTGATTAATGTAGGTAATCCAATGTTGACATCAAAATTGGGAGATAGACATGTCAGAGAATTAAACCATATCCTCTGCTAAAGATAAAATCTACACATGTCCCTGGAATTTCATGTGCCTGGAATATTTATATTTTTATCATTAAACATGTGTCTTTTCTATTTGTTTATCTATAAAACAAATATATTTTAATGTATTTTATATTAAATATGTTAAAATATGTACTTATATTTTAAACATATTTTAGTATTATATTGTGAATTGTGTTGGATACTGAGAATAATAATAATAAATAAGACAATCCCTTGTTTTCAATGGAGTCATTGTCTCTTAGAAAAGAAATCTATAGAAAAATAATTATAAAGTAATAAATTTTAATATTCATATTCACAAGTAAATTTTACCAGCAATTTTTATTAATCAATATATTTTATATATTTTTTACTTTTAATTTATTTTATTTTGTGCTTTTATTTTTAAGTTTTAAGTCTTTTCTTTGTGTAACAGTGGATGGCCAAAAGAAAATAATATTAGCGTATTATTATTAGGTGGTAGAGTCCCATGTATTCTATATTTCTCACCCTGGAGAAATAAAATTGGCTCTAATGTAGCATGATAATACTTCCAAAGATATGTAAGGAAAATTCTTCTTACTTATATTAAAAAACACATGGAGAATATTATACTTAAATAAGGAGTCTTGATATTTCACTATTATAGAAAGCTATAAGAACCCAAATCACGGGACTTGTTTTATAATGTCTGAGGCATAAGGAATAAACCAAACAAAATAGTTCAGCTGTTTCAGGAACTAGACTATCTCAAACGACCTCAAGATTACAAATATTTTGACTTCAAAACTTTATCTTTCTTCGATAAGATGCTTCTGCTGCCTCTCCATCATTGCCGTATAGGATGGGCTGACAAGACCAAAAAATGTGTCTATGCTGTTCTAAACTTCTTGTTGGATTCCTGAAATCTATGCTGGCCTCTGAAGAAAATGTCTTCTGTTAGCATCTCATAGGTGTTTTTATCTTCCATTAATTTCATACATTCATTGGTAAGACAGTGTACCATCACAGTTTGCCAGAAATAGACAAATAAATAAGTAAATACACCAATAAGCCAAGTGTATGACAGTGAGAGTAGTATGGATTTTAATGACAATATCAATAGGAGAAAACATAGAAGACAATAAGGTAAGACAACTTAAAGCGGGAAGATTAAGTAAATAAATTTTTCAAGATTATGCAAATAGTAAAGAATTGAGCAGAACACAAATCATTGTTTCTCTGACACCAAACAGAAGAAAGTAAGGTAAGGAGAGAATGGAAATAGGGAAGACGAGACATATGGGGATCACAATGCCTGAATGGATCAGATTTTCCTTGGAATCTCCCCTCGTTTTCCTTATTTCCCCCTATGTTTACTATCCACAGTGGGCTATCTATAACACCTCATCTCACAAGTAATATTAAGGGAGTTTTTCATATTTATAACTCTACAGACCCACAAATCACTTTTTATAATCCCTTAAAAACTCAGAATATGGAAAACCTTTGTGACAATAAACGGAGCAGGGAAAATATTTTGGTTCAAATGACAGGAAGATCTTTATACCTGTTGATGTACCCTGCAAAACATTGTGAAAATGCCTAGGTTGTCACACACACACAAACACACACACACACACACAATTATGAATATGAATATACAGGTAGTATATTCATATGTATTCCAGTAATATAGATTGATTTGGATTTATTTAATTGCTGGATATTCTAATGTATCTGTGAGAGGGCTTTACTTACATTGAAATAAAATATATTCTAAGTTATTAGATTGAGTCAGAAAGATGTTTAGAATAAACTAATACAGTGTATAATTTATCTTCACATGCTCATTGCCTAGTGCAGTGCCTGGCAAATATTAAGACTTTCAATGAGTATTTGCCGAACTGAGTTACTTTAAGGTGCTAAACCGACATTTCTTACTTTAGTTAACAAAATCGGAATCAAGTGCTCTTTACTGTTTAAAATGTATGGCCTAATAGTCCATTTCTATTGAATGATTTCTATTTTTAACTGTGAAACTAATTGATGCTGTGAAGTTACAAAAGGATTCTATATTCCTTAGTTATAGGATTATTTGTTTATATATGTTTCATTCTCTTTTTCTTTAAGAAACAATGTCAGGGAGAATTTCAACAAACAGATCAGGTACCTTTCAGTAGTAACCTAAGGATATATATGATCTAGTATGAATGTTGAATTCATTTCAAATTAGAGTACTGTCAGTGCGTCATATTTCCAAGTGGCAGCAAATGATTTACATTGATCATACTGGTAGTTTATAGAGTTAAAGTGATCATTTGACATTAAGCATCTTTTTCTGCTCCCGATTTGTAAGTACAGTTTCTGGAAACATTGTTATGCTGACCTAATGTGCCTTGCAGTTCTTTCCACATCTCTTTGATGCTTATCACTATTGCAGCCAAAGTTTCAGGACCCATAACCATTTGTGATTCTGTCTGGGAGATTTCCACCCCAATTGTGAGAGTAGTCGGCTGACTGCCATGGTTGATTGCTAGCACTTTATAGCTCTGCCATGCCATATTTGAATTTGTGCTTTATAGCCTTTCTGGTGCCTACTCTGTTTACAGTCATCCCTCAGCTCACCCCAGAATGCTTGCTTAGGTATTACACCGTCCTTTCTAGCTCAAATGCATCCACTGTAAAACTTTTATGTCACAGCATGTAATGCTTATGTGCTGGAAGAGTATATTTGTTATGAACAGGAGTTGATCATGTTGGCTTGTCATTTGATGTTGAATTTGCTTTAGGTATAATTCTGGTTTTTAAAAAAAAAAAACCTCCAGCGATCAAACAGGACTTTGGCAAGTCCTGCATTAATAGCTGTTGGCACAACAACAGACCTATGATATGTTCTCAAGTATGGAAATAAAAATAAATAAGATACTGTGCATATTATTCAACGTTGGGAGAAAATTATGAATAGGAGGGGCTCCCTGAGGGTGAAAGAATCAGGTTTTGTATGTGTGAGTGGCTAGAAAGTTTTAAGGGAATAAGTTTAGTATATTGTTTAGATATCAGAGAATACCTTTTATTTCATCTTCCAAATTAAGATTTTTTTTTAGGACCTTTGCAGCCTTTACCAGCCTTTCTCCTTTGTTTTCTTTCTCTCATCACAGAATCATTGAGATGAAAAAAACATTTAAATTTACATTGTTAAATTTAGACAAAACTCTCATCATCCAGGATTTCAGTTTGATCTAGAAAGTGATGTCTCACTAACATTAAAGTATGGCCAACTCACCAGTGGAGGCAATATCTCTTGTTCTAGTTTGGTGATGTTTTATTAAATGGTACCTAATTTTGTTTCTATAATTGAGGTTAAATGATTTGACATATCATAATATTAAATTATTCCTAAGAAAAAATGTTTATAGGGTCATATGTATAAATAATGTATAATTACAGAAGATATATCAAATAAAAACAAATTATTATTATTATTTTATTATAAAATAAGCCCACATATTGATATTAAAAGTAACATTTATTTAAGTACAATGTTTTGTTGATTGATAGAGAATATCTTGTAATTTAAAACAGAACTCATTTCCAAAATTTCCAAAATTTAAAATCCAAAATTCATTTCCCATTGCTGGAGGATGAAGGGTCCACAGTTTTTTTAAAGCTGATAGCCACTTATTTGCTGTTGAATCATGACTAGTGAAATCTCTGCCTATATTAAAGAACTATAATTTGTTTATGTACTAGATTGAATTACTTTTATGCTGTATAGTGTTCAGCATAGCTTTGCATGCAGAGTCATAACATTTGCCGTCTTAATTTATTCCAGCAAAATTAGTAATAAATCAGACACAATTGTATTTGAAACATTAAATGAAGCATTTATGTCATTAAAATGCATTGCATTTCTAATTAAGAATACATTACAAGTGGTTAACTTTGCAAATAAATAGTCAGTGTCTTTAGTTGTACTGCAGCATTCTTTATGTGCAATATATATATATATATATTTTCCCATTGGTGAATAATAGTGGACAGCATGTAAATTTTTTAGATATAAAGAGGAAGAAAATTCTTTCAAATTGTGCCTGTATAAATGTGTCCATAGTATATTTCAAGATTGTACATGCAAATAGGTTTAAAAAACTAATAAAAATATGGCTAAATTAAGTCACTAAATGAATTTACACTTCTAAGTTATATTTTTTTAAAAAACCCATAAAATTAACTGCCTTACATCCCAGAATTGATAGACATTTTTTAAAAGGTATATCAGATACATGACTTGGACTTACCAGGATACAAAGAATTAGAGTCATTTTACAATCCTCAAAGTAATATTCCTGCCAAGAAAGAGTCTAGTGCAAAGGTATGTCAGGAGTTCTAGTTCAGTAACTGGAATAATATGAAAATAAATGTGGAAAGTTGTTTAAAATATTAATATATATGTCAATTAAGAATCAGAAAAGGCTGCTCTAGCAAAGGCCTCAAAATAAAAGCGGCTTTAAACAAGATGGAAATTCATTTCTTTCTATGATATGAGAAAGTGCTCTGCAGTGTTGAAGACCCAGACTCCTTGAATTTTGTTCTTTAGTTATTCTCAGTATGCAGTTTTAACCTAGTGTGTCTAAGATAGCTGCTCTAGTTACAACCATCCATCTGCATTCCAGATAGCATTAAAGAGAGAAAAGGAATAGAAGTCACGCCCCTTCTCTTTGAAGCCCTGGCCTAGAAATTACGCAGTTCACTTCTGCTCATATACCACTGGTCATGACTCAGTCATATATCCTTGTCTGGTTGCAAGGAAGACTGGGAAATGTAGTCTTTAGCTGATCAGTCAAGTGCCTAGCTAAAATTCTGGGATTCTATTTTTAAAGAAAGAAGGGGAAGAATGGATATTGAGGGAACAATAGAACTTTCTGCCAAATAAGCCAGATATAAGTATTAATAATTATCATAATTTATTGTACTTTTGTGTAGCCTTGAGAAACAGTGTTGGGTTTCCCTTCTATTTCTGTGCTTAGACATCTGTCTAAAATGTTTTTAATTAGTTCCACCTTACCTGGCTAATTTCTGCTCAGTCTTTGGTATTTATCTAAGGCAGTATTTCCCTAGGAAACTTTCATTGGCTCAGGTAATCATCCACTGTAATGGCTTATCATTCACTGTACTTCCTTATTAGCTCGTACATGTGCATTTGTTTGTAGTTATAATGCATTTTAATTATTTCTTTCCATATCTCTGTTCTTCTATATTCTAAGAATCTTCAGGCAAGAACTGTTTTATTTTTTATATTTCTAGACCAATGTTTTGTATATGATATGTACTCAGGCACTTTTTAAATGAATAAACTAATGGATAAATAAATGAGGTTGTTCTTGAATATTCTTACTAGAATATTCAGGTAAGTGTAGTGGGGACCCCACTACACTTACCTGACAAAGACTGCACCTGACAAAGCCTTTCAGCTTCAGAGCCAAAGGCTGTTATTATCTCTTTAGTGAACATGCTTTGTTCTTGATATGTAGTACAGAGTGTGCCATAATCTTCGGAAATGTTCAACAAATAAAATCAAAGGAAAAAAATAACATATTTTCAACGACTGGTCACAGATGTGTGTACCTGTGCAAGTTTTGCATTGCACACCTTTAGGAGGCAACATTTACAGAGACTATAAAGTTGTACAGTGACAGCTTTCACAAATACAGTGGCCCTGATCAAATAAATAATTTTAACTTTCTTACACAAAAATAAATTTTTAAAGAAGCGTATTAAAAATAACAGAATTTTTGATAAAAAAGTAATATATTCTTAACAACTGAACGTATTTTGATTAGATTTTTAAAATACTGTAAGGTATTAAATATAAGTCTGAGAAATAATGTGTCTATGAGAATTTGTCTTTTATAACTTTGCCTTGAAAAACTGTTTAATGTGTTGTTTATTTTTCCCATGGTAAGTGGTGCAAGAAAGATAGAGATATATGAAAAGAAAAGAATATTCAACGCAACAATTCTCAAATACAAAAAGACTAGGTCTAGGTAAAATTTTGTAAAAACACAAGTTGAAGTATAGTAGAAAACGATCTAATCACACACACACACACACACACACACACACACACACACATACACACACAATTTATCCCTAGAAGGTATTTTAATCACTTCATCTCATTTTACTATTAATCCAATCTTGTTTTTATTTTCTAGTTGTTGTTTGTGAAATTTTTATTAGCATTTGAATTAAAAATATATAGATGGATAAGAGAATATCATAATCTGTTTATAGTTGGTTAGATTTCCATCCTTATTTGATCTTGAAAATTCATTTTTAAATAAATTTTTAAACGTTTTTGAAGAAAAGTATTTGTATTTCTCAAAATGGGATCATTTGTTAATATTGATTTTTAAATAGACAAATCTGGCAAATTAACTTTGGTTTTATATTAATACAATCACCAAGTACAGTGTTTGACATACAGGTCCTTAATAAATGGTAACTTTTTTTTTTCAGTGTTATATTTCTCAGATTACGTTTGTTAAAATTCAAATGTTAGAAAAACAAAATAATGTTATAAGACTAAATATTATTTACTAGTTTTATGCAAAATGACATGCCAAATTAATTACTGGTGACCTATTTTCATGGAAAAATGCCAGGATTCAGATTGTTTGGGGCAGAATGGCCAGGTAATATATATTATAACAAAATAATGTTATAAGTGCTGTCCAGTAGAACTTTCTGTGACAGTAGAGATGTTCTATAAATCTGAACTGTCCTGTACAGTTACCACTGACACATGTGGCTATTGACCACTTAAATGTACTAGTATAACTGAAGAATTAAATTTATAATTTAATTCAATTAATTTACATTTAAAATCAAATAGCCATAGATGGCTGGTGGCTATCATTGAATAATGCAGTTCTAAATGATTCTATATAAGCTATTTTTATGTTATTCCTTTTGATTCAGCATAAAAATTAAACATTTTATATGCATCCTTAAAAGCACTATTGAAATTAGCTTGAATTTATATTTGGAAATAGATTAAGTGGTTTAATTTTTTAATCCATGGCATTTTGTATAAAAAAATCATTCTAAATAATGTTCTGCTCAGTCTTAAAAGCTACTTTAATTTAGGAATTCCCTTTAAAATGTTCACCCAAAACTGAAATAAAGTAATAATATTAGGCGCAGATGTTAATTTTAAATAATTAATGTATTATATTGATATACTATGATGTATACTAGAATTCATAATATATCAAGCTCATATTATTTTGAAATTCCAGGTTTTGAAGTGGAAAAAGAACGTACTTTAGGATAAGACTTCATGAAAACAACTGAGTTATTGGTTTACAAAATACTGTACTTGAATGAATCAACTGTTAATGGGGGGACATGTTAGCATAGTAACCCTGCTTTTAAATTAGATGTAAAGTGATCTTTCACTATAGAAATATTTTTTTAAAAATAAAGAGAAACATCAGGGAGATGAGGTCAAAATCTAAATTATTAAATGATTAGCAGAGAGCAGCTGGCAAAAAACGCAATTACTACATCTTAATGCTTTCTGTGATAGAGGTACAATCAGATGAGAAGCAAATGGGAAAATGTACATTTGGTACTTGTTTTATTAAAGGAAAAAAATTGTCTTCAATCAGTTACAGTTGACTGCAACAAAAATTAATTTCCAGGGATCAAAGGATATGAACAGCTAACCAGGCAATCAGAATATCCTACAGTATGTTAAAATATTTATTACCTGGCCATTCTGCCCAAAACAATCTGTAACCTGGCATTTTTCCATGAAAATAGCTCACCAGTAATTAATTTGGTGTGTCATTTTGCTAAAACTAGTAATTAATGTTTAGTCTATGTCCATTATATTGAACTTTTTACACCGTAGGATTTAGTCTCCCTCCCTTCAAAAACATAGTAAAACAAGCATTTCCTATTTTCTTTCTCACTCAGGTCATATATTAAAAAGAAAGAGAAAAAGGAAAACACATTGCAATCTTCATGAAGGAGACATCAAAGTTTATAGACTCGATTTATTTGAGATTTTTCAAGGTCATTGCATTTTTCTCCCCTTCTACTGCTTGATACTATGAGTTCCCTAATATAGATAGATCTCTAGATCAGCCCCAGTGCTTTAATGAACTATTAAAGCTAGTTCATGATGTTTTCTTGTCTATTAAATGGGTGTCTTTCAAAGTTTCACAGGTTATCAATGGAGTCTCTGCAAAAAGCATCATTTTGTATGGCCCATTGTCCTGATCTTTTGAAATTAATCTCTTCTCTCAATAAGAACAATACTATAAGCAAAGAGAAAATGGCTGCACTAGGTGATCCTGCAGTCATAAATACCACACCTTGTCTCGCACTTCATAAGTTTCAGCAAAATCACTACAACACTGTCATATGCTTTATAGACTTTAGTTTCAAAACATGAATTGGTTTATTTAATTCAATATTTAATGTTAAGTTACTGTTTGCTTAATTCTTTATCCTCATCTCTTGGTGACATTTCCTTTCAAATGTATCTTTGGAGACTACTTTAGCAAAGAGTGATTTAAACAAAGTATTTCATTTTTTTAATCTATTTAATTTATTTGAGAGACATTGTTTAATAAAATCATATAAGTTTCAAGTGTACAATTCAATAATATGTCATATATATATATTGATTGCATTGCATATCCACCATCTTCTGTCACCATATATTTGACCCCTTTATACCTACCTACCTCCCTGCCTTCCCTCTGATAACCACTAAACTGTTGTCTGTGTCTATGTTTTGTTTGTCTTGTTCTTTTTGTTGCTTTCAGTTTTATACCTGACATATGAGCGAAATCATATGGTTTTCAATTTTATCTGTCTGACTTATTTTGCTTATTATAATAATCTCAAGATTCATCCATGTTGTCACAAATGGAAATATTTCAACTTTTCTTATGGCTGAGTAATATTCCATTATATATATTTATCGCATTGTCTTTATCCAGTCATCTATCGGAGGATACTCGGTTATTTCCATGTCTTGGCCACCATGAATAATGTTGCAGTGAACATCGGACTACATATATCTTTACACATAAATGTTTTTTGGGTAGATACTCAGAAGAGGAATTGCTGGTTCATGTGGTAATTATATTCTTAATTTTTGAAGAAACGCCATACAGTTTTCCACAGTGGTTGTACCAATTTACATTCCCACCAGCAGTATATGAGGGTTCTTTTTCCCCCCCGCAAGCTCTCCAACACTTGTTATTACTTGTCCTGTTGATGACAGCCATTCTAACAGGTGTGAGGTGGGATCTCATTGTTGTTTTGATTTGCATTTACATAATAGCTAGCGACGTTGAGCATCTTTTCAAATATTTGTTGGCCATTTGTAGGTCCTCTGGGAGAAGTGTTTGTTTAGGTCCAATTGGATTGTTTGTTTTTTTATTGTTGAGTTGTGTGAATTATTTTATATTTAGGATATTAGCCCCTATAGGAGATGTCGTTTGCAAATATCTTCTCCCATTCAGATGGTTGCCTCTTTGTTTTGTTGATTGTTTCTTTTGCTATGCAGAAGCTTTTTTAGTTTGATATAGTCCCATTCATTTATTTCTGCTTTTAATTCCCTTGCCTTCGAGGTGAAATTCATAAAATCCTCTCTAAATTCAATATTCATGAATTTGATACCTATGTTTTCTCCTATGCTATTTATTATTTCAGGTCTTATATTTAGGTCTTTGATTCACTTTGAGTTAATTTTGGTGTGTGGTAACGATAGCAGTCTAGTTTTATTCTTTTGCATGAGCCTTTCTAATTTTCCCAACACCATTTATTGAAGAGGCTTTTCTTTCTCCATCGTGTGATTTTGGCTCCTCTGTCAAAGATTATTTGTCCATATATTTGGGGGTTTATTTCTGGACTCTTAATTCTGTTCCATTGCTTGGTTTATGTGTCTGTTTTTCTGCTAATACCATGCTGTTTTAATTATTGTCACTTTCTAGTATAGTTTTTTTTTTAATGTTTAATTCACTTTTATGTCAACATAAACATGAATGGAGCATGGTCTTTTCTTCACGAGTTCGTACATTCTTCTAGGATATTGGTAAATAATATTGAAGAAGAAAATCCATCTTTGGAAAACATCTTGAAAACAGTTATTCCAAAATATTTATATTAGTTTGTTTCATAAAGCTCTCAATTAATACACATTTTAAAGTTCCTGTCCAGACATGGAAGGTGAGTCAGAGGCTTGCATGGAATCCATTCTGAGAAAGTCTGCATTACCTGGTACCAGATCAAGGGCTGCAAGGGCAACCACCATTGTGCCTTAGTCCGCCCCCCCTCTCTTTGTAGTATAATTTAAAGTCAGGCAGAGTGATACCTCAGCCTCATTCTTTTCTCTCAGAATTGCTTTGGCTATTCAGGGTCTTTTGTGCTTTCATATAAATCTAATGATTTTGCGTTCCACTTCTTTAACCCATTTCCCATTTAGAAAAAAAAAAAGTACAGCTCACTGCCACCGTTAATTTAATTTTATGTAAACACACTCTTTGAGGTTGAAGAAAGTCTGACTGGTTTTCAATGTGAAAATAAAATAGAGAAACTGTTCTTAGAGTTATTTCTAAACAGAACTTGTCTCTAATCCTAACGTAACAGAAATGTATACATAAATCAGATTCATCAAATGAATCTTTGGCTAACAACTATTTGAGAATGATGTTAACATCACGTGTAGGAATGCTATGTTTTCTAGGATTTGACATTTTCAGAGATAGAGAATTACTATATATTGTAAATGGAAATGCCACTATTAAAAACGAAATAGAATGATGTCATTTGTTTCCCAAGACTATCAATATACTATGGTGATGTGAAAATAATAATAAAAATAAAATATTTTGTGGCAAACTTTGGGGTGTGGTTAGGATTGTAACCCATGATTTATCTTGGGGTAAATGCTGCAGCCACAAGTGCCAATGGCAAGTATTCTCAGGTTAAATGGGAAATGGGTTAAAAAATGTCTTTAGGATTTTGATAGGGATTGTATAAATCTGTGTATTGATTTGGGTAATAAGGTTATGTTAATGATGTTGATTCTTCCAATCTGTGAACATGGAATATCTTTCTATTACTTTGTGTCTTTTTCAACTTCTTTTAATAATGACTTATAGTTTTCAGTATATAGGTTCTTTACATACTTTGTTAGGTTTACTACTAGGTATTTTATTCTTTCTTTGCAATTGCAAAAGAAATTGTTTTTTCATTTCTATTTCTGAATAGGAATGCTATGGATTTTTATACATTGCTTTTGTATCCTGCAACTTTACTGTATTTGTTTATTGTTTCTAATAGATTTTTGGTGGAATCTTCAGGGTTTTTTATATAGAGAATCATGCTATCTACAAGAAGTGACAATTTGACTTCTTCATTCCAAATTTGGATACCTTTTATTTCTTTCTATTGCCTGGTTGCTCTAGCTTGAACTTCCACTAATATATCGAATAGTAGTGGTGATAGGGGACAGCCTTGTCTTGTTCCTGATCTTAGGGGAAGGTTTTCATTTTTCACCATTAAATAAATTAGCTGAGAGTTTGTCATATATAGCCCTTATTATGTTGAGGTGCTTTCCTTCTACACCCATTTTATTATGTGTTTTAATCATAAATTGACATCATATCTTGTCAAATGCTTTTTTAGTATCTATTAATATAATCATATAATTTTGATCCTTTATTTTGTTTATGTGATGTATTACATTGATCGATTTAGGTATATTGAGCCATCCTAGAGACTCTGTAATGAATCTCATTTGACCATGATGTGTAATCTTTTTAATGTACTGTTGTATTCAATTTGCTAGTATTTTGTTTAGGATTTTAGCATCTATATGCATCAGAGATATTAGTCTATAGTTTTCTTTTTTGTGTGTGTGCTATCCTTACCAGATTTTGATATCAGGATAATTTTGGTATCATAAAAATGAGTTAGGAAATATTGCCTCTTCAATTTTTTTTGGAAAAGTTTGAGAAGAACAGGTATTAAATTATCTTTGAATGTTTGGTAGAATTCACTACTTGATGAATTCACTAATTGATGAAGCCATCTGGTCCTGGACTTTTACTTTTGGGGAAGATTTTGATGATTATCTCAACTTCCTTACTTTTGGTCTTTTTAGATTTTCCAGTTCTTTGTGATTCAGTCTAGGAAGTTTGCATATTTCTAAGAACTCATTCATTTCTTCTAGGTTATTGAACTTGATGGCATATAATTTTTCACAGTATTCTTGTAAGATGCTTTATATTTGGGTGGTATCTATCATAATTTCTTCTCTTTCATTTCTGATTGTATTTATTTGTGTTTTTTCTCTTTTTTTTCCTTAGTGAGTCTAGCCTGGGTTTTGTCAATATTATTAATCTTTTCAAAAAACCAGTTCTTCATTGCATTAATTTTTTCTATTGTATTTTTGTTCTCAATTTCATTTAATTCTGCTCTAATTTTTATTATCCCATTCCTTCTGCTGACTTTGGCCTTCATTTATTCTTACTTTTTTACATTTTTAAGATTTAATGTTAGATTGTTTATTTGGGATTTTTCTTGTTTTTTGAGATAGCACTGTAATGATATGAACTTTCTCCTTATTGCCTCTTTTGCTGTATCTCAAAAGTTTTAATATGGTGTATTTTTATTCTCAGTTATTTCTATGTATCTCTTGGTCTCTTCTTTTGTTTCTTTTATGACCCAGTTTTTCTTTAGTAGCATCTTGTTTAATCTCTAAATATTTGTGGTTTTTCCCCACTTTCATTTTGCAGTTGATCTCCAGTTTCAAATTGTTATGGTTGAAAAATATGCTTTGTATGATTTCAGTCTTCTTAAATTTGTAGAGCCCTGGTTTTGATCTATCCTTGAGAATGTTTCATGTGTACTAGAGAAGAATGTATAATCTGGTATTTTAGGATGAAAGGCTCTGTAATTGTCAATTATGCCCAATTGTCTAATGTGTCATTTAATGTTGATAATTCCTTATTGGTTTTCTATTTGGATGATTTATTTATAGTTGACAATGGGATATTTAGGTTCTTTACTTTAATTGTGTTTTTGTCAGATTCTCTCTTCAGTTCTGTTAGTAGTTTTTTAATATATTTTGGTGATCCCTGATTGGGAACATAAATATTGATGTGTTTTATGTTCTTGGTGTATTGTCTCCTTTATCATTATGAAGTGTTCATCACAGTTTCTTGTTACCTTTTTTATCTTGAAGTCTGACTCATCATATATAAGTACAACTATACCACTTTTCTCTGAATGCCATTTGCTTAGAGTATCATTTTCTGCCCTTTCACTTTGAGTAAGTATTTGTCCTTGCAGCTGAGATGTGTCTCTCGAAGGTAGCATATTGTTGGGTTTTGTTTTTTGATCCAGTCTGTGACTCTGTGCCTTTATTATTAGTAAGTTCTGTCCATTTATATTTAGGGCAATTACTGAAATATGAGGTTTTCCTATAGCCATTTTATCTTTTGTTTTCTGGTAGCTCAGTGTATCCACTCCTTGTGATTCTGTTACCTTAATTTGGTGATATTCCATGGTTTTTCCCCTGTTTCCTCTTGTGTCTGTTCTGGATTTTTTGTGTGTGGTTACCATTAAGTTTATGTAAAGGGACGTTTCACATATACAGTATTTCTTTTTCTTCTGTTTTCATTATATTCCATTCCCCTTTGAAAATTCATATCTTTGCCACCTCCATTACCCATTTTTGTTGTATCGAATTATTATTTATGCTGCGAGTTCATTTTTAGGTTATAGTAATTGTTGTCTTCTCTTTTTTAAACCTTTTTGACCTTTAGCCATTATGTAATATTTAAGTATATAATACTCTGATCTTAATAAGGGTTGCAGTTTCCTGTTTCTGTCTGTTTCTCAATCATCTTACTCATTGTTTTGTATTTTTTGTCCTTTTTATTTCAGGTAGAATGACCCCCCTTCAGTATTTCTGGTAATGCAGGCTTTGTGATGGAAAATTCTCTCAGTTTCTGTATGTCTGAAAACGTCTTTATTTCTGCTTTATATCTAAAAGAGGACTTTGTTTGATATATTATTCTTGGCTTCTAATTTCTCTCTTTCAATAGTTTAAATGTTTTGTTCCATTCCCTTCTAGCTTGTAAAGTCTCTGCTGAAAAGTCCGATGATAATATAATGGGTTTTCCTTATAGGTTACTGTCTCCTTTTTCCTGGATGCCTTGATAATTCTTTCTTTGTCATTAATTTTAGGCAATTTCAATGTATCTTGGAAGAGGCCTTTTTGGATTAATATAATTAAGTATTCTGTTTGCTCCTGGATTTAAGGATCCAGGTCTTTCCATAGGTTTAGGAAATTCTCATCAATTATTTGAATATACTGTCTGTTTCCTTTCCCTCTGTTATCTTTCTGGTACATCCATTATTGTTATGTTGCTTTTTCCGATGGTGTCAGATAGTTCTTGTAGAGACTATCGAATCTCTCTTTTCTTCCTTCTGCATTATTTCCTTATTCCTGTCTTCAGTATCATTAATTCTTTCCTACGTCTGGCCAGCTCTAGTTCCTAAGCTTACTATTTCATTGTTTATATCTTTTAATGAGTTCTTCAGCTCCAGAAGTTCTATTTGATTCTTTTTAGAGTTCCAGTCTCCTTGTAAAGTGTTCCTTTTGTTCATTTTGACTTTGTTTCTAAGTTCATTGAACTATCAATCAGAATTTTCTTGCATCTTGTTGAGTGTTTTTTAGAAGTTCAATCTTGAATTCTATGTCATTTAAATTGCATATTTCTACATCTTTAAGCTTATTTTCTGGAGATTTTTATTTTCTTTCTCAGCTGCCATGTCACCTTGGTTGTTCCTGATGTTCGATGGATTATTTCTTCGCCTAGGCACAATACTTGTGGGAATGTACTCTATGTGTGTGTGTGTGTGTGTGTGTGTGTGTGTGTGTGTGTGTGTATAACAAAGAGGTTTTTTTTTTTTTTTTTTTTTTTAATTATCTGTAGGCAGCCTAAGCCAGCCTCACACGCCTGCTGGAGGCCCTGGTTCTCTTGCTGTGTGCTTGAAATGTCCTTCTTCCCTGGGAGGTGTGTCTTTCTGTGACCAGGTCTTCTCGGTCCCAGGGCTCCACCCTTGTGGGAGATTGTGAAAGGCGATGGGAATCTGAGCCTCTGAAGATTCTCTGAAGAGCCCCTGAAGTCCCGGTGCTGTCCCAACAATCAGATGCAATACTGCGCCGCTTCCTTGAGAAGCAGCCTCAATGGGTCAGAAGGGGTGAGTTGGAACAGGCCAGTGGTATATCTGTGGTTCTTTTCCTCCCAGTAATTCTGGGCCCAGCAGCAGTGTGTGTCTCAGTTCTTGCTGCTACAGTTCCCTCTGCAGCCCTCTGCTAGCTCTGGGAAAGTTTGGGAGGTGCACTCTGGGAGGCTGGGCGAAGCAGGCCAGGCTGTAGACAGCTTTCTAGCCAGCAATGGTGGTTGCTAAAACACAGCTATCACTCCTTCACATTCGGTCTCTACCCTGCTCTCTGCTCTGATTACTGGGCTCTGGTGCATGGAATATGCTGATCATTTGAGGCAGGATTGCTCGATGCTTCAAAAAGTGAAAACTGCCACCTAAGTCCTCCTCCCACGTCTTGCGGGTCGCTTCAGGCTGCATCTGCAGCAGGAGTCTCCAGCACGGGTACCGGCTCTCCTCCTTTTCCCCTCCTCCTGATGGCTGGATCCACCCACCTTCAGAATCTCCGATGCACAAATCTCTCAGACGTGCCTGTGTACTAACTAGGATGAGTATTATCTGTTGGATTGTAGGTGTTCAGTTTGCTCTAATTTCTAAGATCAAGAGAGATCTCTCCCATAGCCATACTTCTGATGTCACTCCAACAAAGTTTATTTCTGTAGTTTCTTTTCTGTCTGCACTTTCTTCTAAAGCTATTTTACGGAGAATTCTGTTAAAAAGTACCTTTATGTAGTCTTATGTAGTCTTTTCGCTTTTTTCTCTAAAGGCATGAAGTTAAGCACCAATTGAATGGTAATACCCACATAATTGCCCTGTCCCATATTCCTTCTAAGTTGATGTCCCAGGTTTCATCTGCCTTCTTTGAATACCTGGCCACTATTTGTACTATCCCTCTCCTTGCACGCTTCTTACATTCCTTTCTTCTAAGGTGGCACCAAGCAGAGAGAAGTTGGCTAGAGGTAACGGGATTGCTACAACTACACCTCTACTTTTAAAAGTGTTGCTGCTGTGTGAGGACTATATGTCTTTTAGTTCTTGTCTGGACTGGGCACTGAACTAAACACTTAGCTTGTTTTCACTTCATTTAAGTCCAACAGCAAGCTTGTACAATATCTGTTATTATCTCCATTTTTCAGTTGTGAAAGCTGGGGCTCAGTTAGGGGAAGTCATTTGCTGACGGCTATACAGCGATTAAGGAGGTAGAACTAAAAATCAAGTATGTTTAATTCTATATAAGTGTATGTATTTATGAACATTTCTATAGTTTATAACTACATACTATTGTATAGGTGAAATTAGTAAAGGGGTCAAAAGATACAACCATTCAATTATAAAATAAATATGTCACGGGAATATAATGTACTGACTAATAATACTGCATTGCAAATTTGAAAGTTGCTAAGAGAATAGATCTTAAGAGTTATTAAAAGAAAAAAATGTAACTATATATGATAACAGATGTTAATTACACTTAGTGTGGTGATCATTTCTTAGTGTATACAAATATCGAATAATATTATAGACCTAAAACTTATATAATGGTATATATCAATTATACCTCAATATAAATAAAAAATATATACATAACAAATATAATTAATATAATATAAATATATAATATATAGCTATTATAATATATTAGTAAAATCCTTATATATTATATATAAGTACAATATATTGTTTATACTATATACAATTGTTTGCTAATATTTATTAACATATACACACGTGGACTTATATTAATAACCTAGTCTCTCTTCATTCTGTATATAATGCAATGCTGATTTATTCCTTAATAACTCCCCTAATAAAAAAAATCATATAATTTAAAAATGTGTGGTGACATACTATTATTTTTTTTTTCATTTTTCTCCCTGAAAACCAACAATAAAAACATCTGCCCACTTGCCCAGGAAATTCTTTCTAATTGTATCCCAGCCAAGTACTGGTCGTTCCTTCCAATGCCAGTCTTATTTCAGCTGTGTAGGCAGTCCAGTCGGGAAGTGCCTGCACCAGCCTGATTTCCCCAGGACTGCATGCTGCCGCATCTCTGCCACAATCCTGCTCTTCTTCCTTCTCCTTCCTCTTGCTTTCTCTGTCCCCTAATTGGATCATGCTGTTTTTAACTTCTATCCTTTTAGAGCTATACTCTCTGTTCCAAGGAGTTAGCTAACTTGGTCAAATATCTATAATTGATAACATACTAACGTCCTCCACATATTAGAAAACAGCAGGAGCCAAATAAGTTGATACTTAAAGTGTAAATAGTAAGCCAGCAGAGGGTCAGAGACTACATAACTTCTCCCATTTAAATATATATATATATATTAATCTCTGGATATTTGATAATATTAATAATGATTAATTGATAATGTTTTAATGGTAATATATTCATATTTCTTAAAGAGCCTTTCATTTAGGAATACATACTAAAAGCAGTCTAATAGAAAGGATAAGGGGATATAAATGAAAGAAAATAAGATTAGCCATAAGTGATTACCATTGAAGCTGAGTGATGGAGCATGGTGTTCATTGCTGTTCTTTCTGCCTTTATATCTGCTTGAACTCTTTGTTAATAATTCACAAATTCCTTTAAAAGCATGTGCATACCATGTCCCCTTTGAGCCAACCTTTATTTAACAGAATCTGTTGTGACTCTATGCCCCAGCTTTTTCTTAAGACCATCTCAAATGAATATTTTTTTCCTGATAATAGGATGGTAAGAGATTTTGTCATATCACTTTATGAAGGTCCAAAAACCCCCTAGGAATACTCTTGACATTCTTTTTAATACTTTGGGAACCTGAAAATGTTTACTACCCTTCAAGGTCATTTACTGGAAAAGTTCTGTAATTTTCATTTTTACTTCCTTTGCTAAATTAAAATGACAATAGTGGTGATGATAATGATAATACTTACAGAACTGTTATAACATGCCAGGAGTTCTTCCATGTAACTTGTAAATTTTGACTTACTTTATGCAATAGCTCTGTGATACAGGTACTATTATCTCCATTTTACAGAACTGGGATTTGAATCCAGGCAGTTAGCATGAGCCAAATACCCTCTACCCAATATTTCCTCAAAAATACTCGGTCGCTTTATTAACTTTCCAACCTATTTTTATGTTACCAAATTCCTATTTAAACAACAAAGTAGATACAGCACCCCACACTTTTGTTTTATCACTTCCCAAGTATCTATCTTTTTTAACTGGCTGCGGCATCACACACCCTGCTGGAGACTCTGCCTTTCCCACAATGTAGGATGCTATTCATTGATCTTGCAGGGTCTGTGATCTCCTCCTTCTGCAGGAGGCAGGTGGGCAGAACAAAACTCCAAAGTGCACTCACTGATCTTCCACACACCAGCAGACTCATTTGAATGGCTTTCTGCTCCTGGCTCGACCCACATGTTTCGAGATCAGTCCAGAGATCAGAGGCACTGCAGGAAGAGCTTGATAATGCAGGATCCCATGAGCCAGGCTTCTTCTCTGAGAAGTTAGAGTATTATCCCCGAAGATTCTGTAACTTGTAAGGGCAGCTTTTATAATGTTACTGGACTTCACATGCCTAACTCTACTGCACCTGAAATTTAATCAGTATGACATGAGAAGTTAGTTTAGTTAATTTGATGAACAGCTAGCAGCCTTTTTTTTAACTTGTAACTAAGTTAATGCACAAGGAACTTCTTTACTTTTCAACATATTGATTAATATATTAACCACTATGCCTGATATCGGCTCATTAGATTACAAATTGCATTTAACCGGGAGAGCAAATGATATGCTGAGCAATAAGCCGTGTGCTGAGAAATTAAAGTCAAGTGGAAAGAGTTTGCAGTTTAGAACACTACCTGGAGAACGGATGTCAGTCTACGAATAATGACAACTAAATGAAATTTGCTTTTCATCACAGAGAAGTCAATTTTTACTCTTTTGATGAAACATAATCAGGGGTATTCATTCACTTTTTTTTTCAACAAGCAAATGATACCTAGTACAGAAAAAGACCCATGCCGATGGTTATAGACATTCTCCTCAAGAACTTTATAATGTAAAGGTAAAGGTGAAAATGACCATTGTATGCAAGTAATACTATAGGAATACGGTAAAATATTTAGGAGTAATGTCTGCGAGAGTTAAGACAAACCCGATAGCCCGGGGAGGCCGACCACATTCACACTTAGCCCCTATGATTCCTTTGCATTC